>NW_020175528.1:7536956-7763290 GCF_003031525.2 Neophocaena asiaeorientalis asiaeorientalis
CCCTTTAACTTCTAAAGGGTCTTCTGTTCCCAAAGAGTAGATTTCCTGGTAATGGACCAGCTGTGTGGGCAGGAATTGTGAACTGATGAAATTACAACAGCCATAAAACACTGATTTTTCTACTTGCACTATTTAGGTCAAAAGAAAAAGCACAGGTTCACACCTCACCAGAGAAGAATGAAGATTTGAAATCAGAAGCTGCAAGCTAATGGACTTCAAGGTAAATCACACTCATAGACATATGTGGTTTAACTCACCCTGTGTTTTAGTTTTGTCTTTCTTTCTTTTTTTAAAAAATAAATTTATTTATATATTTTTGGCTGCATTAGGTCTTTGCTGCTCTGCGTGGGCTTTCTTTTTAGGTGCAGCAAGCAGGGGCTACTCTTCGTTGCGGTGTGCAGGCCTCTCATTACAGTGGCTTCTCTTGTTGCGGAGCACAGACTCTAGTCTACGGCTTCAGTAGTTGTGGCACATGGGCTCAGTAGTTGTGGCTCGTGGGCTCTAGGGTACAGGCTCAGTAGTTGTGGTGCACTGGCTTAGTTGCTTCACGGCATGTGGGATCTTCCTGGACCAGGGCTCGAACCCATATCCCCTGCATTGGCAGGCAGATTCCCAACCACTGTGCCACCAGGGAAGCCCAGGATTTTATTTCTTTCTTGAATTAATTGAGAATATTTAGAAATCAATAGATTTCACATACAGATTCAGATGTCTAGTGTCACTTGAAAGATCAGATGACTTCATAACACTGGGCTGGGGAGTAGCAACTTCTACGGGGCACACACCCTCCAGTTTGCCACAGTTGTCCTCTGGCTGATTTATTTTATTTGCTTAGATCCTGTAGCATTTGAAGTTTTGATCCCAGGCTTAAGGACTAGTTTTCAGATGACATTTCCAACATATTCATTTTTGATCTACTTCCAATTCACCTCTTTTATCTGTGGGCACCTACATCTTATTCTCAGGGTGGGTACCCAAGAGATCAGACTAGTGGGCAGCTGGCTTCCAACCACCAGGCACCAACCAACTAGAAAGAAGTCCCCACAATGCAACCTGCAGGATCTCATGCTGGGCCAGTTTCACCCCTTTTGTTTCTAAACCTTGGGAAAGTTGGGGGAGGGGCTTTGGCAGCCAAGGTGAAGGAGGGTATTCCAGTATGGAAATGCTTCACCATTTAAACAAGTAGGACTACTGTGCTGGTGCCTGCCCATGGAGGATCAGCCCTGCCTATAACTGAGGCAAAGTGTGCAGTGTCTTTGCCCTTGAACTCACCCTCCACAAGTCTAACTCTGTGCATTAGCTGTGTATGTTGTGTGTGTTTGTGTGTATGTCAGTTTTGCTTACTAGATTTAAGCTTTACAAAGGTAGTATAGAGCCTTGCACAATGTAGACAGGTCATAAACGTATTTTAAGTGGAGTAGATTGAATTATTTATTTATTCCAAGGTCTCTGTAATTTTCATTGCCATGTGATAAATGAAACCATGTTTGGTTTCCTTGTGCATATTTGATTTTCATACACCTGTATTTCATATCAAGGAGAAAACCAATCAACACTGTCATATAGAAACATCCCTGAACCACACATAAAATACCTTTAAAAAAACATTTAACCTTTGAAATTGAAGTATAAACAGAAGAAGAATTCATAGATTTTCTAATTGTCTTATCCTGCTGTGGGCACTAGCAGACATTCTCTCTATAGCTATGACTGTGACTGCACACAATAATTAATGCAGAGCCTAGGAAAATTAGTTTAAAAGTATAAGGTCACTTTCAGATCACTAGATATTGATAGTACTTTTTATTTCATCTTCTACTATAATTTGAAGCTTGGAAAATTTTAATACAGATAGAAATAATTGCTAGAGGAAATATTTCTATTAAAATGGTGGATTAAGGAGAAGGTAAAATTTTCCCAGCTGAATACAAATTTTCCGTATAATTATACAAAGATCTTAAAATAATCATAAAAGATTCTTCCAATAAAAGCTATTAAATGACTGTGTAGTTGATATAGAAGATTTGGCTCAAATATTCCATGTGTAATAGTGCAAAATACTTTCTAATGGAAACTTTTCAAGGAGCCATATTGAGTCAAGAAATTTCTTTCTGTTTAGACAATACTGTGAATAGTAATTGATGCTTACCAGGGTTTAAGAGACTATTTCTCTTTGAAACAATGGATTTTCCTCTAACCCCATTGCCTTTTGTAAAAAGATGTCTTTGGAGATATTGGTAAGACACACACAATTACTGAATTGACTTTATTAAATGAATCTGCTGTGTTATTTTACTCCAAAAAAAAATTCACATGCATTCTGAAATTTGATGACTTAAAAGTTAATTTTAAGAGAAGATGCAAGTAATTGAAGCAAAAAATAGTTTCTTTCAATGCTTAGAAGATTTCGTCTCTAACCATACACACTCACTTTACCATAACACAAATAGGATTCTTGTATTTGTTCTTTTCAAGTGATCTATAATTTCAAAGTCTGGATTACACAAAAATGGATATTTAATTTGTCTTAAAAACAACTATATAGTGGCACAAAAGTGTTACAAAAAAAGCCTAACCAAATTAGAATTATGTCAGTGGAGGGAAAGTTTGGTGCCCTGGCAGCAGCAGCCTGGTTTGGCTGCCTCTACTCCTCAACATCTCCAGAATGCTGGGCTGAGTCCAGGGTCTTCAGATGGCAGAGTTGATTTTGGGTTGCTTAGTGAAGAGCTGTCAGCACCAAAATGATAGTAGCAAAGCTGAAACTAGAGGCTACCCACGGTCAGTCAGATGTTGAGTCACACAGCAGGGGATACTGGAGTCCATCAGACTGAGAGTCTGGAGGGATGGGTGAGTTCAGAATCTGTGGGTTCTGTCATGGAAGCATTTCTTTTGAAGACTTCAGGACTAGCCACTGAGGTCATGGCTTTGGCCAGTCTTAAAGGTAGAGTACTTAGAAATTGGGACATGACAGACAGCACTGGAAATGTGGGGTTTTCTCTTCAGTGGAAGATAAAATGTTCGCCTTATTTCTCCATACCTTGCAAGCTGATTGGCCATAAATTCTCATGAGAATTTCATGACTATGCCCAGTCATGTATGGTCATTTTACTCTGCTTTACTAAGATTTCTGGGCTAGGCTGACACTTCACTTGAGTTCTTCGAAATTTTAAAGGGTCTTTGTAATAATATGGTGAGTCTTCAGTAGGTCTCCTTAAGCCTCATGGTATATTGTGTTATTGTCCAAGTGTCATTTCAGATGAATAGTTATTGTCTATGTCAAAAGACTAAATCCTAAAGATGCAATTTAAGCAACGCATGGAGTTGCCAACATGCAAATCAGTTTGGTTTTTCAAGAAGTTCAGTTGTTTTGGATGAATGAAAGATTTTTACTCCTTGGACTCTGAGTATAATATTGGTGGATGCAACACGGAACTCAGTCAGTCTTGGGAAATTTTCTTGGATTCGTTACTTGGGCTTTGAATCTTGGGTTTCTCCATTTGAAAATAATTCCTATCTTACAGGCTTGTTGTACGAATTAATAATAAGCTGGATACATATGAAGAAACTTTATGTACAATAATACACTATACAAATGTCAAGTAAAAAAAAATACTTTGCCTATAGGTAAAATCAGGAGTCAGTGGGTACCAGAGCTGTTGGTAATGATATTTCATGCCCTCTAAGAAAATTAATTTTTTTACATTTCTATTCTGAACAATTGAAACATCTAACTATATGGAACATACGTTACTGAACACAAGTTCCTGTGCCTGATGCACCGTGAGGCCAACATCAGAGTTTGGAGCAGAGAAAGGTTTATTGCAGAGCCATGCAAGGAGACATGCAGCTCATGCCCAAAAAACCCCAAACTCCTCAAAGGGTTTCAGCAAAGCACTTTTAAAGGCAAGGTGAGGGAGGGGAGCAGGTTAGTTGTAGCAAACTTCTTGGTGTCTGAATCCTTTGTTCTTGCAGCTGTCCACCTAGGTCAGGTCATGATGTTCCTGTAAACCTCCAATAAAACAAATGTTATTCTCTGTTCTGCAACTTTATATCTCTATATGAATGGACTGTTAAAGGTCAGAGCCCTGAGAATAGGCTACCTTGTGTATTTCAGGCTATAGGCAACATTCTTTTACAAAAGGTGCAGAGCCAGCATGACTAAGCACAAGCAATAGAACAGATCTAATATGGAGTCAGATTTGTTCTTCCCTATTACATATACACTTACTTTCTGAAGATTCCAAACTCTAGAAACAGGGAGGTGGATATATTTACAATATAAGTAATTTATCCCCTGGTTCTTCTCGTACATCTATGTCCATTACTTCTTCTTTCCTTGGGTTCTTTTTCTCTCTTTTTATTTTTTCTGTTTCTCTTTGTTCTCTAGCTTTTTCTCATCACAATTTTGTCATATACCACGGACTTAGTGACCACTTAACAAATATTCCTCAATCTGCATTTTTAGCTCAAAACTTTCTTCTGAACTGCAGAGTAGTGCACACCTAGGTATTCACAGATGCCTGAGCTCCCAAGCCCCTAAACTTGTTCCGTTTTCTGTATTCCATTCCTTGGTCATACTCCATTTAAATTTATTCTCCGCTGGAGTTAGCGTTATCTTTCTTAAATGCAAACCTGATCATGTTAAGCCCTTATTTATTAAACCCTTCTATTTTCCATCCCCTTTAGAATTCATACCTGTTTATCTTTCCAAACGCAACTCCTCACAGAATTGACTTGTGGTTTTCCAAATGTGTCGGACAGCTTCTTTCCTTCACCCTACTGTCCATGCTGTCCTCTCTGTCTGGAATGGCCTTTCTGATCTCGTCTGCTTAGCAAGCTCCTGTTTCACATTCAAACAGTCAAAATGTCTTCTGTAACATCTGTCACGATATCCTCTAAGAAATCTGACCTGCCTGCCTGCTTCTCCAAACAGGATTAATTACTTCTATTATTGTACTTCGTACACTGTATTACAATGATTTGTTTATGTACCCTTCTCTCTTACCAGGCTCTGAGTAACTCAAATATGAGGTCCATACCTTATTCACTTGAGCACATGGCTCACGGCACAGTTTCACACACACATAGATGTTTAATGCTTGTGGAGAGCAGTTCAGTGAAGACTGCAACGTTGTTACACAATTGATCTCTGAACTGGTTTGAGTCTATCTGGGCAGTGAGGAAATGTGGATGTGGAGAGGATATTACTTTTGTCTCTTACCTGTTCATGTCTATTCCTCTGGAATTTATGTACTCTGTTAAGAAGATTCTTTCCTGGGTGGAAAGAAATAAGACTGTTTTCAGTAAATATTTTCAGTGGATTTTCTATCATCAGGAAGTAATAAGAAAAATACTCATTGAATGTAATTTACAGAGAAAAACATCATTCATTCATTGAACACATGTTCTCTGATGACCTACTGTCTGCCCAACACTGTTCTGAGCATTTGAAATATAGCAGTGAATAAGGCAGACGCAGATCTCCACCTTCATAGCAAGCAAGCAAGCAAGAAAGAAAGAAAGAAAGAAAATAGAAGAAACTTCATTAACAGAGAAAAGGCACTTATCTTTTCCACAGATCTTATATGATTTCTTATTCCAAAATCCTCCTTCCTACCTCCCGACTTTCTCACTTTAGGACATTTTACAGGCTTAAAAGAAAAGGCAAATACAAAAACTGAAATGTTCTCAGAAGGGCTAGCTTAAAGCTCATGACAAATTTTGGAAATGGAGTGTTCATGTATACTTTGTAGAAAAAGTGAGAAAAGACCGCCATTTTTGGTAAGGTTAATTGGGATGCCAAGGATAGAAAATCAGTGTGTTCTGCAATATGGATTCCACTACCAACCTGTGTTTTTGATCTAATAAGTTTTAAAAAATATGTTTTGCTAAATTATTGTATCCTTGTCTCCTCAGTCAGAATGAATATATGTGTGTGGTTTGTGTCAAGGCAGCTCTTCAAAGTGCAGTGGATCTGATACTTGTACTGTTGGAGTGTGTGCTCAGTAATTTTTCACTCGAACGGACAGCATGTAATATTCAGCCATCCCAGGGCAGTAGTAACTCGTACTCTCCACTTTTTGATGATTCTTTCAAAAGATTTGATGAATATGTATATCATATGACAGTAAGAGCTATGTCTGCCTATTTTCCATCTTTTCAACTGGTTGTAGTTTAGTTGCCTAAAACCAAAAGTTTACAGTGCATAACCACGTTGGAGAATGGAAGGAGAATTTTAATGGATGTCAAACAAGAAAAGCAGCAGACACCTAGAGCAAAGTGCTCTACACTCCCCTTGAGTAATGATAGTTCATTTACATGGGTGAGAGCCAAGTCTGCTTGGCTAGGAGGCAGTTTTTAATAGTGTATGTCAGGGACACAAAACGAAGCTTTCCATGTATCCTCACAGAGGAGTCTTACATTCCTGAAGTACTGATTAATGAAGTTTCTGTGCTAGAATTTTAGTCATATGGATTTTATTTTCTCCTTCGTTTAGTCACAGCTTTTCTCATTTTCCTTTATGGCCAGCTCCTGCCTTTGGAAACTATGCAAACACACTTAGGCAAAAGCACAAGAACAATAGTTCTGGAAAATGTAGGCCAATGTTGCTGAGAGCCCTTGCCAGAAACTAATTTTAGTTAAAGAGATCTGACTATTTTCAAGCCATTCACTTTCCACCCTTCCTACCAACCCTGGAACATTACAGATGAAAGTGCCTCACGGAGTTGGGAATTTGTGACAAGAGGGTTCTTTAAACCATTTTCATCATTTTATAACAAATTCAAGACTTATGCTGGGTCAGGGGTTGGTGACCTTTGGCATGCACACCAAAAGTGGACTGAGATTAAGGGACAACATTTTGGATACATTCTTCCTTTCTGACAAACACTCCTTTCCTTCCTCCTGATAGAACTTAGCTCCAGGAGGGCTGCATACCCACCAAAACCCTCACCCAGTTTCTTTCTTTTTTTAGGTTGGCTTCTAGTTGCTAAGGTGTTAACTGCTAGATTAAATGAGTGAATTAAGGGCAACCCCTCCCAAATCATTTGCATTTAAAAGGAGATAGTAGGAGATTGGAGAGCCAAAGGCAGCTTTAGTCCTGGAAGGAGAAGCAGAGGGTGCTATTTTCAGACCTGGGCAGCTAGGCTTTCTACTTTGTACTCTGCCCCTTGCACTTACAGCCAAGATCATAAGTAGATGGTTACAAATTGGTTCCTTAGGTCCAAACTCCATTTTCATAACTATTTTTTTCTATTCATAGCTTCAACAAAAAGAATCTTAGACATATTTTACAAACATCAAAATCCTTACTATGTTATTCCTCAGGCATCCTATTTTTTATTTGGAAAATTTAAATTCCTGTTAAGATTTCTTTTTATGGTCATCTAATTCTAATTCTTTGACCAGTGTCACTGCTTTCTTTTGAACTGTCTCCAGGTTATCTTTTTTCTCTTAATTGTGAAGTCAATAACCAAATATATCTCTAGAGTAATAGTCAACATACGGAGATATCTGAAAGAAAAATTTCTACAGGTGATATTGTTGTTTTTTTACTGTTTTAAATTTATTAATTCCAAGCATAAAATTATTGGTGAATTTGAAACTATATCTTTTTATATATCCAAATTCAGCAAGATTCACAATGACTTTTGGGAGATAACAAAGCTAAGCTGAAATTATAGCCGTTTCTTGTTCAATTTGCAGCCCCAGTCTAGACCCTTAAAATTTATTCACAACCATGCCCAGTACATTTTTACTTGATATTTCAATAATTTACTTTAAAATTGTACCATCCAATGTATGTCTCTTTAGATAACTCAAACTTTTCCTGATTATTTTTCCAAATTATTTAGATTTTCTTGAATTTTAATCAAATTTTTGAAAGGTTAAGCAACGCCTTCTTCCAGGATTTCATGTTTAAAATGGATAAACAGGATCCCTGTTTCATCATCCAAGTTGTGGATAAAATGTGTAAAAGCCTTTGGCTTACCTTCTGGCTTGAAACACATCCAAGCAGTCCTTCTTAATTGGTGTTCTAGATTGTATAAATTAGGAACACTATTTCTTTAACGCTTGACCACTGCCACCACAGTCTGGGAAATGAACACTGAATTTCCAACCCATTTGCCTAACTCGAACATTTCACATTACTGAGACAGAGTTTGGTAGGCAGAGGCAATGCTATCATAAGACATTAGAAAGTATTTTTGGGGAGTGAGGTGGCTTGGGCACGGAATGGGAGAAGACAAATTCCTGGAGGGCAAGAACTCTAGTCCATTAAAAGAATTCAGAACAGTCAGTGCATTAGCCATGAAATAGTTGAAGAATATATTCAACATTAATTTGCAGAAATTACGTACCCTCTAGGTGTAAGATGGTAATTTATTCTTTATGATAAATATCAGAATTGATGGGGGCTTCCCTGGTGGCGCAGTGGTTGAGGGTCCGCCTGCCGATGCAGGGGACGCGGGTTCGTGCCCCAGTCCGGGAGGATCCCACATGCCGTGGAGCGGCTGAGCCCGTGAGCCATGGCCGCTGAGCCTGCGCGCCCGGAGCCTGTGCTCCGCAACGGGAGAGGCCACAACAGTGAAAGGCCCGCGTACCGCAAAAAGAAAAAAGAAAAACTCAGACTTGATTAATTGAGAAATAGAGTGAGAGAGACTTGAGCTTCAGTCAGATGATTGACTCTTGGCCCAACTGCATGGCTTTTTTAGCAGTGAGGAACCGCAAATAGCCCAGTGTCACCACTGGTTAAGAGTGAACTGGACTATAATCCATGTTTATTAAATACTAGGACAGTGTTCTTTCCAGTACACCATCACTCACATTATAACTTACCTAATCACTATTTATCAGTCTAGCAGTTCCTTTCAGTGACACTCATTTACAGTATAGTTGAAATGTATCTATCTCAATTGCATTTCTTCTGAATGAATTACTGCTTTTGCTATGGTCTGATAGAAGTTTTATTAATAGTAGCTATCAATTTCTATTAATTTTGTTGCTCAACTTTATTACCTTGATTTCATATTTTGCTTATTTTTATCTGACTTTTCTCAGTGTTTTACTTAAATAAATTTAAACAGAGCAAAAAAGGTAAACTTCATATACCCCCAAATCAGATAATTATAAATTTTCAGTTGTTTTATTGAAACATTCCAAAACATTTCCAAACTGCAGTTAAAATGTTGAATTCTAGCTTTATAAAATATGCCATTTCCATCAAGAAAGAAATAAAAAATATGCCGCAAGGGTCTTCCTTTACAGGTTGTCCCCCGCCACCCATTGTGATTTTAAAAAGTTGCCTTTCTAAATCAAGTACTTTTTTTTTCTTTTTTTAAAGTATGGTGTATTTCTAACTGTAAACCCTCAAATATTGTATATGTTCTTGACCGGGGAAAATTTTGGAATTTACAGTGTGTCAAGGATATTCTAATTCTGCTAAATAATTTTCATGGCAGATGATTTGAGGACTTTTCCACAGACTAACTTCTGGCTCTTATTTCTTGGCCACAACCCATGTACTTCCTGCACCAGGCACCACAGGGTATGTTCAGATCACAGTACAATCTCTAGCCCTGCACATTTATGTCATTGTACTAAGTTAGCTCAGTGAGCAGTTGAAATATTTATAGAAGCCTTTCCTAAATGTGTATAACTAACAGTAACTTAGCTACACAGGGAAGTGACTGCAAACCTCATAAATCTATTCCACTAAGCCAAAGTAAATGTGTCCTCAACTCAGCTTCCCCTTAGCTAGACCTCAACTCTGTCCATGGTTTCTCCAATACAGTGGTGTATGGTAAGTGTTTAACAGCCAGTTCCCCAGGACAAAAGGTATGAGTATATATATGTACATATATTTATTGTAGATTTTACACATATAAAGGATTTATACATAATTTTTAACTACTAATAAGATATACAATACTCCACTGTAAATTCCTAACACACCCAAATTGATTTTCACAGAAAGTTTCCCTTGATTTTTGCTGGACTCTTGGATTGGTGACCAACCTATGGTTTCCATTCAACTATGACTTGACAAATGCAATTGCATCTCTTTTCTTATAAAAGGACGGAAGAAAATAAAAATAGAAACAAAAGCCAAAGACAAAAACATTTTAGGTGAAAAGAGTGATAGTTGTTGAAATCTTTATCCTCATTCCCCTGCCCCATTTCCAGGCTAAGAGGCAGTCCCTGTCAGCCGTTTCCTTCTAGGAATTTTAACGGAAACAGCATGATGTGGTGAAGAGGCCACTACCTAGGATCCAGTTCTGGTGCTGCCATCTGCTCTGTGTGATCACAGGCAAGTTCTTTACCTCTCAGTTTCTTCATTTGAAATTTGGGGCAATAATAGCACCTGCATCATAGGGTTTGTATGATTAAATTAGTAAATGTAGAATTTGGGGCACTTAATAATGAATTAGGACTAAAAGAGTTAATATATCTTAGCGCTTAGTACATGGAAGAGAGAGAGCTACAAAGATGAAAAAGGACATAACCTTTGCATATAAATAAAGTTACAACTTGAAAAAGAAAACATTGCAAACCAATTTGAACTTTGGAAATGTACTTTTAGTATAATACAGGCTGTTCTTTGAGGTCATCACCCCCTTTAGCTTACATTCATTGATTCACACATTCATACATTTAGCAAGTATTTATTTAGCAGATAATGTATAGAAGATACTGTGTGAAGCATAGGATGAGTAACTGTACTATAGTCTCAAGAAGCTTGGATTAAAGTAGTCAAAAGTATACACACACATCTTTAAAGAACGATAATATCTGGTAAGCGTATGAGCACATACAAACAATCTATCTGTGAGTTCAGAGATGGGGGAGAGAGTTTCTAACCAGTACGCTCTAGAAAAGGAATAATAGAGGTAGAGGATTTGGCCTGACCCATTGAAACAGAAGGGAAAACTAATCATTCAAAGGCTGAATTTGTCACCAGGCTAAAAATGCACAATATTTAGAGGGTTTTTTTGTTTGTTTGTTTGTATTATTTTCCAACATTTAAACATTGGACATTTTCTCAGAAACATCTGTGTTTTGGGCTTTTATTGAAAAATTGGAAGATCTGACAACTTCCTTAACCTCTGTTCCAACATTGCCACTATCATTTGGAAGCAAGTTATCTTGGTCCGTTCAGGTTGCTACTACAAAATACCATAGACTGGAGAGCTTACAAACAACAAGAATTATTTCTCAGGAGCAGAGGCTGCAAAGTCCAAGATAGGGCACCAACAGATTCAATGTCTGGTGAGAGCCTGTTCCCCAGTTCATAGGCCGCATCTTCTTACTGTGTCCTCATATGGCAGAAGGGCAGACAGGGGAAGCTAGCTCTCTCATGGCTCCCTTAAGGAGTCCCAAATGTGAGGCAAATGCTAATCTAATCTCACTCATAAGGGCTCCACCTTCATGACCTCACGTAATTCTAATTACTACCCAAATGCCTCACCTCTTAATACCATCACATTGGGGTGTAGCATTTCAACATATGAATTCTGGGGGGACACAAACATTCAGTCTATAACACCAGTAACAGTTACCCCTCTAGAAGGGGTATCCACTCTTGCCATGTGGCAGCAGTACCCACATACTCAAACCTGTGAACTGGATTTCAAACTTGCAGCCGCTGAAGAACAAATGGCACAGAGCAATTAAAGACTTCAATTCACTAGGTTTACACACTGTTTGGCTGCCAATCACAGTCACTCTTCCACCTGTTTGGCTTTGTTGAGAGGCAAAAAAATGTACTCAGCAATGACACGTAAAGTAATTGAACTTGTCAACTCGCTGCACAAGTAGATCAGTGACATCTTGCATTGTTACAAAAAGCACTGACCACACCTTTCCAGGATGTGTACCATATCACAGGAGGGCTCTAGCCCAAAGTAGCAAAAACACCTCTGAACTGCTCTTTTCCCCACTTACCCCTGTCTTTATAGTCCTGTGTTCCTTTTCTTTTGTTTAATTGTGGTAAGATTTATGTAACGTAACATTTACTGTTTTACCCACTTTAGGGCTACAGTTCAGTGGCACCAAGTACATTCACATTGTTGTACAACCAGCATCACTATCCATCTCCAGAACTCCTTTCATCTTGAAAAACGAAAACTCCAAACTTATTAAACATCCTAACCCCTGGCAATCACCGTTCTTCTTTCAGTCTCTCTGAATTTGACTACTCTAGGTACCTCATGTAATTGTATGTGGAATCATCCAATTTTTATCCTTTCATGACTAGCTTATTTCATTTAGCATAATGTCTTCAAGGCTCAGCCATGTTGTAGCATGTGTCAGAACTTCCTTCCTCTTTAAGGCTAAATAATAGTCCAATGAAAATGTTAAAACACACTTTGTTTATCCATTCATCCATCAGTGGACACTTGGGTTGTTTCCACTTTTTTGCTATTGTGAATAATGCTGCCATGAACATGGGTATACGAATATCTGAGGTTCTGCTTTCAATTCTTTTGGGTATATACCCAGAAGTGAAATTACCAGAAGTGGTAATTCTGTGTTTAATTTTTTGAGAAAACACCAGACAATTTTCCACAGCAGCTGCACCATTTGACATTCCCACCGGCAACACACAGGGGTTCCAATTTCTCCACCACGGTCATATGGTCCTTTATCTTTTCTCCCCTCCCTGCAGCAGAAACTTCCTTTTCTGTGGCAAGTTTGAAGTCTACCTTAAAATATGGTGTGACAAAAGAAAAATATTAAAATAAGTGTCAGAGTAAGGTTCAACTTGAAAATTCCACAGGACTAGGAAAAGATCATGTAACACAATGCTTTTGCTAGGCACGTGGAAAACCCTAATCCCCCTTCTTCCAGGGAGAAGTTTGATCCCTTCTAGTTGGAGAGATTTAATAAGTGTTAAAATGATTGCGACTTGAGCTTAAGGAATTACAGAATTTTAATAGTTAGCATAAAACATCCAACACAGACATACTTAAAAATTCTATACAACACAGGAGGAGAAAATTGGGAATAAAGAACCAGCTAAAATGAATCCCTTGCGTGATATTAAAAGGAGGCCTGGGGAACTATTTCCGTGACTATGTTTGCCAAATTGTACAGTAAATATATGAATGGGAATGGTGCTAGATAGAGCTTTTAGATATAGTTTTTGTTCTTATTCAACTCGCATGTGTAGTTTAGAAACTAGAGGATCTAGAGAGCAAGGGACTCAGCCTCCATCACTTGCACTTAACAGAGACTCAAAGATGGGCAGAGGAGAAGGAGAGCTTTCTAGTAGAAAAAAGAGAAGCCTTCAGGGTGTACCAGCCACATTCCTTGCCATGTTTCCATGCCAGTTATTTGTTGGGGGTGGGGCTGGTCATCCAATTTAAAAAAAAAAGAAAGAAACTAGGGAATCTAAATTTAATAGGAGGATATGACCATTCTTACAGAAGAAAGGGTTTGGAGGCATCATGATCTATGCAGCCCAAGAGACTCTGACAATGCCAAAGCGGTCTGCAAAGCTCTACACCAGGTGTCCTCCTATTACTGTAATAGAACCAAGTAACTTGGAGATACGGGAAGTTGCACTTTATTTGAGGGGTGGGAGTAAGGCCAGAAAAAATTCTTATCTCAGATAAAGTTGAGTAGGATCAGAGATAGGTGTCTTATTGACTGAGATCCACACAGCAAGCCTCATGCCCTGGCTCATTTATCTCCCTGCTCCAGGAAGAGGAAGAATGATGATATTTAAAACCCTTGTGCTCTAGCATTTTTAGGATCCTTCTTATACTGCTTGAGTATTAGTTCGGCTTTTATTTATTTTTTTACTGTTGTTACATGTATTGTTCTACTACTTCTGGATTGGGATGGCTCGGTGACGTACCACTGTCATGCTTACATTTATTTATTCCAGTTAAATCTTTACATATCCTATCAGTTTTTCTTTCTATAATAGGTTTTAATACAAGCTCATTTTCCTAAAATGTGATTGATTCCGGTATCGTTAGGTTATCTCACCATTTTCACATGTCTTTTGTACTTTTTTAGGAGGCGGCATCTAACTAGCGTAGTTGCAAACTGAAGTACCCTTGCTCAAAAAAGACAATTCATTTAGTGAGTCCCCATAATACCTGTTATTTAACCAGAGAAATTAACCTTTGGAACAAAATGTGTTCTTCTCTTCAATCAGCAGGTCTCTTTAGTGTTCTCGCTTCTCAGACATGCTGTGCTTTAAAAGCAGATTAGAACTGACAACAATTAGTCACATGTCTGAATTTTAGACGGAAAATAAAAATGAGCTCCTGTGCACAGGAAGTCCAAAATTCATCTTTCTTTCGCCTAAGGTTTTCTTTCCTCAATATCAGTTATCAGTTTAATATAATAGGGTTGACTTAACAATGATATATTTCAAGCTGAAGGCAGAAATGAATTTTGCATTAATAAATTGTTTGGAGATGGATTCAAAGAGTATTTCATTATATAAGAAGGGTAGCTATAAAACATGTTTGGTGGTCTTTCCATCATTACTACCTGTGGCCCATTTGTGGAGATGACATT
The DNA here is from genome assembly GCF_003031525.2 of Neophocaena asiaeorientalis asiaeorientalis. Lineage (NCBI taxonomy): Eukaryota > Metazoa > Chordata > Mammalia > Artiodactyla > Phocoenidae > Neophocaena > Neophocaena asiaeorientalis. The sequence goes on from NW_020175528.1 coordinate 7,551,492, forward strand.
TATCAGTGTGACAGGGAATATTAAGCAAGGGATAGACAGTTATTAGCTGAAGTCCTGATATATTTACACCGTGGGAAAATGCACTTGGTATTTTCTTTCTGGCAACTGGTCGGCTGTTCATAATTTTATGGAAAATTGATTAATCACACATTTAACTCAATGCAAGATCTTCTGCACTGTAATAAATTATGGCCATTAATCAATAAGTACAAAGTAATTCCAAGAGTCTGGAGACACGCTGGCTTCTAATAGAAAAACTTGCACTTAGGCCTTTCTGCCAGTGACCACTTCATCTGAGGTATTTTGCACCTGCCTCGATCCAATTAGATGACATAATTAATGAACCTCAATGCTCTTGATAATTTGTTACACAAAAGAAAGAATGCTTTGGCACATCCATTAAAACCTGATGTATAACACTTTGCAGAAAAGGAAAAAAAACTGATGAACTAAAGCAACAGAGGGGCTTATGCTGGGAATCTTTGTGTTCAAGTGTAAACGTGAGAAGCTGCAGTCTTACTTCATGTTGGGTGAAGATTCAGTTGCATTTGTTAAAATAATCCAACGGGGACCTTTTTTTTCCATTAGAAAAGTGAATTCCGCCTGTGTGCAAAATTTCATGCCATCTTGTTTCTTTTATGACAAATTAAATGGTATGATTAGAATAAGTATTCAGGAAGTATTGTTTCAGAGGCAATCTAATAAATGTTTCCTTGGTTAAGTATCAGTTACAGTTTTACATATCACAGTCATTCTGCACCTGTTTTATGCAGCTAACAATAGGCCTCTCAATAGATTTCCATGAGAGAAAGCCTGGGAAGATAAAAAGAAAACCAGTTTGCAGCTAATTCTGTCACTAGGAAACGCCAGGAGTAGATTGTGTTTAGAGACTTTGAAAAACAATTAGCTATGGATTATACAACTGAAAGCCCTTTCCTAACTGTACCTGGAAAATACTTTGCCCATTTAATGCCTTCTAAGCTGTCACTGAGCTTGAACTTCAGTCCCAGTGATTAATGAAAAGCTGCAGGGCACAGCTAGGAGCTAAAGTCTCAATTATGAAAAAGCAGTAACTAGTTTAATGTGCTGATGCTTTTATACTTAAAGTGACAGCTATGAAAAATGGCAATATTTCCAATCACGCTTTAATAATTTATCATTCATTTATTGGCATGTCCAATGTGCTTGACTCCCACTGTTTTTTTTTTTTTCTTTTTCTGGGCTCCTGGTGTTATGACACTGAAGAACACAATGTGATCTGGTTCCTTAAAAAACAGACCTTCCTTTTTGGAAGCTGGGACCTATCATCATAAAAGTTTTATGTCTGTCTGTCTATGTTTGTCTGTCTGACTCTATCTATCTATCTGTCTATCTATCTATCTATATTTCACCTGTCAATTATCTATGTAATTTCCAGTTAGTGCCAAGATATAGCAATCGAGTTTTTGAAAAGAGCACGGTCCAGTGACTCTTGTCTCTGTGTAGGTCACGAATTGCCACCTTAATTCCTCACAGACACCTTGAATTATATGCCTTTGGTTATAAGAGAAACTAGACAGGGGTGGGTGGAAGAATCAACGTTAGTTTCCCTGTGCCAAAGGGAAATCAATCCAGATGTGCAGACAGTGGACAAATAGAAGCCAATTATAGAGCAGTAAATGAGGTTGGGGGAAGACACACCATATTTTTGTGGGTAGTGCTACCAAGATATCTTGTAAAGTTATTTAGGTTTAATTTTACATTTTTAATTTCAGGAATGAATTGTTTGTTCAACAGCCATAGTCATTCCCTTGGTTTGTTTTATTAGGTTATCTTAGACTGTTCATTGTAGTTTGTGCTTGGTAACAGGCCCCCAAGGATTCAGATCACAAGTTGGTAAAAGAATATACCTGCAAGTGAGGTCATAAAACTCAAGTTTCAAGGCAGGTGGCAGTTTTGCTAGTAAAATATTTAAGGAACCACTTGTAACTAAAATGGGCTTAAAGTACTTCTTGTTTGTCCTGGTGGCAGCTCAATTTTGACCCAGATAACAGTGGTGCTGTTCACCAGACCACATGGATCTTGGTTTTTGATGAATTGTTAGGATGCTATTCGAGTACAGTGATAGAAATGGTACACATTGTCATCTCTCTGTGTTTGATCTGCTCCCATAAATAAAGCAGACAGGTGACAACCCATTCACAGGACTGAACTTATTAAAACTGTAAAAGTAAAACTGGAGACTGGGTTTAAAACTCACTTTTAAATTCAGCAGGCTGTCTAATTTTCTTTAGATAAAAGACCCAGATATTTGGGGGCAAGGATATTTAATGCATTTTGAAAAAAATAATGCAACAATATAGTTACAAGGAAGAATGATGTCCCTTTTGGGCACTTATATTTAGCCATATTAAGAAGTACAGGACATTGTTTAATTTTACATGGCATTCATTAATTGGTTAATTTTCTTTTTGACCCCTCTGTTTAAGCTAAGCCAAGAGAATATGAGCCCTTGTTTATCCTATTTCCTACCACTCTTGAGTCCGTGTAAATAACTTGTTAGTCAGACTGTCTTTACTATTATCCTGTTAGTGTCTTACACAGTACATTATCATGCTCAGATCACCTTTTCATACCCAGGCATGCTTCTCTGGATTTTTCTCTTTTAATGACATGATTTTCTTATGCTATTTAACTTATCTAATAACTTTCTTTTCAAAACGCTTCAAATCACTTTCCAGGATTATTCTTAAGCTTAAAGTTGATCATATTCTTTAGGCCTTTATTATAGTTCAGATCCATTCCTCCAGCAAAATTTGGCTGATATTTGACTCTGATAGGTCATATTTTCCCACCCTTTTCCCCAAACATCTGTGAATTTACCAGCACACACTGAAATGTACCATGCATGCTGCCTTGTTATTTTCTGTAGACATTGATACAGCCATCTGTCCACAGACATTTTCTTACTCACATATGTGGCTGCACACACACACCACTCACACACATACATACAAACACAGCCTACACATACATATAACACGCACACATGCACACACACAACCCGTGCTCTGTTTTGGATATGAATAGATTTGCAGTTATTTAAGGCTATCAGCCTTTGTCTCTCTTTAGTCTAGTCTTGTCCCATATAGAACTTTAAAAAAAGTTATGTTTCTTTAAATAGCTTCATTGCTCCTCCTTTGAAAAAAGGGAAGAAACAGCAGCTTACACCCAGTTGCTTGGAGCACAGTGATGGAGTAAATATCCCTTAGGTGGCAGAAAACAGCTCTAGGCTCCTTGGATAAGAATGACATGATCCTACCACGGAATTTTAGGAAGTTTTGGAATTTTCAATTAAACTGTTCCATCTACCGGTAGTTTCCCCAAAGCTATGGGGGCAGCTTGCCCAGATCCTTTTTCCCGCAGATCAGACAAGGTCAAGAAGTGGGAGCAGTGCCAGGAGCTTGAGCTATTAGGTCCAGCTGTAAGATTTTTTCTTCTGTATCTGTCTTGTGGGGTCATTCCACCTATGCTTTGTTTTGATAGATAGTTCCTAACACAGGAGCCGGTTTTCCTCTGGGACGATCTAAACAATCATAATAGGCTTCAGTTTTAGAATGTTTTTAGCTGACATCTTCTCAACATTTTAGGAGGTCTGTATATGTGAACTTATGGTCTTCTTTTTACAGTAATAATATAACAATAATTACCGTGCTCATGGTGATTGCTGACATTTATTACACATTGTTCCAATATATTTGTAGATATTAATTTATTAAATTTTTACCACAATCCTATGAGCTATTCTTATCCCCTTTATATAGAGGGGGAAACTGATGCATAAAATGTTTAAATATCTTGACTGAATCTATACAACTGGCAAATGACAGCGCTGGGATTTGCACGTAGGTACTCTTACTCCAGAGTGTTCACTCTTAATTGCTATGCTATATTTCTAACTAGTATGAATTACTTTCTATTTTATAACATGGGTGAAACATAAGAGAAATGAGGTCATTACAAAGTAGTTGCTATGACAAGGTCTCTAGCAACTGAAAATTTTATACAAAACCCATTTCTATCATAATCTCTTCTTTCCACACATAGCCCATTTGGCATGGATTCTTTGTCTCTTGACCATAAATAATAAAATGGAGAGAGGAAACTCATCAAGCATTTATTTTTATTATTTTTATTTTTTTTACTTTTGCGGTACGCGGGCGTCTCACTGTTGTGGCCTCTCCCGTTGCGGAGCACAGGCTCTGGACGCACAGGCTCAGCGGCTGTGACTCACGGGCCTAGCCGCTCTGCGGCATGTGGGATCTTCCCGGACCGGAGCATGAATCCGTGTCCGCTGCATCGGCAGGCGGACTCTCAACCACTGTGCCACCAGAGAAGCCCAAGCATGTCTTGATAATGTCTCTCAATATCTGGGAAATGCTGCTCAGCCTCTCTGGCGGCAACCATGTTTTCATTTCTGTACCAGCCACTGGATTCCCCTCACTCTTCTTTATCCTATTTCTACCTCATCAAACTGTATCAAAATTGCAAGTGAACATAATTCTTTGGAAAATAGCTGTTTATACCTGTGCAAAATATTATTTCCTTCAGGGAACCCAATATTTCAAATTTCTGACCAGCTACATACTTAATTTTCAGAAAATTTACCGTATGTTTGAGTTTTATCTTTCCATTTTGGGTTCTGGAATAGCATTATTTCCTCCTGCTTTTAGATCTCTGAACCATATGCCAAATCTCCACAACTCCATATACTGCTTTATAGTGTGGTACTATAAGCCTTAATTTGTTGATGTTCTCTGAATATTTTATAGAGTTGTTTTATCAGCCAATTTTATATATTCCACTCTTTAAAAATATATCATCTTCACATTTTATCCCATTGTTTTTAGTTTACTATATTTGAGAAAGTTAAGACTCTAGCATTTCAGAAAATATTTTAAATATAATAGGTTAAGCTATAAGAAAATAGCTACCTACATAAGAAATCATACATTTTCTAAAAATTCCATCATAAACATTCATTTGAGAAAAAGGAGTTAGGAGATTGAGGTTTTCAGACCTATAATTAGAAGGCTATATAATTTAAAATAGTAAAATAACTTATATTATTGAAAACTAAAATAATCAATCAGAAAATCATATCTAGAAACTCCAAGTGAATCTTGAAGTACATTTAGACTGGACCAAAGTCAGTGGGTTTATAGACCATTAAAACAAAAACAAATTGCTACATGGCTCACAACATCAACAGAAGACCAAACAAACAAACAAACAAACAAAAAATATCCAGCATTGAGAAGGCATCTCCTACAATAAAACAGCTGTTTATCCCTATACTGAAGCAAAAGAGCTTTAAAAACATGCTCTCAGTACTATTTGCTAATTGTCATTATGTTATAATCAATTGTGGTCCATATTGCATTTCTTAATTGATTTAACATTTTAGAAAATGACTGGTGTTGGTTTTTCAGTAGTGTAATAGAGCTGGTCTGTGCTAATTTGCAAGAGCTGATTGCTACACTTTGAGGAACTTTGAGAACCAGTTGATAAGTCTAGCCATTATTAAAATGTAAATGATATAAACTTACAAATAAATTGGGTCATAAATTCTAAAAAATTCACCACTTCCTGAATATTTACTACATTTTACTATTACCTGTGTCTTGAGTTTATTTATGTCTATTGTGTCTTCATGGTAGAAATAGCATGTAATGGTGTTCACGATTCTTTCTGACTCCACATTCAGTGATTTCACATTGCTCACTTGGAATTGATTAGTAAGAGTATTTACACCATAGAAATTGATGAACTCTACAAATTAAGACACTCTCCAACCCTCCCAACCCACCATCTAGAGCTGGTTGTTAAGCATTTAGCAGACCACCATTGTTTGGCTTTCATACAAATCGAATTAATACAATGAGATTCTACCTTAGTATGAAATGGGTATTTTCAGCATTCCTAAAAAAAACATTAACAGGAGAGTAGTTGGACTTTCTGATCAAGAATGGCTTTATTTTAGGGACTTCCCTGGCGGTCCAGTGGTTAAGACTCCTTGCTTCCACTGCAGGGGACGCAGATGCAATCCCTTGTCAGGGGGAACTAAGATCCCACATGCTGCCCGGCACAGCTCAAAAAACAAACAAAAAGAAGTATTTTTTAATTTTAAATATCAGAAACAATAATTAGAATTAATAGATAAACGTGATGCTTACAGTCAATCAATTAACAGGTGGCCAGTCAGCAAATACTACTGAGCTCTGTGATATTAGCTGCAGTGAAGAGTACATTAGAAACAGCTGTGTGACCAGTTTCACTTGTATTGTACAATGCTTTTTAGGATATTGTCCATTATATCCCATAAAGAACCCATTTCGGAGGACCAAATGGGTCTGACAAGATTTCTCTCCAACTCAAATAAATAGAATTTACTAAATTGAGAGGGTTTGCTTTTCCTTAGCTACTGGACAGTTTTTTCTCATGCAAGTGGTGAATTTTGCAGCTTATTATGTCTCCACCTTTAGCTTGGCTATTATGATACTTAGAAACAAATATGCAACCCCCTTTAACAACTGCCCAGGACCTCCTGATGTGCATTTTTGTGTATCAATTTTAACACTGGCTTTATTTTACTGTTCTAATTTTATTTTCTGTTTTGTACTCTATTTTTAGTGGGTATGTGTTAAACTGTCTGGCTAGGATCCCTTAGGTGGGAATTTTCCCTTCCCACAGCCTAATGGATCTACTTAACCTGAGGTAACCTCATTCTTGGCCACAGGTGATTGGGCCCTGACCTAACCTGAGCCAGATGAATCTCTTTCCTTTGGTTTGGACTTGGGGCAGAGGGAAACAAGTCAGTCTCTCTTCAGGGACCTCTAATTAGATTAAAACTTGGTGTACTTGATGACCTTGCGCTGCCTTGTGGACCAAGAACAAAGGAAGAAAGTCAATAGTGAGAAAACAGGGAGGGTGGAGCAGACGCCGGGCAAGACCACAGTTAGGAAACACTTAGAGAATGTGCCTACCACATTTGGTTTTGTGTATGTTTGGTCCCAAGGCAGAGCTGCATTCCTGTCCTTGAACCTCTGAGCCCTCCTCAAATCCTTATGGTAAATTCTCTTTTAGGTTTTTATTTCTAGTTGCTTTCTTTTACTTGCAAGCAAAGACTGCTGACAGCACACTAAACGTTATTCTACTATACATATTTTTGTTTGATAACTCTGTCTATTGGTAATGCGGTAGATGTAAATAAATAAAATATTTATAATCAGTGTTATATTATTGCAATATTTTATTTATTTAACAAAGTTTTCCAAGTGATAAAATTGCCTTAGGAAGACAAACCTAGGTACTTCCCAATTAAGTACATAGAAACATTTTATATTTTGCTATTTACAATGAAGAAGAAAATGGCTTTGTAGTTTTGCTTTGTGACTCAAAATTTTACTGCCTCCGCCTCAGCCCCTTTCATAATTCCCCCTCCTCCTATATTCTAACTTAGTGTAGCTTGATTTTCTATTGCTGCTGTAACAAAATTCCTGCAAACTCAGTGCATTAAAACAACAAAGTTCTGTGGGTCTTAAGTGTGTTATGGATCCCACCAGACTAAAATCAAAGCATTGGCAGGCTGTTCCTTTCTGGAGGCTCTAGGGGAGAATCTGCTACCTGTTCATTCAGGTTGTTGGTAAAGTTCAGTTCCCCGTGGATATAGGTATGAGATTGCAGTTCCTTTGCAGGCGTTCCCAGCTGAGGAGTGTTCCCAGCTCCCAGAGGCCATCTGCATTTCTTGGCTCGTAATATCCTTTTCTCCATCTTCAAAGTCAGCAATGGAGTGGACTTTGTGGAGTCCTTCTTACATCTCTTTCTTACACAGTTTGATGGCTCTTTATAAACAGTGAGAGTTGTCTATGACCTGACTCCTATCTATTTGTTTATCCTCATCTTCTTTGTTCCCTTTTTCAAACCTTCAACCTGTGTATATCCACCACTTTTTGTTCCCTATTTTACCTGTGCACATACTGTTCTCTTTCCCTAAAAATGGTTCCCCCACCACCACCATTTGCCTCCTTCTGAAACCCTGCCATTCTCTTGGTAAACTACTGTTCACTTCTGAAGTCTTAATTTAAACCTTCTCTGCACCTCTTGGTCCTCTGAGCCATCACTATAATTTATAAGTACCTCTTTTTAGCATTCTTCATAATGAAAGAGATATTTTATTTTTTTATATGTGTGATTCTCCTTTTGGATTTTACCTCCATGAAGTTGGTTACAATATCCTTTTCATCTTTGTGTACCAATGGACCTAGCATAGTGCCCTGCACACAGATAGCACACAATAGTGCCAAGTGAATGGATCTACAAAAGTAACAAGCTATAAAAAATTTGTAGAATACATATTTTGAATCCAAACTTTTAGCTACTTAATTAGTGCTGGTCTGGAAAATAAACCAAACATTCAGATTTTCCTAACAGTTGAACTTTAGCAGTTGGAAAGATAGAATGGATCTATGTTTTTGGATAGAGTTTAAGCACCAAATGATGTCAGGGTTCCTGAAGATTTGACAATTACTGCATCAACAAGTTACCACCAGTAAAGGATTTAGATATTCACAGGAAGCCCATTTGGTAAGCTTGTTTCAAGATCATTTTTAATGCTTTTTCATTATATCAGTTATAATTAAACTACTTTATATATGTAATTATGTGGCCTAGTAATCGAGACAGTATATTATGGAACTGTGTAAAACAAGTCCTACAGATTTGTACTTCTTCCGGGCTCTGTTAGTATTTAATCGGTTTCTGGCCACCCACTGAGCTGGTCTGGAAGAAGCTGCCTTTTGATCCCTTTTGTGAAATGACCTTTGAGGGCAAAAATAGATGAGACTAAACCTTAAAAGGTTTGTTATAAATATTCTGTTTGGCATCATGTATCTTTCCAAAATGCCAGAATAAAACACTTAACTGAAAAGGGTAACTTTAATGTTTTAGACAAACAAGGCTAAGCCCACCACTATAGGCTGCTTGTAATATATGCTGGTCCAATTGGCCACAGAGACCCGCACAATTGCCTTGTCTAGGGGCCAGCAACAAGTGAGGATGATGAAACTCTTTCCACACTTGATTACAATACCAGAGGTGGTCTTTTGTTATTTTAGTATCCCTTTTGCCCTGTAATCCTCACTCTTTGCAGTCTGTGTAACCAGCCAATGCTCCCATCTGTCATTAGAAGCAACATAAGTACTCAGAAGGGAGAAACAGTTCATATTAATGATGCCAACCTGTTCTGTCCTTCTTTAATCAGAAAAGGCTTATATAAAGCCTGTGTAAAGGGTGCAGGTGAAAACAGCTTATGACTGACAAATGTAACCGGTCCCGAGACTATAAAAATATATTTTTTATTACGACTAGATACAAGAACAGTGACTGTCATGAAATGATGTAAGATTTCTCTTGAAAAAATGATGTAAGGGGGATTGATTCCTTCTTTCAGTGTTTAAATCTCTGAATCAGATTAGCTGACCCATTCTCCATCACTTATTCATACAACAAACACTTACTGGTGACTTACTATGTGAGAGGCACAAGTTGCTAAAAATAGAGCAAGGGTCTACAACTCTCCACACAGATATATGCTTTATATTCTCACTGTTATAAGTCAAGGTTTCTATAATTCTTACCATGCACAACTGTTGAATTTTCTTTGTGTATGTTTATCTTTAACGTCTCCCGGAAGTGGCTTCTATTTTAGTTTATTTTTGACCAAATGACCTGCTTTTGTTGAAGGAGGGCCTTCAAGACAGAGACCCATGATTGTACCATCTCAGAGAAAAGTGTATCATCTCAAAGAAATGGTGTTGGGATGTCACGTTGGGATAAAGAAAAGTCTTGTTAGGCAGAAACTTAATGTGATGTTAAAGGGAGAGTAAGACCAGAAGTGTTTGAAACGACGTAAAGGTCTGAACAAGGAAATCAGAGGAAAAATGAGGCTGTAAAACAATTTCATCATTCAGCATGTAGATTTATAGATGTTTACTACCTGATCTAAGATGACAGCAACTCCAAGAAAAGTTACACACACAAAAACCTCTCTCCCTCAAGATACACCAGAGAGGAAGGCATGTGTAATTGTAGGAGTGAACAACAGATTAAGCTGAAGAAGAAATAAAAGTAGAGAACAAGATGGAGGAATTATGAGAACTAGGTAAATGTAAAGATAAAGATAAAAATTCTTATTTAAAACAGGTTAAAACTTTGAAACTATAAAGTACCTATCCATAGAGTGTGGCAAATAAGTCAATTATTTGACCTATCCAAAAAAGGCTTTATAATTTCTTTAGGAACACACACACACACAAAGCAAGCAAATTTGGAGAAAGCCTATTTAAATTTTATTCCATTTTTAAATTAAAAATGAATAAATGCTAGTTTGCTAACTTCTGGAATGTTAGAGTTAATGCATATAAAATTTTAGAAATACCTTAAAACATTATAAATTCTAATCAGTAATAATGCATTTAAAATTTTGAAAAAAGGAAATAATTACTTACGATTTTAATCGGCTAAGTTAAATAACCTACCATAGATAGGTTAACTTAAATTCATTAATATTTTTAATATTAGACATATTATCTATTATCTATTAAATGTCAGAGAGGGACCCTACTGGATGATTTCTAGTAATAATCTATGATGTCATTATTCTTTCTTTATATATATTTACATTTAGTTGAATAATTTGTGTCACTTAGAAAAGTTCAAGATATACCTAAGCTTTAGTTTCTTGAGACAGTAAACTTATAGTCCTCAGAAGATTGAAGTTATCCTCTAAGCATTAATTTATTCAATGTGCTTGTTAGGTGGGAAGAAAAGTAGGTCGTCAGTAAAAATCAGCACAGGATATTTACAAGTTATTATTCTATTTCACAGCAATAGCTATTGCTAGTATTTTAGTGTATGTTCTTTTCTTTCCCCCAATGAACATAATGTCTCTATATTTGTACTTTTAAAATAAAACGCACTGTACAATGTGTGCTGTTTGGTAATTTGCTCTTCTACTCAAACTCAGTGTATCATAGACATATCTTTCAATTTCAACAAATAAAATAATGGCTGAATATGTTCCATATTTTTAAGTGTACCATAATTACCAACATATTGATGAGCATTTTGTTAACCAATTTTCTTCTTTCTAAGCATGGTCTTCTATATACATCTATACACATCCTTAGGCATGTGGGGTCAATGGTGTTCATGTTTAAAATTTTTTTACATATTTTTAAAAGTTGCTCAAAAGATTGTACTAATTTATGTATTCATAAGCCATACAGTTTCGTTGTCCTGAATTCGGGACAGTAGCAGTTATTTCTACTTTTAATCTTTGCTAATATGATTTTGGAAAAAAAATGACACTTTCCATCAAAATTTCTAAGTTGTATTTTTAACTAGTGGAGAGGTTGAACTTTTCTTTAACCATAAATTTATTAGTGCATTATAATCCTTCTTTTGTATGGTTTCCTCAATTCTATCTCTTTTTTAATTGAAGTAAAGTTGATTTACAATATCACATTAGTTTCAGGTGTACAACGACTAGGTCCTTTTTTCCACTGAGGTGTTTCTCTAGTTTTTGTTGATTTGCAAGAACCTTTATATATTAGTAATTTTGTCCTCATACATTTCAAATGTCTTTCCCCAGTTCAGCATACAAAATGAAAAATTTTTAAATATTTGTTATGCGGTGAACAAAATACGTCCAACCACAGGACAATAGGGAAATTCTTATTTTTCACTTTAAATTCAAGTGGAAGAAAAAAAGTGTCAAGGAAGCTGTTTCTGTATTCTCTTTTAAAATAAATTTCTGTAACAATTTGAGTTAATTTATCATTTCCAAGATGCTTGAGACTGTTTGAAACCCAGTATTAACTAAATTACTTATGCCATTGTTAAATAATAAGCTGTTTAAAATATTAGATTTTTTGAAAAATTGTAGAAACAAACGATATAGACTAAATATATATTCTAAAGATATAGACTAAATATATATTCTATATACAGAATTTAATCTCTGAAAGACTTAATTCTTAATCTCATACTATGACTTATTTGATTTTAGATACAGAATGAAAATCTTCATCCTTAGAGATCAGCCCACAGGTAGAAATGGCGATCAGCTGTCTTTTCCCCAGGACGCCAATAACCCATATCAATTAGATCATTGACATCTGTGTAGTTCCTGTGCAGGATTTTACTTCTTTCAATGAACGAGGTCTTTCCATTCTGTTTTTATTTGCTGACAGCAGAAAATATGTCTACAATTCATTCACATAATGAATGGGGTGGGAAATTAATTCTATGGGGACTAAGATTGTTTGGTTTGTCATGAGACCTACTCGGCATTTACGGCTTTTTCCCTTTTGTGCTATTCCAGTACACTGTTAAAAGATTGTGCCATAAATCCGAAAGCATGTTTTGCAAAGTTCATATCTGCATTTGCTACCTTTAATATTAATAGGAGTGTATCTTTAAAGTGAGTAAATTGAGAAAGTGGCTGAAACTATAGCTTATAAAAGAAGATTAGTGGGTTTAATATGCACTGGAGAGTAAAATAAAAATCTTATTACTGTATGGAGAAATTACCTCATAAAGAAGCTAATACAACAGGCTAGGGAGTAATTTTTAACAAGGTTTTTTATGAGGCACAAGTGTAGGCAAGTTAATGAACTTATCTTTCTAGTTATTTTCAGATTGTAACAATGCTAGCCTTTTCTAGTTCTTGGGTTTTAAAAAGTAAAATACATTTAATCACCTACAATAAAACTAATTCATTACTTTAATAAATCGAGTACAATCTTATACTGTATACTTAAATGTTGTGTCAGTAATGCTGGAAACCAGATCAGGTGCTAATGTTTACCATGGAATAGAGCAAAAGGTAACCAGGAAGCTTATTTATTATTTAAATTAGTGTCTCATTTTGACAGTCACAGTCAGTTTGGAAAGATTTGACTCTCTTTCCAGCTATTGGATGCAGGAAGTAGAGACAAAAATTGAGAAAATACTTTGTTTTGGTAATCACACACCGCTTTGCAGCATGACCATTTGCTCTTTGAAATTCACACAAACAATTCTGAAGAATTGTACATTCAACGGACAAACAACTTGGGGAGGGATCAGTACATCCGGAATGTCCATCTGCCAACATCTAGCGTGGAACAGTTAGGGATTATTTAGGAAGAGCAGGTCTGCGTTTTTTCTGCTCAACGACAAAAGACAAACTACCGAATCTTCACACTAATTGCTAAGAAGCTTCCTATCCTGAAAAAAGTGATGAATTTGTAAAAATAAAGTGAAGGAAAAGGTAAGTGGATGAAGAAATGGTTAGAAAAATAAATCTCTTTGTAATATCTAACCTAAATCAGATTTATGATAACAGGTTCACATCCATCACTCCAAATTATAGTACATAACGTACACACACACACACTAACCTCTTATTTTAATTTTTACTTTTCTTCAACATTGGGATACCAAAGAAAATCATTTGAATTAGAATGACCAGTGTAAAATCCTACGTATGTGCCATGTTAGAACCAGTGATGAAATGCTCTGTCTTAGAGATAGTAGGTGCCCAGTCTATCCTGATTTTATCAACTTAATAACACAGCCTTTCACAGAACCATTTAGGGTCCCCGTGCCCTGCAGCCAAACACTGGTTTTTAGGGTCCCTTGCAGTAACTCTGCTGAATGTCACTCTGTCTGCTGGACATTTCTTATCTCCTTTCACTATCCACCTGTCTCCAATCAATATTTTTCTGTCTTATACTACGCCCTTGGTACTTTCTCTGATAAATCACAGAGGATCATATTGAGTTTAAGTAATTCAAGCGGAAGTGTTAGCCAACTGATAGATTACCATTTATAGATAGTAAAATGCCTATTTCTTTATAGTACTATTGTATGATACTGATCACAGTAAATTCAGGCAAGATAGTAGCCCAGTGGTGAAGGTACCATATTTTCACCAATGTTACTTAAGGTGCCCTTAAATTACCACCTACAAGTAGCTGCCTACTCTCAGTTTTGGGGAGTTGACTTTGCCTGGTAATTAATGTTACATAATAATGAAATATACCTGTGTTTAAAAATGTTGTTTGCTGCACACAAAGTAATTTATAAAATACTTTGTATAGCTGAATGTATATTGCTGTATATGTATATATAAACATGTATGTGCCTATGTTTGGAATAAACACAGGTAGAGCAGGAACGAACACACTTAACTGCACCTAAGGATTCACTGAATTTATTCTGCCTAAGGCTTGGTTTCTGAGTTGCAGAAATTAGATGTCTTACCTGATATCCAAATGATGGCAGCCCCACCAACCCAGTTTTCAAAGGTAATAAACTGGTACAAGGGTAGAATTTCTTGATGCCCAACTATTATTGTTATGATGAAATAATGTGTTTTTCCATATTGAGGGATTTTACAGCCAAAGTAATTCTAGGTTGTTGGGAAGATTTTGATAGATTATATGTGTTTCCTTCCAAGGTCTTGGAAGATCAGTCAATGGTGGGAAAAGTGTCACAACAACCTAGAAGGCAATCTGGAGTGCTTGATCTCACTCTGGAGATTTGGTTGGATTGTTGAATAGAATTCCACAGTCAGCATTGAACTGAAATCTTTATATGTAATGTTCATCTTTATGCTCTAAACGCTTTATTTTTTTCTTTGTCTCACTGGGTAACTCCTCTCCAAATCATCAAGACCATTGTCCTTGTGTTTTAAGGGAATGGATACCTCTGGGAAGTTCTTTCTACTAAGCCAGACTCAGAAAACCCCTCATAAGAGATAAGATGTGTACAATGGGATAACAGAAAGAAAGCAGACAGAAAACTGAAGTGTGAGTAGGTGTGTGCTCCAGGCCTGACCATCTGGGAGTGGAGATGGAATTGGTCACTGTGGTTTTGGCAGTGAGGGTTGGGCCGGGAGAGATCTCAGCCAGAACAGATAAGGGCACTGGGTGGTGAGATTTGATAGAGACAGTGTGTAGCCATGTGGCTGGGGGCACTGTCTAAAGCCTCCAGAAATCAGAGAGGTGACCTGTTGGCAGATGTCTAAATGCCTAATGCAATAGTTGGATTTTCTCAGGATAAAGTTTAATTGTTACATAAAATAAATAACTTTCATTGTTTTTTCTCTTAATTCAAACGAAATTAGTTTCTGAATTTGGGGTGTTTAGGATTTTACTTCCTTTCCTTTCCCTGTCTTCCTGCTTTCCCACCTTCCTTCCTTCATCCCCACTCCATCCTTCCATCCCTCTTTCTTTTCAGTCCTCCCTCACTTTTTCTTTCTCCCTCTCTTTTTCTTCCTTCCTTCCTTCCTCCCTTCCTTCCTTCCTTTTTTCTTTCTTCCCTTCTTCTTCTTTTTTTCTCTCTTTCTTTCAATTACAAGCACTACCACAGTTGCTGCTTGGATGCATTCTAGAAATATAATTTCTGAATCAAAATACATTTTAAAAATCAAAGGCTTTTCATTTTAAAAAATGTCCTTCACAAATATTCTAACAACTTTCCCTCCCTCCAACAATACATGAGTCCCTGTTTCTCCGTCCCCTCATCTACAGTGGATATTACCATTTAACAGTACTTTTGATAATTTGATTAAGTATAAGCTTAGTATCAGAAATAGTACTCATCAAAACTCAATATTTCTCAGAAAATGGACTAGAATTTCCCATGATGAATTACAAGAGGGACAAAGATCTTTCTGAGGAATAATTTTAATTCTATTTCCTTGAATCATCCCTTTTTACTGGGGTAATTCAGGAAGATTCTCTTTTTCTCTCTGTGACAAAAATCTCACTATGATAATTTTAACGTTCTGGTTCTCTAGTCATTACAAAATTCCTAATCCATGGTCACATTCTGGTTTTGAAACTAATGAATTGGTTTTAGGGATTTCTTTTTCTTTTATGCCTTTTCCTTGTACAATGGAGTCATCAGAGGCCCCCTGACTTTTTGTCGTCCTTTCTTTTCTAGGTGGTATTCTATGGGCGGTCAATTTAAAAGTTGGTCTCAAGTGCAACTGGTTGTAAGGACTGGGGTCAACTGATGTTCCTCATTTGTGATTGTCTACAAAGATAGCAAATATCTCAGAGGTAGTCCCCTTGAAGTAATGACATCCAGGGCTACACTGCACACATGCATATATATGAGTATGTGTGTTTCTGTTGAGAGTGGGGGGTGAAGAAATAGTGGATAATTGAAGAAATGATTCTGTAAATGAAAGATTCAATGTGAAGTGTTTTTTTCCTGAAAAAATTGTGTTATTACTTTTTTTGTGATATAAGAAAAAATAATAAGCACAAAAACTCACCCATGACATGTTCCCAGTCTTTGGAAATGTGATTTTAACAGATTCCATAGTTTCATCAGATATGTCCTGTCTGTCCTATGCCTCTCCACCCCTACAAAGTCCACATCATTCTCTTTGTCCAAAAGCTCAGTTAGGAGCCTGCTGAATATATCAGCTCATGAACATGTGGTACATGTTACCTACCTTGTTTTGTTAATGTATTCCACGTGTCCCCGGCCTATTTTATGAAATAGTTTCCTTATCTATTCTATTTGTCTCTATTTCTTACTGTTCTGAATACAGCCATTCTCTTTCATGTTATTTGCCACTGAGAATATTTAATATAAATGTTTTCCATTCATAAATTTACTTTACATATAAATAATGATGCTTTCAATATAGTTCAGGACCACAGAGGGATAATCCTCCCTAAACCATATGGTATGAATATTTGAACTTAAAATATAGGCTTTAAAGACAAGTATTCAATCGGCAAGGAAACAGTCTATTTAAAATCGGTTACTCATAGAGACATCAAGGAACATCACACGTTCTCATTTGCTATTAGCTGTTTGTTATTAGGAAAACTTTTTACATGGATAATCAACCATGTGAGAATTACAAAGCACTTCACAAATCCATTTATGAAGCAGATCTGCCTAGAGTGACTCTGGACAGGAGGCAAATAGAGTCTGTACACTAACATGGAGACACCAGCCCTTGACTGTAATACAGACCGGAGCACACCTTCATCTGATAAATGAATGAGTCATGCTAATCCAGATGTGCTGTTGATTCAGTATCTGGCCTGGAACATAATGCACCCTCTTAAGATGTGAGAAGGGGAGAAGGAAAGGACTAAACACTCTCCCTCCACACCCTTCCTGAACTCAGAGGTTTATATCTAAATTAAGGCCAAGAATCACTCAGCCAGAGCTGTCAGCCTCCATGGTCACTGACCTAGCAGCTTTCAATAACGCTGAGAAATCTGTCCTTCAAGATGCAGCTGTAGAGCATCTGCACATGGGCAGGGTTGGCCTTGCGTGGCTCAGGACTGGTCACGTGAATGTGTTTGCATTTCTGTGTTTGTCTCCAATTCCCGGGAAATACCTGCTCCCTTTCCACTCCCTGTGGCCCAAGGTAAAGCACAGAAAGAGTTCTGGCCCAGGAATTAGACAGGACCAGGAGTAGCCTTGGATCTGAGATGAACTGAAGGAAACTCACTTTACTGTTTCATTTTCTACAACAGCTAAGTGCGCAATAATTCTTATTTTGCCTTTATTCATAAGGATAATGTAAGGATAAAATTATACAATGGGCATACATATATTTTGGAAGTTTAAGTGTTCTTCATCTTTGTGCTTTTCTCTATGTACATTTTTCTGCAGTAAATATGTATTTACTTTTTAGTATAAAAGAACCAATACATTCTATTTTTTAAAAAAATTCTACCTACATATGGTATGAACATGTTCTAAAGAATGTATACTGGAAAATTAAAATAGCAGTACTTAATTGTGGCAGGAAAGTGCAGCTTGGTTGCAAGTATACATAGATTAGAATTCCAGCATGAGTTTATTTTTAAAGATTTGTGAAATTAATCAGGGCAAACATGTACTTTCTAAGTCCTTACTACATACTGAGAACACTCCAACATAATAAATAGTGTTAGCCCATAATACAGAAGCCTGCCTGTTTCCTCACCTCAGTGTCATTGATGAATCAATGTAGCAATGAGACAATTAGGAATTTGGGAGTCCCAGGAAGAGCTTCAGCAAGCTTCTTCTTTGTGATGATGAGCACCTTACCAAGCAGAGTAACAAGATCCTGGTACCTGTGTGATTTAGGAGGTGCTTGTGTAATTCTTGTTCAGGCTTGTAAAAAAAAAAAAAAAAAAAAAAAGAGTAAGTGGCTTCCCCGGTGGCGCAGTGGTTGAGAGTCCGCCTGCCGATGCAGGGGACACGGGTTCGTGCCCCGGTCCGGGAAGATCCCACATGCCGCGGAGCGGCTGGGCCCGTGAGCCATGGCCGCTGAGCCTGCGCGCCCGGAGCCTGTGCTCCGCAACGGGAGAGGCCGCAACAGTGAGAGGCCCGCGTACCGCAAAAAAAAAAAAAAAAAAAAAAAAAAAAATAGTAAGAACAGAAAGTAGGAGCTGCCTCTCTCTTCTGAGAACTTGCTTTCCAGCCCTATGAATAGTTAATTCCCTTCATTAGTTGATCTCCAGCCCTGTCCTGGCCATCATAGCACCCGTCCTTGCCTTAAATTGTGCACGAGATGATTCTATTTGCATATCTTGCCTTCATTACACTCAACATTTCCAAATTCAGATAGCTAGCACATCTGGAAAAGATATCCTTATATTGGTAGAAGTGTAGACACTTGAAAATAATTATTGACATCATAAGAGAAATTACAGGAAACTAGTCGCTGTTGGAAAGCATTTCTCCATTGGAGGAGAAAGAACCTGTCTTCCTCTGGCCAACACGACCTTATTTAAGTGACATGTTGGTTACATTTCTAATGATATGTTAAATTGGCCTTAAGTAACCAGGTCACAAGGTTAGTAGAAGCCAGCATTAGTTGGAGAAGAGTTTTGAATCTCCTGAAATGATCATCTCCTTCCTCTCCCCTACAGGCAGTCAACAAAATGCATATGTTTATTATGTGACTTTTTTTTAATGTAGAATTTTAAAAATTGTTTATGTATTTTAACCTCATTTCTGGGCCTATGGTCTTTTTCACATTTTTACTTCAAGACACCTCAAATTCTGTTCATTTCTGAGGTTAAAAATACCTTAGGTCTTGATGGTATTGGAACCAACAAAGGATGTTTCACTTCATAGAGCCCCTAAACTTTTCCCTTCTACAAAGTAAATGGAGAGGTGGGTGTGACTTTCTCTTGAGATGCAGGGAAGAGATTAGTTTGGGAGTGAAACAAAGTAATAAGAGTAATACCACAAGCAATGCTGATAAATACATTTTATTACTTAAAAGTCACCTTGAATTTTAGGTAGTGACGGAAAGTATGTTAATTTCTCAGTCTTCAAATCAGGACTCCAACACGTAACCCTAAATTTGCTAGGAAACTGGAAACAAAATATCTAATACCTGTTCCCATTTCCTGTAACACTTCTATCCACCATGGTTCAAAACATCAGCAAAATTTTTTTTTTTTTTTTTTGGCGGTACGTGGGCTTCTCATTGTTGTGGGCGCTCCCATTGGGGAGCACAGGCTCCGGGCGCGCAGGCTCAGCAGCTCCGCGGCATGTGGGACCCTCCCGGACCGGGGCACGGACCCGTGTCCCCTGCATCGGCAGGCGGACTCTCAACCACTGCACCACCAGGGAAGCCCAGCAAAATTTTTGATTTACATTTATTTCCTCTCTGTAACTAGTGAGTCATCAAAGTAGTTTTGATTTTCCCTTTAGAATGACTGGCTATCTGTTCTTCATCCTTCACTGACACTGATACATCATTCCAGACTAAAACCCTTCTCACTTCAAATATCAATGACTGAAACATTCTATTTGATTACATAGCCACGTGACGGTAAAACATGTTGATATTGCTCTTCCATGGAATAGAAATACCAAAAATAATCACAGATAATTAAAGTAATAATAATGATGTCATTAGGACAGAGAAGCTGAAGCAAAGGTAGGAATGGAAATATTTCAAAATAAAACTACTGATTTCAACATCTGCAATGTTTTCCAGTATATGAATGGGCTATCTTACAAAAACCGAGATTGATTGTTTTCAGAGTAGTCCAGAAGGTGGTACATTTAGGCGTTTTTTATATCAATTAGGATAAATGTTTCTGATCATTTAGGGTCAATTTGGACAGAGCCTTGTAGTCTTGGTTACTCAATATACTTCATTTGTTGTAAGCATCAACACTACTATTACTAATAGCATTAATGAAGTACAATCTATTAAGTGGGAAGCCTGTATTCAATTTCAGTTACTTTATCATCTCTTTTTATACTGCCTTAGTGCTGCCATTTTACCATCAGAATGGAAGTAAGTGTGTGTACGCTTTTGAAGGAAGTACAGTATTTCGTTTTGTTTCTTGTTGGTAGTTTTAGCAAAAGGTAGAGCTAGGAGAAGATGAAGAAATAAATAACAAAAATAAACATGCTTGTTAAGGAGATGTTAAGTGGATTCCTATGAAATTCGGTATCGACTCTATTACCAAAAGAAGGGAGAGCATTGGATAATTATAAATGATTATTTTTCTTTTGCTTTTCCTAAAAATAAAACTTCACTGTAGTCAGTTATGCATCCATCTGCCTGGGAGCACATTGGTGTAGAGATTAGATACATCACAGAAGTCACTGAGAAAAAAGAAATGCAGAATAGGATTACACATCAAGATAGTAACTTCATAAACCAGGCTATTGCCTTGAAAGAGGATTTTCCAAATTCTTTTGTCTCCCATTTAGCATATCAAAAGCTGAGCACTGAGCTCCTGGAATTTTTTGGTACAGAAAAAGTTCTCTTTAGGCTACAGAAAGCCTAAAGCCAGTAGGCTTACTGTTGCTGAGCAGAATTCTATGGTTTAGGATAACTTAAAGAACTTGTCTACCTGGGAGAAAATGGGAAGCAGAGGGGGAAGGAAAAGAGAGTCAGGCAGCCATGTTTCTGGGGCTTTGGTCCAGAGGAGAAAGGCATGCTAAATACGGCAGGATCAACTCAATGGCAGAAGGCAATCTGGAAGAAACCCCAGCTTATTCAATCTTATGCAAAGAGAATATTGCTGTCATTTTTTTGTTTATGTCAATAGTATCATACCATGGATTGTATAGGATGTGTATATGGACTTTAGTACCTAGTATAGTCCCTAATATATGGTAGATACTAAAAAAAAAAGTTTGATGAATTAAGGAATGATTAGATAATCTCACATTGGGACACTATTTTCCTTATATATTACAGGTACTTTTCCTAAATCATCAAAGAAAAGAACGTAATGCATCCTTTTATTATGTTGACTTGGTAACGTGCTCTCAGAACAAAAAAAAATGTAGTATAAACAGTATCTATAGATCAGTTATGAAAAATAAATGTGTTGAAAATAAAAAAAGTTTGATGAATTAAGGAATGATTAGATAATCTCACATTGGGACACTATTTTCCTTATATATTACAGGTACTTTTCCTAAATCATCAAAGAGAAGAACGTAATGCATCCTTTTATTATGTTGACTTGGTAACATGTGCTCTCAGAACAAAAAAAAATGTAGTATAAACAGTATCTATAGATCAGTTATGAAAAATAAATGTGTTGAAAATACAAGTTTTAAAAATAAATGTTCTATAGGGAATTTTGAAAATTATTTTGGGGGAAACGGGAGGACCCTTTTCAAAGGCAGGAAGTACCTGAAGCAAAAGCCACGCTCAACATTTTGTTACTATTCTCAACCGATACCAGTTTCCTAGCTCAGGCATTCGCCCAAGCTCAGGCATCGCCCAAGGCTGTGAGCATGGAGAATTCCGTGATCCCCAGTGAACACTGTACAGGTGTCTCATGAGCCCTTAGTCATAACCAGCTTCCTAAAGTGCAGGAAGAGGACAGACCAGAGCAGAGCTATAATGAAATTCATTGGTGCTTGTACTATAAGAATAAAAAAGAAAAAAAGAAGAAAAAAAACCATCACAGAGATTTTTGGGGGTTTCACTTAACTATAATCTAAGAGACAATACTGATAGCAAGAGTGCCCTTTGCATACAAGTCTGCTTTGTTTTCTTTCTCCTGTCCCCTGCCTCCATCTTTTCCCTAGTTCTGATGCAATAGGACACGGGCAGCAAGTGACACAGGGGACTGCACTGCAAACTGAAGTCAGGCTAGAACGGAATGAAGTGTTAGAGGTTTCTCTTTAAAATTCATCAGGCATTCACACCCAACTTTAGAAATCAATGATCAGTGCATGTAGTACTTCAGTCACGGAAGTGAGGAAATGCATTAATGGGTGTCAGAAAACAGATTAAGAGGGCTCACCCCAGGGCCAACGGTCCTGTGAAATGGCAGAATTCAACTGTGAAAGAGTTCTTGGAGAGTCATGGTGTCTGCTTCTAAATAGTTTTCACTGCAAACTACCGCATAAAATATTTGCCATTCATTACTGATCCCTCAATTCCTAATATGTTGTTATTGTTGTCATTTCATTATGATTCTTTGTGACAGTCCTAGACATCAGTTATTGAAATAAAGGAAAATTTGGATTTTGATTGTTTTTCATTTAAGTTCAAGGCTTCATTAATAGTTGGAAAGGTATAAATTATATTGGAATAAATGGAATAGATTTAAGACAAGGCATGTTAAATTTAAATCACGTATAGGTTTTCATACAGAGGAGAGAGGAGTTGGGGGTTGAGGAGAGCTATGAGGTACCAATAAAATCCAGAGGCCATAACACGAAGGCATGGTCTGATCCCTGCCCACTTCTCAATTTTTATCTCCTCCCATGTAGGGCTGGCTTCACGGGCCTGTGACACACTGGACCTCCTGCTTGATTTAACGCTTCATCGTTGCCGTTCTGAAATTCTTAATTTTGCCTTTGATTTTGTGTTTCGTAAGTGAAGTCCAATGAGACAACGGAGCATGCCCACAGACAGAAGGAATGAGTGTCACGTGTGGGCCCACCGTTCCTCTACGCCCCAGTTCACTATGCCCTATCCGTGTAAAATTCCACTGGATTCACGGGTATGTCAAAGCAACTACAAGGTAAGTGTGCTGTGTATACATATGGGTAAGACGATGGTGCTGACAGCCCCCAGGGGCCATCTTCCAGTGCAGGAAGAAGACAATAGCATCCTAAGAAACACAAAGGATCAAGCAATCCTATCATGGCCTTTCTTACTCTTACTTCCCTTATTAGCTGATCACTTACACTGAAAGGGATGGTAGGGATGGGAAGGGAAAGAGAGCAGCCCATAGTCTCTTTTCCACTTTCTCCTTCCTCCTTATCCATCAGTAAACTGAAGGTGGAGATGTTGGTAGAATGTGTTTGTATCAGAAGTGAAATAAAAACAGTGGAGTTAGTTTTGTGCAACATTTTTACTCTTTTGGTAAAGGATGAAATACATATGTATGTACGAGCTATGAAACACAAATTGTGCAATTCCGGTGATTCTGCATACGAGGTAAATGTTCTTATATTCACACTTAAAAGTGGCATTGCCCAATATAAAGATAAATGGAAAACATTATGGAAATGATTTAAAATTTTAACTTTTTATTTTTTAGTCTTAGGATGATATTAAATAACACGTAAAACAAAACAAAACAAAAATCCACTGTGACAAATCAAGAGAGACAGTGGAACAAAGGAAAAGATCTTATATTTTAGGAACTTTAATGACACCTTTTTCTGCTTTTTGAACAAGGGGCCACATGTTCGTTTTGTACTGGGTCCTGTAAATCACATAGTTTACTGTGCTTCCACTCTCCCCTTTGACCACATGAAATCGTTCTTGTTTCCAATCTCAGTGGTTCTTTCCCATCTCCAGTCCCTCCAGCGAACTCATTCCTCTGCTTGGACCACTTTCCTCCCTGCCTTCTACCTGGTTTGGCTTCCTTCCCATCTGAGTGAAATGTCACATTGCTCTCCATCACTGCTCCCTCCTTGTCTCTTAGCACTTATTAGTTATAATTAATTATTCAGTAATTCTTTTCTTTAAAATTTTTATTGAGGTATAATTGATTAACAATGTTGTGTTGGTTTTAGGTGTACAGCAAAGTGAATCAGTTATACATATACATATATCTACTCTTTTTTAGATTCTTTTCCCATATAGGCCATTACAGAGTATTGAGAAGAGTTCCCTGTGCCATACAGTAGGTCCTTATTAGTTATCTATTCTATATATAATAGTGTGTATATGTCAATCCCAACACTCCAATTTGTCCCTACCCCCAACCCCCCAGTAACGATGTTTCTTTTCTACCTCTGTATTCAGTAATTCTTTAATTTACTTTTTTAAAAAAAATATCATCATCCCAATGACATTGTAAGCTCCCAAGGGAAAGGGACTACTATTTATTCACTAAGTGGACTCAGTATGGACAGGGTAACAGCCAGTCAATATTTGTTGAATGAATAATGGAATTTGAGTTGAAGGAACTTTGCACCCAGATAATGAGAAATGTAAGGTGTCTTCCTAGAGAAATGTTATTTCACAGCTTGAATGTCTTTCAGAAGGGATGCCAAATATAGGACAGGATGCTCAGTTCAATGTAAATTTATGTTCGCTAAATCCTGTATCTAATTCTGTGTTTTTATAGTCTAAATCTGTAAACCTTACCCTAAGAAACAATTGTACAAAGACTTATGATGTATATTTCTGTTTTTGTGCCAGTACCATACTGTCTTGATTACTGTATCTTTGTAGTATAGTCTGAAGTCAGGGAGCCTGATTCCTCCAGCTCCGTTTTTCGTTCTCAAGGACTTGAGTCTTTAAATCAAGTGTGAGTATGATAATAGCAGAGTGTAGTAGTTTGAACTTTATCTCAGTTATGAACCCAGTTAGAGATCTGATAAAAGCTATAAGTTATTTCCCCCCCAGGAAAATGCATATAATCATATGCATTTACCTTCCCGGGGGAAGGCTTATAAGCTCTCTGAAGCCCATCCTTGAGTCTTCTTGCTGTCGCAGTCCCACATCTAACTGATCTTCAAATCTCCCAAATATACTCAAATCTATGCACTTGTTCCTGTTCCCAGTGCCACTTAGTTCAAGTCATCATTTGTCATTAGGATTGTATGGTGGCTTCTTAACTGGTCCTTCTTTTTGTCTTTATCCCCTTTCATTCAATTCCACATAGCCTCTAAACTAGAGTTTCTCCCTAAAACATGTTTCATTATCCCTCTCCCCTATTTAATATCCTTGCAGTATCCCTGAAAACGTCTTTACAATGGTATAGTAAATTTTGCCTACTTGGTGATGTTAAAAAAGGATTAAAGAAGACAATTTAGGTGATACAAACAAAACTTACTTAACGCTTCACAAAGTTGACAGTCTCCTTTCGGAGAACTGCAAAATGGGGTGGAAGGCAAAAAGCTTTGCTTGGATAAAGAATAAAGAACAAGGAAGAGGCAAATAGAAAATATCTGATTGTCTGGAGCTACATGGTCCACCTTGTTTGGAAATAAAGTACAGAGCCCAGTGTGGACTTGACGTTTGGGGATTGGCTGATTGGATATCCTGTGTTTCTGGTCAAGTGAAATTCACAGGGACACGAAAGTTATCTAAGTTTCAGTTTACATACTGACCTGCACCCAGGACAAGAACAGCTCCACCTTGGGCCTAGTAAGCTTCTCCGTTCCCACTTTGTTAGTACTGGATTATTTGTAGTTTCTCAGTTCTACTGTGCTGTTTATAACTCTGTTGGGTGTACTTACTATTCCCTAGGCTTAGAATGTACTCTTACCCTACTGTCTGTGTAGGGAAAGAAAAAGTTTTCCTTGACTTTCTTAGGGTCCATGGCTGGGTCTGAAAATCAGACCGACAAAGATTCACAGGAGAAAAGTGTACAGATTTACTTAATATAAATTTTATGTGACATGGAACATTTCATAAAGAACTGAAGACCTGAAGAAATAGTTAGGATTGAGTATTGTCCTGCTCGGTTTGATGACAAGTGAGCAATCATGTAGAAATTGGATAGGTTAAGGAGTATGAGGTAAGGGTAGTAAACTGGGGAGAAATGTAACAAGGCCTATTTGTTAGGATTCTTCTCAGCATCTCTTTGTCTTTGGAGATGAAGACATATGCCAAGGTGTCATTTTTGGGAGTAGTGTGTCCTGAAGGCCATCAGTCTGCCAAGCAAAAGTTCTTCTGTGAAACCTCGCCTGAATCTCCTTCCCATCCTTACCCCCACCTAAGGCTGACTTGACAACTCTCAGGTCCCTGTTTCTCATAAATACACCACCAGGGCTTCTCTGGTGGTGCAGTGGTTGAGAGTCCGCCTGCCGATGCAGGGGATATGGGTTCGTGCCCCGGTCCGGGAAGATCCCACATGCCGCGGAGCGGCTGGGCCCGTGAGCCATGGCCGCTGGGCCTGCACGTCCGGAGCCTGTGCTCCGCAACGGGAGAGGCCACAACGGTGAGAGGCCTGCGTACCGCAAAAAAAAAAAAAGCAACAAGGCAGAAATTTCAGGGCATCATTGTTCTAATAGACCAGTGAAAGTGTTACATGGCTGCCCAATACTGCCTGTTTGAAATAATACTACAACACTAAGATGTTATACTCCGGGTACAGTGTGTCAGGGCTTCTACTTCAAAGGAAGAGGAATATTTTACGTCTCTCATAATGCCTTTTAAGTTAAAAATGATTGGCAGTGATGACATCCAATCAAAACTTCATTATCCAACTTGAGATGGGTTTAATGAGTCAGGTCTTTTGACCAATATTAAACAGCAAGTTAAGACTATTAGTAGATAAATATTTCCCATAAGAATTACATCTTTGATTTATAACAAGCTTATGAATTGATTTTTCTTCCACAAACTTATCTGCAGATCTTAGAGTGACTTTCTTGAGAGTCACATTTTCTCCTCACCTTTTAATCTAGAGAGAAGAAAAACATTATTAATATATGGAGAGTATAAAGGAAACTTCAGGCCTATAAAGAATATGAACAAGTGTTTCTCAGAAAAGATAGAAAAGCCAGCTTTTTCCATGAGAACTACCAGAAGGAACTCTCTTTCCATTGGAAATGATCAAGGAGAGGGAGCATGTAGTCTCATTGCTCTTGAGAAATCCTACCCGATCACCCATCTGGCTTTAAAAACTTTTTCTTTACTTAAGTAATTTGAAATGAGTTTTTTTTTTTTGCAGTACGTGGGCCTCTCACTGTTGTGGCCTCTCCCGTTGCGGAGCACAGGCTCCGGACACACAGGCTCAGCGGCCATGGCTCACGGGCCTAGCCGCTCCATGGCATGTGGGATCTTCCCGGACCGGGGCACGAACCCGTGTCCCCTGCATCAGCAGGCAGACTCTCAACCACTGCGCCACCAGGGAAGCCCTGAAATGAGTTTTTATCAGTTGCGTCTGGGTCCTGAGTAATAGAGACCCTGTGATATAAAGATAAGGCATGATTTCTTATCCTCAAGGAGTTTATAGTATGATAACAGAGACAGATACTGGAGTAGAGGGCTGTGACTGCTCTTTTGACCTTTGTAACATTATGCAGCCAAATCTGGAATCTATTGAATAGAGGTAACATTTGAGCAGTGCCTGAAATAAGTGAGGAATCATGAGGGTTTATGGATAAAAGGCATCCTTGTTATGAGAATAGCACAAGCAAAGGCCCTGAAGTAAATCATGCTTGACATGTTCCAGTTACAGCAAGGACTCCAGTGTGAAAGGAATAAGCAAAAACTAGAATGTTGGTCACTGAAGCCAAGACAATTGCAGGGGACCAAATCACCTCAGGGCTTGTAAGTTTAAGTTGTAACTTAAGTTGTAAGTACTCCAGATTTTACTCTGAGTGACACCAGAAGGCACCCGGGGCTTTTGAGCCACGATTAACATGATCTAATTTGTGTTTTGCAAGGTTATTCTGGCAGTAATGTGGAGAATATCTGTGGAGGCAAGAATGGAAATAGTGAGACCAGTTCAGAGGCTATGCCAACAATCCAGTGAGTCATAATGAATCCAGTGAGTCATAATGTGGCTCGAACAAGGGAAGGGAGCTAGAGACGGTGAAATTTAAACTTTTTTAAAAAAGAGTCGTAAGATTTGCTCGTGATTTGGTATTAACAAAGAGAGGAGGTAAGAAAAACACTAAGGGTTTTGGTTTGGGTTGTGGGAAAATGGAGGTACCATTTATGGAGATGGGAAGTTGGTAAGAAGGCAGCTTTGGGAGCTTGGAAATGAAGAGCTTGAGTTTGGACATACTGCATTTGAGATGCCTAAGTAGACAACCAAATAGAGATGAGAGTAGGCAGTTAGAAAAAAAAAAAAAAGTCTGCAGTTTGAGAAAGGTCCGGGCTGCTGCGATACATTTGAGATACATTAGCATATAGATGGGATTAAAAGGCATGAGGCATCTGAGATCACCAAGAGACAGAGTGTAGACAGAGAAGAAAAGAGTTCTGGGGCTAGAGCCTTGGGGCACTCTATGACATTTAGGGTTGGATAGACAAGTAGGAATCAGCAAATGAAACAGAAGGAGCAGCCAGACAGGGAGAAGGAGAGCCAGGAAAGACTGGTATCCAGCTAGCCAAGGAATGGAAGGGTTTCAAGAAAGGCTAACATCAGCTCTGCCAAATACCATCAAATAAGTTGAGGACTGAACACTGACTGTTAGTTTTAGCATGTGGAGGTCCTTAAAGACCTTAGCAAGAGCCAAAAACTTAAAGTGGGTTCATGCAACAGTGGGCAAGCTGGAGGGGGATGTGAGTTTTGGAGACTTTCTAAATTTTGATCATCATTATTAGGAATTACTTTTGATGGCAATTAGTAGAAGAAATATTGCTATTATTTTTTTTTTATTTTTATGCTAATAAAAGAAACCAATCTGATGGTGAAAAAAAGTTTGGGAAAAAGAAAGCTAACTACAGGATTGAGGGCCTTCGTTAGGGGAGGGGGGTTGGAATTTAGTATAGATGAGGTGGACATGACCTTCGGCCATGAAGATTTTATTTATTATTATGTGCTTAGGACAGGAAGATAGACAACATACATGGGTGCAGCTATAGATAGGTTTGTTGACTTGGTGATGGGAGTAGAATTCTCTGTGCAGCCAGCAAGGGAGCAAATCAAACAGCACATGGGTGTTAAAATGCAACCAAACTGAGAATTTAGTGAAAACAGCAACTTAGAACCAAGAGTGAACATGAAATCCCCCAAGGATTCCATAGAAATCTTGGGGAAGCCTTTGGCTTTCCTTAGCTATAATCTGGGTTGTTTTAAACACATAGATTCACACACACACACATGCACACATACGCAGGCATACACACAAACACACCTCTTATTATGTACAAATGAACATTTGATCTAAAGTCACATAATCTGATACCAGTGTTGGTTGACTGTGATACCTTGTGGAAAATTGAATCCTCTCTGAGCTTCCATTTCATCGGCAAAATAGAAGTAATATTTCATTTACATATAACTTGTGAACACCGATCTACCTATCCAAATCCATTGTAGATATCTCCATATGATTTCCCATAGATATTTCAGATATCCAAAATCAAAATCATTCCTTCTCTAATTTCTCCATCATATCACCACACTTTAATGAATGGACATTGTCGTGGACCAAATTGCCCAACTCTTCCACCTCCAATATTTAACCTAGACCTCTACTCTCCCACCATCTCAAGTTTAACTGATAAAGTCCTGAAAATTTTACCCCCTAAATATGTCACCTGACCATAATTTATGTTTCTAATATCTGATCTATAAATAGGTTTTTGTAAATAACATAGCATGAGTTCCCACACTTTTCTTTGGATTTTGTTTTAACTTAATTCTTATTGTTTCCTAAATCGTGTTTGTGTTGTCATTGTTGTGTTCTAATTATTTTCTCCTTCCCCAAGGTTTTGCTTTTATTTTCTTGGACTTAAAATATGAATTCCTTAACCACTTCAGCATTTTTAAAAATTAATTAATTAATTTATTTATCTTTGGCTGCGTTGGGTCTTCGTTGCTGCGCGCAGGCTTTCTCTAGTTGCGGCGAGCGGGGGCTACTCTTTTTTTTTTTAATTTAATTAATTAATTTATTACTTTTGGCTGTGTTGGGTCTTCGTTTCTGTGCGAGGGCTTTCTCTAGTTGCGGCAAGCGGGGGCCACTCTTCATCGCGGTGCGCGGACCTCTCACTGTTGCAACCTCTTTTGTTGCAGAGCACAGGCTCCAGACGCGCAGGCTTCGTAGTTGTGGCTAACGGGCCTAGTTGCTCCGCGGCATGTGGGACCTTCCCAGACCAGGGCTCGAACCCGTGTCCCCTGCATTGGCAGGCGGATTCTCAACCACTGCGCCACCAGGGAAGCCCCACTTCAACGTTTTTTGTTCCATTTTTTTGTCTAAAGTTTCTACCATTCTTCATAAAATATTTATCTACTGAATATTTACTAATATATACTAAATGTATATTAAATATCAAACATCTTAGATTTTGTCTGAGTTGTAGAGTATTGACCTTCAACTTTGAAAAAGCGTTTCTGCATCTGGATTTCCTGCTTGCCTCTGCATTTGAATCACGAGTCAAATAGCCTTATGAGTAATTGGATCTTTTGTGCAATTAGAACTTTCCCCTGCATTATAATTTATTGTATGGTTGACTTGAGCAACATGTAACCAGTCATTTTACTGAGGCTTTTAAGAAAGTTATTTCTAAAGGTCTGCCTAAGAGACTAAAATATGTCTGAATTAAAAAGAATGACAGGCTGCAATCAGAACCATAAAATAAAGGTGCTCAGTAAGCAGCCCTATTACAATCAGAAAGTGAAGGAAATGGATCTCTGTCTTGTGTGCAGAGACAGAGGAAATGATGAATACCTTAGGTAACTCATTCTGTGCAAGATCAATCTTTCACTGTCAATTTTAAATGAACTAATTTGTTCACAAATCTGCTCAGTCAGTTTGGAAGCATACTCTGTTCCTTCATGTTAGCAAATCCTTTAATCTTGACTAGTCCACTGAGTAAGAAATCTAGAAATGTGTTAATATGATCGGACATATGTAGTTGGATAAGAATTGATTCTTTTAATTAGTGTCTGCTCAAGTTAGAGTCCCTTTCTTGGCTGAACTATTGACCTACTAATATATCAAGAGATTATGTTACCACGAACATATATCTAAAGTTCAGTTTAACTCTTTCATTGTCATTCAATATTGCAGTAAGCTTTCTAGAGACTGAATCTTTTGTATCTTTTTTAAGGAAAGTTTAGCTATAGGTGCTAAAATATGGAAAAATATGAATGCATGAATATCTGAACATTAATTCATCGCACCACAGCATATGTTCAAATTGTGCGTCGATACAGTTCTCACTATTTGGAGAATCCAAATTCTTCATAAATTTAGTTGTCACCTATTAAAATGAAAATATGTCTAATACCATTTCCTACACGAGCTTCGCTTTTAATGAATGCATCTAGTTCATTCAACAAATACTCATTTTATATCTTTTGTATGCAATGTCCTGTACTAGGAATTTTGTGGGATTCCAAAAACTGTCACAGCCCCTGATTTAAAGGAAACTTTAATTTAAACTTTCATCTCAAAGGCTATGCATTATTTAACATGAAAGTCAGGTTTGCACTTTGCCCAAAGCTGATATACTTATCCCCTCCCTCAAAACTGCTCTACCAGTAGGTAGCCTTTCCCATCTCACTTGTGGCAACTCCATTCTTCTATTTGATCAAACAAAAACTTTTGGGATCATCTTTAATTCTCCTCATTCCTTCTCATTCCACACCTAATTGGGTAGGAAATATGTCGCCTCTATCTTAAACTTTATCCAAAATCAAAGTGTTTCACCTCCTCCATAGCTTCCTCATTGGTGCCAGTTACCACCATCTCTCTCGGATATGGTGCAGCCTCTTCATTATTCTCCTTGCTTCTGTCTTTGCCTCTCTCCTCCCCTACATTCTGTTAACACGTTTCAGAGTGAGCTGTTAAAACTTAACTCAGATACTGTCATCCCTCTGTTCAGAACCTTTTAATATCTCTTTTGCACTCATCATAAATGGCTAAGTACTTACAGTGGTTTACACTGTCCTTAAAGAGCCTACCTTCTCTTAGGTCTATGACCTCATCTCTTCTCCCTCTTAACCTGTTGCAGTCACATTGGCCTTCTAGCTGTTACTCAAGCACACCACTCACATTGCTGCCTCAGGGCATGGACACCAGGTGCTCCCTCTGCCTGCGAGGCTCCTCACCCAGGTAGCCACACGGTTAACACTTGCACCTCCTTCAAGGCTGCTCAGATGTCTTATTCTCAATGAGGCCTGCCATGACAACCATATTTAAAATAAACTTTGACCCCGCAATCCAAATCCCCCTTGCCTCACTTTGTTTTTTTCTTAGCACTTATGGATACCTAACATGCTACATAGTTGACTTGTTATGGCAATTTTTTATTGCCTGTCTCCCTAGAATCTCTGTTTTGTGTGCTAATGGTATTCTGAGCACCTAAATTCATGCCTGGTACTTAGTAATATTCAATAAACATTTGTTGAATAAAAAAAAGAGTTAACATTTATACTAGATTGTGGTTTGAGTGTAAAAAACTCGTGGTTCTTAGGAGTATGACTGTTTTGTCTATGTTATTATGTTGAATTATTATCTTAGTACTTAGTTTCTCCTTTTGTTTCTAAAGATATAATATGAATTTCCTTTTAAAGCATTGATATCTGCCTTGGCTGGTAACAATGATTCTATAGAATGAACCAAATGTTAATATATTTGTCTCACTAGCTTTTTCTATTGGTATCTTGATCTTTTTATCTGTGGCTGCAAATTCGTTGAGCTCTGCTTTCTAAATCATTTGGTTTATTTGTTGAATGATAGCTGATGCTTTTGCAAATAGTTCTGAAGTAAAAGCTATTTAACAATCTCTTATTTGCAAATCCAAATTTCCTATTTGTTCAAGATATATGATGAAAAAAACCCAAGTATTTACAAATTTTTTAGCCTTAACAACTGTACTCTATTATAATTTATTGATGGTTACTATTCTTCAAGTTTAGATACTTTATAGGTGCTCACTAAACGCTGTGGATTAATTGATTGAATTTGAAGACTGTTTCTCTTTTGGTGCTAAACAATTCATTCATTCTCTATTGTATTTTATCAAGATAGGCTAACATCTAATAGAAGATGTAAATATATCTTAACTTTTTTTAAGATCACAACTTCTAATTATGTGAAATGGCTTACCTATTTTGAAAATTTCAAATTAAATTTACCAACACGTTCCATTGGTGAGGGTCTGTTAAACGGGTACTCTTGTACATTGCTGGCAGGAATGCAAAATGATACACTCCTTATGGGAGGAAATTTGGTAACGTCTAGCAAAGTTACATATACACAGAATCTTGGGTCTATTTCTCCAAAAGCAGATCCTGCAATAAGTTTTCATGTACAAATGGGTAATTAGGTAAGTGCTCCTAGGAGACACTGCTAAAAGAGTGATGGCAAGGAAGAGTTTAATTTCAGGCAACATTTTCAGAGTAAAGCTTCTGCCTAATTTCACAGGGGGACTTGGGCTTTCACACTTTGGCACCAGTCTATCCTTTGCTAAAGCCACCCTGGAAGGAGGTAAATTTCTAGGTATTCCTAGATACCTCCTCTAGTACCCCGAAGGCAATTCTCCAGTTACAGCTGCAGGCCATAAGAAGCAAAGACTCAGGGATGCTGGGGAAGGAGTGCACAGAATTGGGAAGAAGGGAGACAGTGAAGGAGCACAGACTATGTCTGCTGTATTCAGCAATCCCACATCTGAGAATATAATCCAAAGATATACTGGTAAAAATACAAACTGGTGACTGCGTGAGGCTATTTATAGTGGTAATATTTATTATACCAAAGAATGGAATAAACCCAGATATCAATTCATAGGAGACTCTTGGTACGTCCACATATAGTAGAACCTTACAAAATGAAGGAGGAAGATATCTATCTACTGATACAGACATTTATCCAAGTGCTATTAAGTGAAAAAAAGCAAGTATGCTAAGTGGTGGAAATATGAATATTTATATGTATTACTTGCTTATATTTTTCAAAAATATATAATAGAAAAAACCCTCCAAGATTAATAACAATGGTTACTTTTAGGGCGAGCAAAAAAACAGAATGAATGAGACAGAGATGGAAACAAGATCTTTGTGGTGCACCTTGTTATGGAGCTCTGTAACTGTTTAACATGATTGAAACACTGATTTAAATGTGAAAATTTCCTAAAAATTGAAAAATAATTGAAACAAAGAAACATAACTTTTTATCAATCGTAGGAATAATCATTTAGAGAAGAGAATTATTTCAGGTGACTTTGAAATACAATACTTTAAGTAGATAACTTTGGTATATTATATTCAAAGAATTTTTTAAAAATCTTAAACTTTATTCAATATTCTTAATTTTAATGATAATATTCATATTCAAAATTTGAAATTATTATAGATATATTTCAGAATAAATAAAATAAAAATTTCTGAGATAGAGAACAAAAATAAAATTGCAAAATCATAGACGCTAAATAAATCTATATAACCTTACATTTAAAATGTCAGTATTAATTCAAATTCATATATATTATTTATTTATTTCCTGGCTTTGTCCACTGAAAGAAAGCCATGAAAACTTGGCAGCAATGTGCACCCCTAGCACCCAGGTTGTGGTCCCTAAATATTGTTAGCCACTGAAAGAAACCAGAGTTCAGGGTTCCTTGGAGAAATGACTCATTCTTTACCTAAATGTACTAACTAAAACTATAAAACTTTTAGAAGAAAATGCAGAAGTAATTCTTCATGAACTCAGGTTAGGTAATAATTTCTTAGATGCAACACCAATACAAACAAAAAAGGTAATAAAAGGAAAATCAATAAACTGGACTTCATCAAAATTAAAATTTTTGTGCCTCGAATGACATCATTAAGAAACTGAAAAGACAACCCACAGAGGAGAAAATATATGAAAATCATGCATCTAATAAGGGCTTATAATCAGAATATATAAAAAACTCTCACAACTCAATAATAAAAAAAAACCATTATAAAAGTGGGCCAAAGATTTTAATAGACATTTCTGTAAAGAAGATATATGAATTGTGATAAGTGCAAAAAAAAGACCCTCAACATCATTAATTATTTGGGAAAGGCAAAACAAAACCACAGAGATATAACTTATAAAGAAAATGACTTTAATAAAAATGGCAGACAATAGCAAGTACAATCATTGCTCTGTATCTGTGGGGATTGGTTCCAGGACTCGCCGTGGATAGCAAACTTCATGAATGCTCATGCCCTCTGTATACTGGGGTTCTGCATCTGTGGATTAAACCAACCATGAATCACAAACACAACACATGATCAGCAGTTGGTGGAATGCTTGGATCCAGAACCTGTGGATATGGAGGGACAGCTATAGATTTATTGAAAAAAAATCCACGTAAGAGTAGACCTGAGCAGTTCAAACCCGTGTTATTCAAGGCTCAACTGTATTTGAAAGTATGTGAAGAAACTGGAAAATTGGAAACCTAATTCATTGCTAGTGGGGATGTAAATTGGGAAGCCACTTTGGAAAACAGTTTGGCATTTACTCAAAATGTTGAACATAGAGTTATCATACAACTTAGGAATTCCATGAATAGTTATGTCCCTAGATAAATGAAACTATAAGTCCACGCAATAACTTGTACATTGATTTCATAGCAGCATTATTCATAATAGCTGGAAAGCAGAAATAATTCAAACAACTATCAATATATGAATGGATAAACAAAATGTGGTATATCTAGAAAATGGAACATTATTCAGCAATAAAAAGGAATGAAGTACTTTAAAAAATATATCTGTGAGCTCATAATGATACCTAAAATACATACACAAACATGCATAACTAATTACCATTGATGGTTGGTTAGGCATCATCTTGCTATTTTGAAAACTGATAGAACAAAATGATAAAAAATTACCTTTTTCAAATTGTCAATTTAGCCTAAGTAATATTTCTTGTAATGCTGTTTCAATGAGATAGAACTTCAGGAGATTTTATCCCAAACCTAACATATTAAAAAGTTGTAGGTTGTACATTTGACAGTGTTCCTCACATTGCATACAACTAAAAATCAAGTCAGCAAAGCTTGATTTATATGTGATACAGATTCTTATTTGGTAAATAATATTTACTTTTTTCCTTCGTAAGTTTATTTTTCCCTTCTCTGAACTTTCCACTTTGGTTTCTTTGTTTTGTCCTCCATGGATTTAACCACTTGTAGGAAAAATTAGTCCCAATTTTAAAAAATTTGAATGCTAACTGGAAACAAATTTATTCACACATGCATGAATATAAACACTTGTGGGACAGTTCTCTTCTCCTTATAAATAACATTAATTTTAAACCTGAAGTTTTCAGCTAGATACTTTCTAAAGGCCCTGAAAATCAATCAGCACAGTAAAGTATCACCATGTCATTAGCAATGACATACATTAGATGAAAAATAAATTTCAATTTCTACTAAAAGGAGAGAAAACTGCTAAAACAATGATCTTAATGATTGCTTGATGTTTAATAAAAACGAGCAGGAATTAGAACACTATGGGCCCTCTCACCCTTAATTTTCTCAACAGCTATAATAGCTTTAACAATGTAATGTCTTTTTACAATAAAGTATATATATATGTAAATATATTTTTTTAAAATGTGAGGCTGTATTTAAGGCCCTCATTTGATTTCCAGGCCAGTCCTAAAATCTACAACTCGGGGCTGCAGAAACTCAGTTTCCATTTTGTTGTTACAAGGAAACAACACAAGGGAAAGACTAGCCAGTAGTGGAACTGGTCTGGGCATCTGCCATCCCCAGGTGCTCTCTTGGTGAGACTTGTCAGTCTTCTCCGCCTTGTGCACTGATGCTGAAGACTCCCCCCTGACCAGACCCTAGTCACTTGCCAGGCTCTCCCCATCATGTGGAGTTACACGGCAACTGATCCTTGGGCTCACCCTGCTGTCAAAGCATTCCAATTTCTAATCGCTACATGACTTGTCAGATTCAATATGAACCACATGGCCACAATTAAAACCTCTCTAATAATGAGAAGGCCAAAAAAAGGGGAAAACTCTGGGCATGTTTCCTGTCACTGTTTCACATTCTGAAACTGAAGCTAAGTTTGAGAAAATCCTTCCACTGAAATTTGTGTTTACATGTTGAGAAACTAAATGGTTATTCCCTTAATCCTCACAACAATGCTTGTGGCCGCACTTACTGAATATTTCTAAGATTCTGGCTGACTCTCATAGAGCATATTTCCTCTATGGAAAAGAGTCCATCTCCTACGATTAAGGAAGAAAGCAGCCAAACTCCAGTCCCAGATCCGTACACCACACCTGTCACTTCCTTACCTACTGGGAGATATTCTCTTCTTGGCTATATTTAGCTGGAAATGCTAAAGCGTATTTTAAAAACTCTTTATGAACTCAAGAGAATGAACTTTATTTTCCTGAAAATGTTACCTGAATCACAGTCTTAGTTATTTCTCCCCCAGGGTTTGAATTTTGAATTTCCACAGGATTGAGAATTATGATGAAAACGGAAGGCAAATGTTTTACTAATTAAAAATTGAAATTACTTTACTCACAGTTGTGTATGGATATGGATCCTACGCTTTAGAACATACTTAGAAGTGATGCAGCAAGTACTGTTATTTACTGGCTTCTGAGAAGGCTTTTATATGCAGACAAAAGTCGAATCAGCTAAGAGACACATCAGGCTATTTGTGGAAAAGATCTAATGGCATGGATGGTAACTGTAAACAGCTTATTCTAATTTGCGTCTTCCCCCAGGGTTTACTGAGATTGAGTAAAGAAAAAATTAGTCTTGGAGGCCCTATGTGGAGTGAATACCTTGGGAATTTAGACATTTCATTAATTCATTCAAATTTAACTTGTATTCTGGTATCTCAAGATTTTTTTTTTTTCAGACTATTCCTTTGGCTGTCATTTTAGATATTTATGTTCTGAATGCCATCAAGTGGCAAAAATCTGTGATGAGTTAATCTATAGTTCTTTTCTGTTCTGTTCTTTTATTGTGGTACGAACACAATGTGAGATCTACCCTCTTAACAAATTCTTAAGTATACAATACATGACTGTTGACTACAGATACAATGCTATTATATAGAAGATCTCTAGAGCTTATTCATCTTGCTTAACTGAAACTTTATGCCACTGATTAGTAATTCCTCATCAAGAACTTTGTTATAGAAAGTGTGAGCTAAATAACCAAATCCTAAAGCAAGCACTAAATATGTAAGACTCTTCATTACCAGATCTTCTACATTGTCGCCATGTGCCACAGTCTCTCAAACTGGAAAACATTTTAATGATTTATAGGATCCAGGTTTCCATTAATCTCTTTTGGAATTGTCAAGCATGACTTACCTAAATATGAAAGCTCAATTCTTTATCTTTTAATAAAGAAACCAAGGAGTAAATTCTACCGACCACTTTTCTTTCTACTTACTATAGGCTAGTCCTGGACCAAGGAATATCTTGAAAGAAGAAATCTAAGTACACCTTTTTAAATACTAAAATTCATGTACAACTTCAGATTTTATTAAGTAGAAGTATTTACAAAAGCTCTACCTCATTTACCAACACAGGACTATTGCTTCCCTTCAATAGTCAATGGGCTTCTTGGGGTCATCACCAAGTCTTATGAGTCTTTGTGTCCACAATAGGAAAACAGTGCTTACTCAGGCACACAATAGGTGCTAAATAAGTGATTAGTTAAGTTGAACTTACAAGGATAGAAACTAATTTCTATTAAGTCATAGAGAATCCCTGTCCCAACAAATTGTTATCCATAACAACTTTCAAGTTATGTATATGTTGAGAGAATCATATTCTTAGAGGTTTTTCTTTTATTCTTTATCGTTTATTTTTCTTTCTTCTTTGTTATAAACTGGAATTGAATATCATGTAATAATATGACCCTTAAATTTTTCTACCCATTACTCTAAGCCGTACAAAGTTTCAGGGTCTAGTAAACTTATCAAGAGAGAATGGAAGTAACCCATATCTAGCGAACTGAAAGCTTTAGAATATTCACCATTTAAATTGGACACTGAAGTTGACACCTTTAAAGCTGACATCTGTTTGTGTAAATTCCACTCAAACACATTCCAGTAAAAAGTAGTTTGATAAGATTGTGCTGAAATTCCCAATTCTAATATGACCCCTAAAATCTTAGTCACATTTGAATTAATTGGCTATTTCTCTCCACTTTGATACTAAAACAAATGAACTGATTATGGTATCACTATTAATCCACACCAGCGATTCCACTTCTAGCTCAACCACTTTTATTTTTATTGCAAAAATTCAAATACTAGAGTTTTGGGTTATGTATTGAAGGAATTAAATCACATTCATTGTTTGTATTCTTCCCTGTTTTGTCATTTACCTTGAAGAGTTTTTTGCTCTGTCCAGTCCTTTTTATATACTTGGGAAGCAAAGCTCTCCCCTGTGAGAATGCTGACTTGGGGCGCTGATACTAACTCGAGGTGATCCTGCACCTGTTACCTCACATCCTCCACAAATCTTAGTCTGCTTTACATCATGTAAGACAACCCACTCATCTCACCACTGAGAATGATGAACATTGCTACAACAGTGTTTACTTGTATGTATTTTTAAAAACCTTTTAAGTTTAAATTAAATTATCAATATATTTCAAAGGGATGCCCATGAAATGTCTAAAGTACTAGTCAGGAAAGTAGAATCTTTTTTTTTTTCTTGTTCTTTTCCATAATAACATTTGATTAGTTTTCAACACAATTTTACTTTTATTTCCAGATAATCTGAGAAGACCTTACATCAATTCACAGGTTATTTTCTATGAAATATTTATAATCTATTGATAATGCTGCCAGATTTAGTAATAAAAAATATAGGACACTCGGTTAAATTTGAATTTCAGATAAACAATGGAATTTTAAAACTTATTTGGGACATAGTTTCATAAAAAATTATTCACCTGAAATTTGAATTTAACTTGTATCCTGTTCACAATCCTTTTTGTTGATCTTGATGAAAAATGTATGTTAAAAATTTCTAGTAAAAATAATTCTAGAAATAAGAAAGGGATCACAGTAGGAACCCATTCTGACATGATGAATTATTACATAAAGTCAGATATACTGAAGGCTAGAGAATATCTGTCAAAAGTAGAAGATGCACAGAGTAAAAGACAATTTGGGGTGGCAATCCCTATCCCATTGTCATAAAATTATTCATTAATTGACTATCTATGATATTTCAGGAACTAACTATACTAATTCCAAATGTAACCGGGGCAGCAAAAGTCCCTTTGAAATTAGGTGGGAAGCTCTGACACTCAAGAGAGAGATGTAGGGCTTCCCTGGTGGCGCAGTGGTTGAGAGTCCGCCTGCCGATGCAGGGGACATGGGTTCGTGCCGCGGTCCGGGGGGATCCCACGTGCCGCGGAGCTGCTGGCCCCGTGAGCCATGGCCGCTGGGCCTGCGTGTACGGAGCCTGTGCTCCGCAGCGGGAGAGGCCGCAGCAGTGAGAGGCCCGCGTACCGCAAAAAAAAAAAAAAAGAGAGAGAGATGTAGCCATGGTAGTGATGAAATTATTTAGGTGAAAAGAAAAGAGGCCTAGAGCAGAAACTTAAAGATCCCTGCATGTAGGAGCTGGCAGAGGGAGATTAGTCGTGAAAGAGACTGAGAAAGGGCATCAAAGGGAGGGGTTGGGGGGGATGCATCCCCCACAGAAATAAACCAGAGTCCCTTGGAAAGATGGTTGATTCCAAGACAAGGGAGGTAATAGAAGATTCAAGATGAGCCTAAAATATCTGTGGTACCAGAAGTAAGTACTGAAAAATGTGAAATGTCACAAGGATCCAGGAACCAACATGAAAGGACTCCCCTCGGCTCAAACAATAGAAATGTATTAAAACTTATTAAATAAAATTTGATTCCACGAGTCTCTGCTGATAATAGCTGATAGACAGATAGATGGATACATAGAGAAGGGAAACGTTCTTTACAGTGAGGTGCTAATAAATATAGAAAGAATGATAGAATCGCCATTTTGCAACCATCACTGTAAAAACTGATTAAGACAAGAATAAACGGATAATAAATTTGGGGTGGGGGAGGTTAAATGACGTGCAGAACAGTTACATAGTAAATATGTAAGAAATTACTTACTACATTGATTGATTACAAATTCCGTATTTGTGAATTCACCTGTTGCCAAAAATTCATTTTTACCCCCAATTCTCAGTCGTTTGTGGATATGCACAAAGGGCTGTAAAACCTGAGCCACCTGATGTGCATTCTTATTTCAGCTCTCACACTGTAAATAAGCATCTTTAGTGTCAGGTCTTTGCATTTTTGTGCTTTTCATTGGTTAATTTGATCGTGTGTTGGATTTCTGCTGTTTAAAATCGTTTCAAAGCACAGCAATGATGTCCTTTCTGGTGTTCCTAAGCATGAGAACTCTGTGATGTGCTTTATGGAAAAAACATTTATGTGTTAGAGAAGCTTCTTCAGGCGTGAGTTGCAGTAAGGTTGGCTATAAGTTTAATGTTAATGGATTGACAATATAAAATTACCTGTCTTTAAACAAAAAAACCCCACATAAAACAAGATTAGGTATTGATTGGTTGATAAACGTGTGACTAGAGGCTCACGGGAACCTAATCCAGGGTTTCCTCTGGGAGCAATGCTCAGTATCTCATAATTCAGTGTTTGCAGCAACTTAATAGAACATAACTACTGTGAATAATGGCATTTGACTATAATTACTGTTGACCTGAAGCAGATAAACTGCCAAATATTTCTCTAGGAAAGATGGGTTTATTTGGGGTCAGCAGAGAATTGCAATTCAGGGTGTGCAACCATGGTAAGCCATGTGCAAATCCCTGCAGGGAAAGGGAAGGAGATGTCTTTTATAGGAAGGAAAACAAAGTTGGGAGGGCTATTGTACACAAAGAGTCCATGGCTTTTCATGGGCTGAGTCCTTGCTAGAAAAGAAGAGGAGTCTTTGTTCTTCTGTTGGGCTATGCAATTGTCACAGGGAGTAAGAGCTCCCCCTTCTGGTAGCCCAAATCTAATTGAGGTTTCTGTTTATTAATTTTTTACATATCCCCATTTTGATCAGGATCTTTCTCTGAAAGCATCACTGATCAAGAGTCAGCTTTTCTAGTTTCAGTGATATTTTTGTCCCTCAATGCCAAGAAGGACCTTTCCTGAGTGTAGTGCCTCATATTGAAGGGAAAGGGCACAAATTGGAAACTTATTTGAGGTTACATTTGAGTAACAGGGAGCGGTA
This sequence comes from Neophocaena asiaeorientalis asiaeorientalis, assembly GCF_003031525.2. NCBI lineage: Eukaryota > Metazoa > Chordata > Mammalia > Artiodactyla > Phocoenidae > Neophocaena > Neophocaena asiaeorientalis. The sequence goes on from NW_020175528.1 coordinate 7,593,882, forward strand.
GGAGGGAGAACTCTCAGAAATTTTTATCCAAACTTCATATGTTATCAAGATCATAGACACTGGAGATCACCTGAAGCATTATGTCATCATCAAAGGTTTGGCGAAAAAGTTCCAACAAACCAGCTTCGGTATCTTGGGAAAACTGTGTCATCAGATGTCATCTGCTTCAATTCTGGGAAATCTTTACTTTCAGGTCACCAGATGATGCGTAGGTCTAGCCAGTGTCTGCACTTTCTTTAGGTATGTCATGTGAATCCAAGAGTCTATTCCTTGCAGTTTGGCGGCACAAGGGTTGGTTAGCAGTACCTGATAGGGGCCTCTTCAGTGAGTTTGAAGAGTGTTCTTCTGGAGGTGTCTTTTCCACTAGAAAAAATCTCCAGGTTGCAAGGTGGGATGCTTAAGGTCTTCATCTGCTGAGAGCGCACTATGAAAAAATTGCCCTACCAAAACATGATTATTTTTAACAGAAGCAATTAGGTCTTTGCGATATTGGAGTGTCTCTCCTTTTATCAGTTGTGGGTCAAAAGAAGCAGGAGACAAGTGTTTTAGGCACACTGTGAATATCTCAAGGGGTGATAGATTTTGAGTTCCAAAAGTGGTGGATTTAGGAGGACCAACAGCAATGCTTTGGGCCAAGGTATTTGGATGGCCTCTACAAATTTTGCCAATTGAGTCTTAATAATGCCATTAATGTCTTCACCTAAATCAGAGGACTCGGGTGGGAAGTGCGGTGACAGTGTTGTAAAACTGGCCAAACAGCACAGACTTGTGAAAGTACCTGGCCATTAAAATGGGTTGCTTAATCACTATGAACTTTGAGAGGAGTTCCCCAAGTGGGATAATCTTAACCGAAGGGACTTTGGCCACAGAAGAGGCAGTAGCGTATCTACAAGGGGAGTCTTCGCTCCAGTGTGAACATACGCAGACCATGACTAAAACATTTGTATTCATGAGATGGAGGAAGTTGTATGAAATCCATCTGCCTGAATTCAAGTGGTCCACTAAAGAGTTTAAAATGTATGAAAGCAGTATGAACAAGCTTCTCTGGATTGTGAGAAGTGAGACAACGAAATAGGCACTTTTTCCAGCCTTGGTAATGCTTCCCCACCAATTCTGATTCATGAAAGCTATCATTTTGTCAGTAGGCCAATGGTTTAATGCATGCACAGTGGTGAGGAGTGGTGATTTTAGAGTCTCTGGTAGGACTGAGTTGTTATTTGGTCCAAACCAGAACTTTCTCTTTTTATCAAACCAACAGTGTTGAATTTCCAATCTTGCTTTTCCTTTTCTGAGACCAGTTGTTGGGCTTCTCTAGCCAGTTTTTCTAAGACATTATTTATGGAAATATCCCCTTTGGACCATAATAGAGGTTTGGCTGCTGTTGGTACCTTTAAAGGCAGCATTACTTGTGGAAATGTCAGCAAGATGGTTTCTTTCAGCTTCCAAAGAGTCAAGTTTAGAATGCCCTGGAATCGAAATCATAGCTAAAAGGGACAGGTAAAATTATTGAATCCAATAATTCCTGAGCATAGAGGCCATTTTGTGGGGGGGGGCATTTAAAATTTTATTTTCACTGGAAGTAAGGAAGCTATGTTGCTTCCGTAGCATTGCAAAATCAAGAGCTACTCAGAAAAGCATATTTATTATCAGTACAATTAATAGCAGTTTTGTCCTTAGCTAAAGTACTAGTCCCTGTAAGAGTGTATAATTCAGCCTGTTGGGCTGAAATAGTCATAGGTAAAGATGCTGCTTCAACAACATCAAAAGGATTAGCAAAAGCATACCCAGCACAATATTTGCCATTGTCACCTTTTAAATAAGAACCATCAGTGAAACATGAGAAGTCAGCATTACTTACAGGACTTGCCTGTAAATCGTCATGAGGAGTCAGGAGGTGGTCTGTTGGCTTTAAGCAGTTGAGAGGGACTTTATCAGTGACAGAGGGGAGAAAAGTAGCCAGTTTATTATTGCAGCGTGAAAGAGTAATATGAGGAGCCGTTAACAAAAGGACTTCATTGGAGGTGAGACAGCTGAATGAGGTTCAAAAGTAGTTGGGGGTTGGGGTCCCTAAACAATTTTCTCAGTGGCCTTAACCAAAAGGGCAGTGGCCATAATGGCTCTAAGGCCCTGTGCCACAGGGCCCAGTTGCTGGTTATAATAGCCTATGGGTTGATTTTGGTCCCAGTGATTTGGGGTGAGTACCTCAAGGGCATTCCCTTCCTTTTCATATGCAACAAGGAAAGAGGGAATTGGATAATCAGAATGGCCAATGGCAGATGGGTTCATCAAACCCTCCTTTGAGGCCTTGAAGATTATGTCATCCAGTTCTTCCCATAAAATTGGGTCAAGTTTGTTATTGTTTAGTAAAACATAGATGTTTGGCCATAAGAGAGAAGTTTGGAATTCAATTTCAGCAGTACCCAACTAGCCTGTGAAAACCTTACAGTTGGCACTTAGTTTTGGATTTGGGGAAACCTAGGACGCCATGAAGTCTATCTGGATTTAGATGTAACCCTCATTTTGATATTCAATGCCCTAAATATCAAACCTGGGTTTGGGCCAACTGCAGTTTTTTTGGCAACCTTATGTCCCTTTGAGGCTAAAAGCTTTAGCAAGTAGATGCTGTCTTCCTATAAAGAGGCTTGAAAAGGAGAGCAAAGAAGCAAATCACCCACATATTGCAACAAAGTAGAACCTCTAAGGAACTTTTTACCATCCAGATCAGCCTTCAGGATTTGAGGGAAATAGGAAGGACTTTCAGTAAAACCCTGAGACGTTACTGTGCTGATGAAGTGTTTTTCTTCCCAAGAGAAGACTTAAAGGTATTGGCTGGTTTCACCAAATAACATACTAAAGAATGTGCTGCATAAACCAATTACAATAAAGAATTTACTTCCAGTGGGAATGGATGTTAGTAACATAGGTATGGGGTTAGGAACAATGGGGTGTTATGGGATAACAATGTTGTTTATCGCTTGGAGGTCCTGGACAAACCTCCATTCTGGGCCCTCAGGTTTTCTTGCGCGTAAAATGGGAGCGTTACAGGGGCTAGTGCAATGGATAATGAAACTTTGAGCCTTACATCTTTTATGATGGGCTTTTTGCCTTGAAAGACTTCTTTACTTATATGGTATTGATTAATTTGGGGAAGAGGTTTTGAGGGATCTATTTGAATCTTGATGGGAGGTACGCTGTGAATTTTGCAAACAAGGGTTGGTGATTTTGTCCATCAGGAGGATGGTAGTTGATTCAATAGTGGTAAACAATCAGTGTTTCCAGAATCAGCTCTAGTATTGTCAGAGATATAACAAATTAAATTAGTGTTATTTAATTCGCCTGATGGTTTACTTTGATTACTGTCAAATTCTAGAATTATTTCTTTTTTTTGGCAGGGGGAGAAAGAAATTCTGGCATGATACTCTAAGATGTTTCAACCTAATAGATGGGTAGGGGTAGAGGAACTAAGGAGAAAATGGTGTGTATCTCCCAAGGGGCATAACACGTGGGAATATATTCAGAGACAGGAATCTCTTGAGGTTCATTACAGGGCCCCACTATTTGAAGTGCTTTATTACTCTGAGGCAAGGGCCGCTTTACAGTCAAGGGGCTGAGCACCAAGAGTGTGGCTCAGGTGTCAGTTAGGACCAGAAGAGGTTAATCCCCAATCTGGAGAAATGTTTCTCCAAGCCAATTAAGAGGGAAGATTGGGAGGAGCACCTGTAGTTCCTTGGTGCCTTGTCATTGAGAATTGGGAGGACTTTGGAAAGGCTGATTAGAGAGGTGAAAGTGCTTAAAGCACTAGAATTTGTAACAATCTATTTCCTAATATCCTGGCTTTTTGCAATAATAGCAGTAACTAGGAGATTTTTGGTTTTGTTTGGGACCCTTTATTTGCTGGAGTTGAAGATTAAGAATTTGGTGGTCTTCCTTTGAGGTGACTTGTCTGGAATGTGAGAGAGCTGGTTAGCCAGATTAGCTAAATCTGAAGTAGACATAGTTTCCCATTCCATCCTGGTCCTTTTTACTAGAAGGGAAAGGTCCTAGTTTAGTCCATTAATAAACATAGAGTCAAAAGCTACCTGAGTGAAATCGACATCTGAAGGAAACCAAAATTTTCTTTAAAAACGATCCGAAGTCGGTTGCAACATTCATGAACAGATTCCTCAGATTTTTGTGTGCAAGCCTAATTTTTGTTTCAATCAATGGGTTTTAGAAAAGCTCTAGGAACTGCTCAATGAAATCACTTAGCAATTGCTTGAGCCAGATCGTATAATAAGTTAGCAGGCTGGTCTCACAGTTGTAATTCTAGAGACCGTTCAAGATTTTTCCACCTAGTGATCTTCATTCCAGCGCTGGGCCTGGCCTCCACTGACAAGCACATGAACTAGCAGATATAAGTCAGAGAAACTAGGTTGATAAGTCTGAATGACTATATTAAAGTCTTTAGTAAATCTGTGAGGATCTTCAGTTACTTTGGGAAAATCTTTGACTGTGGCTTGCAGTTCAGTTTTAGGCCAGGAAACATAAGAAATGAAGGGTTTAGCCTCTGGATCTTCAGAAGGCTTAATTTTAAAGGGACAGGTCCTGGCAAATTCAGAGGAAAAGGAAGTAGAGAGAGTTTCAGAGAGAAGGGGAAGTTTGGCGAGAAGACTAGTATGGGAGTATTGAGAGTATAGGTGGTGTAGAGGGGAAGGAGAGAGATGGTGCTGGAGGCAGAGCCTGAGAAAAGGAAGGCAAGGAAGAAGAACCTGAGGCTTTGGGAGCCATTTTATCTTTCTTTTATCTCAGTTAATCTTAAAATCTTGTTTTACAAAGAGCCAATTTTAGACTCCTGATAACCTTGTTAGCCTCAGAATAACAATCAAAATAAACGTTCTGCTCAGTTCTGGAAATTTCTGAGCAATTGTAGTCCAATTCAGTTTTAAGGAAAATAAGTTTGGGTATTTCAAAAGTTCTCCTTTGGTCAGGTAGGTCCATTTAGTTGTAAATAAGCATGAGGAAGGTCTAAGGTTTTTAAATGTAAATTCAGTTGGAGTCCCTGTTGGGGGACACCCTCAAAATATTTAGATAACTGAGATGTCATTTGTCAGAAGTGTTTCTTGAGAGTAAAACAACAATTTTCAAACAGCTCAGACAGCTTACAGCTCAAACAGCTTAATCCAATCAGCTTCCAAGCTTAAACACCAGCTAATTCTAAGGAAACAGCTTGTTCTTGGAGAGGCCAGGCCAAAGCCTTTTTCAGCTGATTTCCAGAGAATAGCCCCTTCCAAAGGAATAGGCTGAAGGCTGAAAAATGGCACAGTTTCAGTGAAGCGGCCCCTCTTCCTGAAGGAATGCGCTGAAGACGTTTTCAGCCAGCTTTGGTTGAAAGTGTCTGATCTCAAAATCAGACCAAAGTGCCAAATGAGTACTTGAATACAGAACAAGATCTTAACCAAAAAGACAAATCCTTAAAATAGATTCTAGATAAAACCTGGAGAGCTTTGAATACAAAAAGTGTGTGAGCTTGGATCCAGGATATAGATGTACCTTCAAACTCCAGGGTCAGTGAGAAAGCAGTGGGTAACAATGGGTTCAATAGTGGATACCACACCTGTTTGCTCACCAGCCCTAGAGCCTTTGGGGGTCTTCTCTGATCCTGTATGGGCCACCAAAATTTGACCTGAAACAAATAGACGGCCAGATATTTTTTAGCAAAAATGGGTTTATTTGGGATCAGCAGAAAATTGCAATTCAGGTTCTGCAACCATGGTGAGCCATATACATGTTCCTGACTGGCAAAGGAAGGAGAAGTCTTTTATAGAGGGGAAAAGGAACTTGGGTGAGCTATAGTGAATAAAAAGTCCATGGCTTTTCATTGGCTAAGTCTTTACCAGGAAAGAAAAGGAGTCTTTTTTCTTCCTGTTGGGCTCTGTTACCATTGCAGGGCATGAGAGGTCCCCCTTCTGATCTCCCAACTCTATTTAATTGAGGTTTCTGTTGATTTCTTTTTTTCACACTACCAAAGGAGAAATAACAAACATATGGTGGAGATATTTGACAAAGGTTTAACCAAATGATCCATATTAATATCACTAATAAGGAGAAATGAACATCATCGTCCACCAGATTTGATACTCTGAAAGGCATAGAATATTCCTTATACAGTATTCCAGCCCCAAATATTTAAAATTTGGATTTAAAATAGAAAAAAACATCAGAGAACTCAGGGTGAAAAGCATTCTATAAAACAATTAACCTTTGTTCTTTAAAAATGTCGCTGACTTGAAAGTCAAAGAAAGATTGAGGAACTCTCAAGATTAAATAGATTCAAAAAAGCATATAAATGCATTGTGCAATTTGTCAAAAAATTCTGGGTCAAAAAAGCTGTAAAAGACATTAGGAAAATGGATTGTATTAGATCAAATTTCGTATCAATATTAAATTTCTTGAATTTGATAATTGTACTGTGGCTATGTAAGGGAATATTGTTTTTAGGAAACACTTATAGAAGTGACATGGAGTAAAGAGAAGTGAAGTATGCTGAAAAGACTCAGGAAAAAACTTAGCATATCTCCTTAACTATCTATTTATCTATCTATCATCTATCAGGAAAAAAGAGAAAGTACAAAAGTGGAAAAATATTACAAATAGTTGAATCTGGGTAAGCGGAATTATTTGTACTATTCTTGCAACTTTGTTTGGAATGGTTTCAAAATATGAAGTTTGAAAGAAAGAGGAGGAAAAAGCTTAGGAGAGTGTGTTTTGAGAGGAGTCTAGAGAAGTGGTTGGCAGTGTCAAATGCTGCAGAGGTAAGTAAGATTTGGGATTTAGGTTAGATTTAGCAGTAGGGAGTTTCTAGTGATGCAAGCTTCTGTGGCTTAGTAGAGACAGAAACCTGCTTGTCATGGGTGCAAATGAAGTAGTGTATGGAAATACAGACACCAGTTTCTAGAATTTTAGCTGTAAAGGAAAGGAAAGTAGTACGGTAGAAGCTGGAATGAGAAAAGAAATTGTGTGGTATATTTTTGTTGTTGTTGTTTGTTTGATTTTACATTGGAGAGGTGCAAGCATTTTTAAATGATCATGGGGACCAATCTTTGGCCAGTGAGAGGGAGGAGAAAGACTTGAAGGTAAATGGAAAAGAAGTAATATTTGAGAGAAGGAGGGCTCTAATGAAAGGTAGGAGATGGGATAAAAAGCAAAGATAAGATAGAAGGCAATTTTTAACTCAACTTATTTAACTGGAAAATGGATCTGTTTAAAAATTGCAATGATGTTGACATCTTTTTAAGAAAAGTCTGAATTTATGAATGTTTTTTGATTATAATAGGGGAAGTCGTATATTAATATAGAAAACATGTTTTAAAAGTAAAGGTACTGCAGTACCTGGGAAAAAATGATTTATCTTTAATATTATGGTTTCTTAAAAAATAAAAAGATATTATTTACAATCATATGTCTTAACATCTTTTCTTTCTTCTCTATAAAATCTCCAAGTCCATTCTCCTAATTTTGACTGTAGTTCTGGGTCCATGTTTCTAACTGCCTTCAGCGGTCATAATTTTCGTCCCCAAACCAGATTCTTTACACCTTTTTTTTTTTTTTTAAGTATCTAACTGAGGTGAAAAATTGCATAATACATTGAAAACTATTTTGATAGACAAAGTTTGTTTTCCATTACCGAGTAATTGCGTAAAGCATTTTTCCGGGAGGCTGGGGCAAGGAGTTGTACATCCCAAAGAGAAGAAAAGTATCACATGAAAATAATTTTGGGGTTGTATACTTAACTGAGAAAGTAGTGATTTAACATTTTTGGAGTAGCCTAAAAAACAAACAACACTATTGTAAAGTCTATCTTAAAGTCTCATTAAATGCTAAGGGAATAATTAAAATTTCAACCTCATAATTAAAATTTCAACCTCATAATTAAAATATTCAATGTAGGTGCTTGTGTTTGAACCTGAATTGAAACTGAACAAATGGAACGACTCTGAATGCTTTTGACACTAGATTTGCTCGCACCGGCTCCAGAATAGCCCCAACTAACTTTTTTTAAAAGTTTAAGCAAATTACAGGTTGTAAACAGTCACCAGTAAACAATTCCAACTGTAAATGGTAAAGTTGAGTTCAATATCTTTGTGTGGGAACAGGAGGAAGAGGTAGAGGAAGATAAAAAAGAGAGAAGGGTGTGGGGATAAATATTTCTGTAGGAAAAATAGAAAATCTGGATTTTTTTCTGCTATTATGTACCAAAATGTTAGTTGACTGCTAACTCTCTGCTTATTCTTCTTTGAATTGTTGGAACCAAAACGATGTGTCATTTACTCCACAGCTTCTTTGAACGCTACATTTTTTATTTTCTTTGGACAAAAGCCCATGGCAACTTACTTGATTGGGGCAACAAATATATAAGCTTTTAGAATCCTGGAATCTGTCAAATGTAAAGAGACCAGATTATTTTAGCATTAAATGAGAATAAACTGTGTTTTTAGAAAAAAAAATCTATTTAAGTTTTTTTGACTATAAGGTCATAATTGAATAAGCAGTTCTTTGAGAATTTTTTGTAATTTTTGTTATTTCTCCAAGGCTGTAAAAACATATATGGATAATGTTAACCTTGCTCCTAAATTGTCGTAGTGGTTCTTCCTGTCTTCCTTCCAGGATCTGGGATTACTAACATTTGTGAAATCACGTCACAAAGTGATTAGGACATTAACTACAGGGGCAAAAACAGCTAAATTTGTAAATATCTGAGTAGATGCACCCAAAAAATCCTGTTCATTAAGTAATGGTGCTTTGTAACAAGTTCATTTGACTGTGGAAATCTGAAAAATGTGTTACTGTGTGGGTCATTTTAAAAACCATGATCTGAAAAAAATATGGTGTGAGTTGTAATTCTTTCTAATTAAAAACCAGGCAAGCCCTTAGGTGGGAGTCACAGCGAGCTACCCTGAGTTTTTCCCAAGCCTAACAAAAGAGAGACGAACTGACCACTGCTTGTGCCTGCCAACCGTGCATTGTTCAAGGAATCAAAATAAAGAGGCAGAGGGGTCAAGGGTTAGGAGCTCATATTTCCACTCTACATGACCCTGTCTCGGGCTGGGGGTGCACTTGTCGTCTGTTTCTGAAGGTCTCTCAACACAAGGCTCTCCTCCACCCCTTTCGGGAAACTCCCGTGTAGACGACGCTGGTGATTAATGAAAAGGGCTCACAGGAGACCTTCTTAAAATTCTTTGGACAAAAGAGTCCTCAGCACGAACGCTTCAGAAGAATACCTGCAGACATTACTGTCTAGAGAATATAGTGGAAATATCTGTGTTTTCCACCAATTCCACCTTTTTAGAACATATTAAATAACTTGAGAAATGGTGTGCCACTTTCTATTCTTGTTACAGGCTGTCACTTGAATACTTAAATCTTCACACTTCATGTAGCTGCAGAATATGGGGTTGGTTTTTATTTTTATATTATTTTCATTATCTCAAAGTAGAATTAAGTGACTGTTGGGTTGAATCCTGAAATTCTACTTTGTCCACAAATAGTGGGGAACATTACGACTGTGCTCCAGAAAATAAAATTGAGATGTATAGGACAATTTTATCAAAATCTGACAAAGTAGAACATAAATTATGAATGGTTTCCTCGTGACATTGTAGATACCTGAACAAAAAGCACACAAAAACATACTTCATTCAAACCCAAACCTTGTTATTATCACGTTATCATTGGCTGCTTTGCTAGAAATTTCTCAAGGGATTATAAAACATATTAATGAAAATCCAAAAGTGCTCTTAAAAGATTATTTTTTCTCCAAATACTTTTATGACAGTGAAATTAAACATGCTGTGGCTATTATTTTTTCTAGTGGTTTAGGACAGTGAAATAAGACATAGGCTCCAGTTCTAAGAGCTATCTGGGGTTCAATTTCTGGAGACCCTAACGTCTAATGCCTAACCTACAGCTGTACTGATTAGAACAGTGTTTCTTAAATTCCACACTGTTAGCACTAATGAGCCTACCGAAAACTAGGAATTATCAGTTAAATCTGCTGTTAAGCTGTTCCCTTCACAGTATACCAGCTACACGACATTTCTTACTATCCTACAACTCAATATAGCACTTCTCGAAATGGCCACCTTCTAGTTAACAGAAATCTGTTGTGGAGGAAGGAAGGGAAAGGGGAGAGGCCAATTTGCCTATGACAATGGGTGTAACATGCCTCCAGCCCCAAATTGTAATTTGTAGAGTGATTTCTATCAAACGCCATCCCTTCAGTCTGTCTACATGGAATGTTATAGAAATATTCTTTACCAGATATATATATTTTCTCCCATTTTCTGTGCTTACCAGCTTTCCAAAGCAAAAGGATTTCAGATTTCCTAACCTGTGCAAATCACAACTATAGACTCTGAGGCAGTTTTGACCAAACTAAAGAAAAAAAACAAAAAAGAATAAAACACTTCCTTTAGCTAAATTTCATTAAATTTAAATTTAGGTAAGTAGGAGTTTCCCCCTGTTTTATGAAAGTATTTAACCTCTAAAATAACCATTGCTATGGAGAAGTAATATATGTATTTTGGGAGCACAGTAACATTTTCTAGATAAAGTGAATTATGATTCAGCCTTTTTCTTTTCTGAGAGATATACTGCAACTTTTCAGGTTGCTATAAAACTGATACAAAGGGAAGGGTTAACAAACACATATATACAAGCAGAGGAAACTATATGAAAACAAAATTCTTTTTCAAAATTGTTTAGAAATCTTTATTTCCAGGGACCATTAGTCAAATTTGAAGTTTTAACTCATGTCCCCTTTTTCCTCTTAAATGGTGTTTTGATCACATCCAGCTAAATGTCCTTTCTGCCTTCTCTGCCATCACCTCCCTGCCATTCTTTCAGCTTCCTTCACCCCCCACCTGCATTTCTTTCTCTCCTGTTTCTCTGTTGTAGGTTAAGTGAGAGTGCGGTATGATGGGTTAGAACCTGAACACTGGGGCCAGATTTCCTGTGTCTTTCATTTACCAGCTGTGTGAGTTCAGACAAATTACTTAATCTCTCTCTATGCTCCATTTCTTCATATATAAAATGGAGATCATAATAATACCTACGCTATAGACTTGATAAGCGCGTTAAAATAATTTATATAAAGCATGGACCATAGTAAGCATTATATTATGATTGGAGCCATTTGCAGGCAGGTGTTTCCATACAAGCTCCTTGAAGGCAGGGGCCAGGTTTTCTTTTTCTTTTTTAAAAAAATTCTCTGAATTCCTTTTTCAGAGTCCAGCAGTCATAGCTCTTAAATGAATACGGCATCAAGGGGAAAATAAAAGTGAATATATTGCTGTGGTTAGAAGTTTTTTTAGTAGACAGCATTTGATTCCATCTGAATTGGACAGAATTATTGCTCTGCTGTCTCCTTTTTCCTTCCATTTCTCCAAGGCTTCTGCCTGGAACACACTCAGCAATCTGTGTGCAGCCTGAACCCTAGGCCAGAGTACAACTTTTGAAGTTGGTAGGACTTCTAGAAGGAGGCGAGAGGCGAGAGATGCTAAGTGGGGATTGACACCAGCAAATATATATGCCCTAGTACCTTTCTATATGAATATCAATGTGAAAACGTACAATGTATTCAAGGTCTTGGAACTGATTCTCTGTAATATTTATATAAGTAAAGAGACATTTACTTAAATAAAAAGTTTAAAATTGGAAACAAAATCGCTTGTTTCTAATGGAGAAGTAGCTAAAGTTTTGCAAAGAGGACCAACTGCTTTGCCCCTTTTGAAACTATCTCTAACCTTGCTGGGGAAGTGATTATATGAATATGCTTAAATTTGAATATAAACATAATATCAGGCACAGATATTCTTCATGTTGGGTGCCTGTGTTTGCAGTCACTGACAACACCTTTATCAGTGAACCCTGTCATATTTATGTGTTATAATCACTGCCTTGACAGATTTAGATAAGCACCTGTAGGGATTCTTAACAAGAAGTTTGCTCCCTTTATCTGAAAACTGCCAGTACCTTTACTTTTAAGCACTCTTGCTTTGCACAATGTAAGTTATTAGTTTGAAGATTTGAATTAACAGGATGTCAAAAATGTGGAGATGGGTAACTAAATGCCAGTAATTAAACTGAAGAAATGCACCATTTTCACGCACAAGATGGGCTGGCAAGCCACTGGCCCGAGGAGCTAACAAATGAACATGTTCCTAAAGATTGGCTTCTGTTTAAAAATGCAGTTCCCCCCGCACCACCCCCCCCCGCAATGTCTATTTCATGTATCAATAGCAATTGACTCAACAATTAAGGAAGACCATGATAATTATTTGACCAGCTACCTGGTTTATTTGAGATGTCAACAAAATATCTTTTATGAACTCCAGATAGACTTTCTGCTTTGCAAACATTTGCCCCTGTTTACTTGTTAGCCTTGCTGACACAAACATTGCTGTATCAAACTGTAAAAAGCGGCTCCTTGCTCAGGAAACCCAAGGTAATATCTAGCATCTTGGCATTCTCCTGAAGAATTAGTGCCTGGAGGCAAAACAACATTAGTGAGGATTAATAGAATTCTCGAGTAAGCCTTCTTTCTCCCTCCTCTCTCTGCCCCAGCTTTTATGTGTTAACCTTCAAATAATTTTAGCGTGTTTTTTTGGTGTGTGCTGAATTATTAAAAGTGGTATTTTTTCTGTATCTAGCTAGTAGATGGTTTATGGTGGCGTCACATTTTTTCCGACAGCCACTCCATATTTCAATTTCTATACTTTAATATTGCTACAGTTTAAAATCCAAATAGATAAGAGATGATATGTCTTCTAAAAAATGTATTTTTTCCAGGTACATTGATTTAGTAGCTTTGCTGACTATGTCAGAGGGCCCTTAAACCTTTGTCAGACATTGCTGGGAGTTGATAAGAGATAGAGGAAGAAACTCTTATAAAGAAGTTTTCTGTCACCTCACAACTAGTGGGATGTTTTGGAAGCATTAGCTTGCCCGTGTCTGATTCTAACAAATAATGGACTTGAACTGGATGATTTTGTGAGTTGCTTCCGTACTGGAGTCATATTAGACATTTTAGCCAACAGGAAATCTGAGGCCCTTGGTCTTGCAGTTTGACTGGAGTAGTAGAAATTGGAAGGAAGGATGGGCGTTTTAAGTGACATAAAGCACTCTGCATAAAGAGCATGAGATATAAAATAAAGCCTATAAACCACACAGTTCCAATGAGGTTACCATCTCCAACGATATATTTTTTAAACTGCAATCTGTAGACTCCAGCACTTCAAGACCTCATGCAAAGTGGCCTTAAAATGAATTGCAGACATACTTCTGGAATCATTTTTAAGAATTAGGTCAGGTGAAATCATTGTCATGTCCTATGCTTTTATTGAAATAAGATTATCTTTATTTCTAGCTTGTTAATATGGTCACATTCTGAAGGCACTTTTTTTTGGTTGCAAATTGCTCAGAAAATCAGTGACATTCCAAAATATTAAAAATGTTCTGTCTAAATATATCAACTACCGCCTTTAGTTAACAGTTCTATCAATTATCTCAGTACTCCCTCTCACACTAATAAGACTGGTGGAATCTTTTTCCTAATTTAATTCAACCAAGCCACACCAGTCCAATCGTCTGATTCCCAAGCTTTTCAGTTAGCTGCAGAACTGAAGTTCTTGGTTTAAGTTAGAACTATTATACACATAAATTGCCATAAATAACGATTCCTTGAGAAGAAAGTAGGTCATAAACATAAAGAATATAATATAAAAGACAGTTTCAAGCATATGTTGCTTCATTTCTGTTCAAATAGTCTGGATAGCCTGTTAAGATGCTCCAACTTCCTGTAATAGAGAGTGAAATGAACATTTTTCTATAAAATGTGTCCCTCTTGGTTATTTAATGTAGCAGAACAATAGCAAAATAAAATACCGGCAGACTATCTGATAATTTTTTATTGAGGAAACAGGGAAGTTAGGATGAAATGTAGGACTCTTCAAGTTAACAGGAAAATATACTTCTAGCTTTCAGGGCCACCTCAAGATGCTCTACCATTTATCAAAAAATCTCTTCAATTTTCAAAATCCCTCTTTGGACCTCCTGGGACTATAAACAAAGGCCATATTGTATCCTTGGCTGAAGCTTGTTAAGTGGTTCATGAATAATACTAAATGCATCCTCCCTGTAGATCTCCTTGATGTAGGACTACTGTTACCCAGCCACAAACTTCACTGACATCCATCATAAACTCAGAGATGGGAGATTTGCAACATGCATCCAAATAACTGCTTCCAGGGTCCCATCAATGAGATTCTCTTGAACACAAAGTCAGAGAACAGAGAAATATTTGTGTTTTTTTGTCTTTAGTGCAATGAGTTGAAAACACTTCTAATATTCTTTGGACTGATCTTTCAGAACAATAATTTAAGGTGATGAATCATTGGCACTTACATTTATAAAGGCATTTCGTGCTGAGTAAGTGGAAAGATTTAAGTGCTGTGAAGACTATTTCAGAGATCCTGGACATGTTATTCTTTAACTTTTTTTCTTTTTTTTTTAAGAGAAGAGCACAAGTGATGTCTTTAGATGTCTATGTAAGTTGGTAAGAACTTGGATGTGTTTCTTCTAATGAACAACCTATTTGGGGGATCTATCTATTTGTGGTCACTAAAAGAAGAAATGGCAAGTAGGATCTGGTGCATCCCAGGGATGTTTCCTGTAGAGAGGAAGGGGAAATGAAAGGCGAAATTACATGTTTAGAGTCCCCCTGTGATTGGCAGGATTTAGTGGTAAGTTCAGTGTCGCCTGAAGCAGCATTACTCGTCTTTTTTCTTTCAAGTGTATTTGTCATGTGAAACTGTATTGTTTCAACAGGGAAAGGATTTATTTAATATCTCACAATGGACTCTTGATTTTCAGGGTAAGCAGAAGCTACATCGGGCACTTTCAATAGGTCCAAGAAGTGAAACACCATGTAAAATGTGTTTCATCCACTGTCCTATAATTTAGATCTATTACTACGGAAATATTTTAATACCTACAGTAATAATTCAGTTAACGTCGTTGTTCTTTCCAGGAACTATGGGTGAAGTTAAGTCTGTCCTTGAGTTCGTTAATGCTTGTGTAGAGGATGTATCTCTCTGAATGCCTCGGTCTTAGTACCTCTTCACAGTGAATGTGTATCAAGCCATGACTACTTTTTTTTTTAGCATCTTTATTGGAGCATAATTGCTTTACAATGTTGTGTTAGTTTCTGCCGTATAACAGCTATATGTATGTATATATATATATATCCCCATATCCCCTCCCTCTTGCGTCTCCCTCCCACCCTCCCTATCCCACCCTTCTATGTGGTCACAAAGCACTGAGCTGATCTCCCTGTGCTATGTAGCTGCTTCCCACAGCTATTTATTTAGACAAGTGCGTGTCAGCCTCTGGTTGTAAATGCATACGAATTTTGTTAAATTCTTCTAGAAGTCAGACACTGTAGCTTTTCTGCTTGTTGATGTACTACAGGCTAACTATAATAGAGTAAAACAAGCCTTCAAAATTTAGTATGTTCTTTTTATGAAAACATAAAATGACAAAGCGTTTGCTAGCATAAACCAAGATCATTAGATTAACCAGCTGAAAGTGATTTTATTGGTGGCAAATGTTTCCAGACCTGGGAGTTCAGGAGGCTGAGGTGGAATTATTTAAGAATACATTTGAGGGGACCAGGAGAAGATGGCGGAAGAGTAAGACATGGAGATCACCTTCCTCCCCACAGATAAACCAGAAATACATCTACACGTGGAACAACTCCTACAGAACACCTATTGAACACTGGCAGAAGACCTCAGACCTCCCAAAAGGCAAGAAACCCCCCCACGTACCTGGGTAGGGCAAAAGAAAAAAGAATAAACAGAGACAAAAGGATAGGGACGGGACCCGCACCAGTGGGAGGGAGCTGTGAAGGAGGAAAGGCTTCCGCACACTAGGAAGCCCCTTCGTGGGCGGAGACTGCAGGTGGCGGAGGGGGGAAGCTTCAGAGCCACGGAGGAGAGCACAGCAACAGGGGTGCGGAGGGCAAAGGGGAGAGATTCCTGCAAGGAGGATCGGTGCCGACCAGTACTCACCAGCCCGAGAGGCTTGTCTGCTCACCCGCCTGGGCGGGCGGGGCTGGGAGCTGAGACTCGGACTTCAGAGGTCAGATCCCAGGGATAGGACTGGGGTTTGTGGCGTGAACACAGCCTGCAGGGGGTTAGTGCACCACAGCTAGCTGGGAGGGAGTCCGGGAAAAAGTCTGGAGCTGCCGAAGAGGCAAGAGACTTTTTCTTCCCTCTTTGTTTCCTGGTGCGCGAGGAGAATGCACGCCTCAGGCTGGTGCAATGTCATGTTGGCCTCTGCTGCTGCAGGCCCTCCCCGCACTCCGTACCCCTCCCTCCCACTGGCCTGAGTGAGCCAGAGCCCCCGAATCAGCTGCTCCTTTAACCCCATCCTGTCTGAGCAAAGAACAGACGCCCTCGGGTGACCTACAAGCAGAGGTGGGGCCAAATCTAAAGCGGAATCCCAGGAGCTGTGAGAATAAATTTTTTTTTTTAACTTAAAAATTTTTTTCATAATAATTATTTTTTATCTTTTATTTTAATAACTTTATTTTATTTTATCCTACTTTATTTTATTTTACCCTCTTTCTTTCTTTCTTTCTATTTGTTCTCCCTTTTATTCTGAGCTGTGTGGATGAAAGGCTCTTGGAAGTCCAGCCAGGAGTCAGTGCTGTGCCTCTGAGGTGGGAGAGCCAACTTCAGGACACTGAAAGTGAGGGGATGGAAAAAGATATTCCATGCAAATGGAAATCAAAAGATACCTGGAGTAGCAATTTCATATAAGACAAAATGGACTTTAAAATAAAGACTATTAGGGGCTTCCCTGGTGGCGCAGTGGTTGAGAGTCTGCCTGCCGATGCAGGGGACGCGGGTTTGTGCCCCGGTCCGGGAGGAATTCCAGGAATGCAAGGATTCTTCAATATACGCAAATCAATCAACATCATACACCATGTTAACAAACTGAAGGAAAAAAACCATATGATCAACTCAATAGATGCAGAAAAAGCTTTTGACAAAATTCAATGCCCATTTATGATAAAAACCCTCCAGAAAGTAGGCATAGAGGGAACTTTCCTCAACATAATAAAGGCCATATATGACAAACCCACAACCAACATCATCCTCAGTGGTGAAAAACTGAAAGCATTTCCACTAAGATCAGGAACAAGACAAGGTTGCCCACTCTCACCACTATTATTCAACAAAGTTTTGTAAGTTTTAGCTACAGCAATTAGAGAAGAAAAACAAATAAAATAATCCAAATCGAAAAAGAAGTAAAGCTGTCACTTTTGCAGATGACATGATACTATACATAGAGAATTCTAAAGATACTACCAGAAAACTACTAGAGCTAATCAATGAATTTGGTAAAGTAGCAAGATACAAAATTAATGCACAGAAATCTCTGGCATTCCTATACAGTAATGATGAAAAATCTGAAAGTGAAATCAAGAAAATACTCCCATTTACCATTGCAACAAAAAGAATAAAATATCTAGGAATAAATCTACCTAAGAAGATAAAAGACCTGTATGCAGAAAATTATAAGACACTGATGAAAAAAATTAAAGATGATACAAGTAGATGGAGAGATATACCATGTTCTTGGATTGGAAGAATCAACATTGTGAAAATGACTCTACTACCCAAAGCAATGTATAGATTCAATGCAATCCTTATCAAACTACCACTGGCATTTTTCACAGAACTAGAACAAAAAAATTCACAATTTGTATGGAAACACAGAAGACCCCTAATAGCCAAAGCAATCTTGAGAACGAAAAATGGAGCTGGAAGAATCAGGCTCTGTGACTTCAGACTATACTACAAAGCTACAGTAATCAAGACAGTATGGTACTGGCACAAAACCAGAAATATAGATCAATGGAACAGGATAGAAAGCCCAGAGATAAACCCACACACATATGGACACCTTATCTTTGATAAAGGAGGCAAGAATATACAGTGGAGAAAGGACAGCCTCTTCGATAAGTGGTGCTGGGAAAACTGGACAGGTACATGTGAAAGTATGAAATTAGAACACTGTCTAACACCATACACAAAAATGAACTCAAAATGGATTAAAGACCTAAATTGGGCTTCCCTGGTGGCACAGTACTTGAGAGTCTGCCTGCCAATGCAGAGGATACGGGTTCGTGCCCCAGTCTAGGAAGATCCCATATATTGTGGAGCAGCTAGGCCCATGAGCCATGGCCACTGAGCCTGCGCATCTGGAGCCTGTGCTCCACAATGGGAGAGGCCACAACAGTGAGAGGCCTGCGTACCACACACACACACACACACAAAACCTAAATATAAGGCCAGACACTATCAAACTTTTAGAGGAAAACATAGGGAAAACACTCTATGACATAAATAACAGCAAGATCCTTTTTGACCCACCTCCTAGAGAAATGGAAATAAAAACAAAAATAAACAAATGGGGCCTAATGAAACTTAAAAGCTTTTGCACAGCAAAGGAAACCGTAAACAAGACCAAAAGACAACCCTCAGAATGGGAGAAAATATTTGCAAATGAAGCAACTGACAAAGGATTGATCTCCAAAATTTACAAGGAGCTCATGCATCTCAATATCAAAAAAGCAAAAAACCCAGTCCAAAAATGGGCAGAAGACCTAAGTAGACATTTCTCCAAAGAACATATACAGATTTCTAGCAAACACATGAAAGAATGCTCAATATCATTAATCATTAGAGAAATGCAAATCAAAACTACAATGAGATATCATCTTACACCAGTCAGAATGGCCATCATCAAAAAATCTAGAAGCAATAAATGCTGGAGAGGGTGTGGAGAAAAGGGAACCCTCTTGCACTGTTGGTGGGAATGCAAATTGATACAGCCATTATGGAGAACAGTATGGAGGTTCCTTAAAAAACTAAAAATAGAATTACCATATGACTCAGCAGTACCACTACTGGGCATATACCCTGAGAAAACCATAATTCAAAAAGGGTCATGTACCAAAACGGTCATTGCAGCTCTATTTACAATAGCCAGGACATGGAAGCAACCTGTGTCCATCATCGGGTGAATGGGTAAAGAAGATGTGGCACATATATACAATGGAATATTATTCAGCCATAAAAAGAAATGAAATTGAGTCATTTGTAGTGAGGTAGATGGACCTAGAGTCTGTCATACAGAGTGAAGTAAGTCAGAAAGAAAAACACATTTGAAACACGGGAACATTATTATTATTATTTATTGTTCACTAAGAGAATTTATGAATTGTAAAAGCTAATACAATGCTTGTTTGGATAAGTGGTTGCATAGAGAAATATTCTTAGTTCAACAGATAACAATTCTCAGACATTTTCCCTCACACTCAGCATGGGTAGTGATTAGTACTTAATTTAAACAAATCTCTAGTGTTCACATAATTCCATACAAGAAAAATATGTTTAGGCTTCCCTGGTGGCGCAGTGGTTGAGTCCGCCTGCCAATGCAGGGGACGCGGGTTCGTGCCCTGCTCCGTGAGCAACTAAATAAATTATAGAACCATAAGCTAAAGAACCATAATTATACCCTCCAGCCTCCTTCCTCCCAAAGAAAAACTTGTTCAGGGGAAGTCTTCCAGAGTTATGCTCATGGGCAATGGAGGTCATATTTTGCATCATTGGCCAAGTATGTTAAACTTGACATGCAATGTCAGCTGCATTCCAAAACAAAAGAATATTCTGTTGATACAGCTGTAACAGAGTATACTTTTCTTCCTACAGATGCAATTGTTTCTTTACTGAAAATAACAAAACTGTGGGAGATAATGTCCCCAACCCAGCAGCCTTGAAGCATATCCAGTACATATCTAAATATTAGCAAAACAAATATGAACTATTTGCTTAATGCATTTGTCTTCTTACTATTTTGTGTGGATGCATGTACATGCATAAATATCTGTGATTCTGTTTGCATTGTAACCTTTGGTAAGTTTTTTGCCTAGGAATGGTGATGATGTCAGTAAGAGCTCTGTAACTGGACAGTGTTTATTTTTCATTAACAATTGCTAAAAATTGATACTTAGAAAGTTTTCATTGTCCTAAAGCAAGGGATGGCAATGTTTCCTACAAAGGTCCAGGTAGTAAATAATGTAGACTCTAAGGGCATCTCAGCTCTGTTGCAACTATAACTGTGTCGTTACAGTACAAAGGCAACTCCTAGACAATATATACATGAAAGAGTATGACTCTGTGCCAATAAAATTTTACTGATGGGCAAGTTTAAATTCCATACAATTTCACATGTCACAAAATATTATTCTTCTTTCAATTTTGTTTCAACCATTTGGAAATGTAAAAACCATTCATAGCTGGTGAGATGTGTAAAACAAAAACAGGCCTTGGCTTGGATTTGGCCAGTAGGTTGGAGTTTGCCAAATCCTGTCCTAGGGGAATGTTTGGATAGATATTTACTCCATAATTCAGTTCATTATATGTTAATTTTGGTGTAATATTTGTTTCCTCTTGAAGAACCAATTTTCTACATTTCTTCTTAATGTCAGAGATTAATAATTAGGTTTTATTTTTTCTTTTTTTTGGGAGATGGGGGAACAGAGGAGGCCAGCAGAGGAGATGAGAAAGTAAGCTCTTTGCACTGAACAAATCAAGGAGGCAAAATCACCTAAATTTTTGTTTTTCCAAAGAAAAGCTTGTGCTTGATATTTGACAGTCTCTCAATAACGTTGCTGCAGCTTTCAGACTGTCTAGAGAAATGCAAAAATTACGCCTAAAGTGTTCATTTTTGCGGTACGCAGGCCTCTCACTGTTGTGGCCTCTCCCGTCACGGAGCACAGGCTCCGGACGCGCAGGCTCAGCGGCCATGGCTCACGGGCCCAGCCGCTCCGTGGCATGTGGGATCTTCCCGGACCGGGGCACGAACCCGTGTTCCTCTGCATTGGCAGGCAGACTCTCAACCACTGCGCCACCAGGGAAGCCCTACTGTGTTACTTTTGTTAAGAAAATCAATACAACTTGAACAAAGTGAAGGCTAGTAGTCAGCATATTAGTTCTAAAAGTGTAAAACTGAAGTAAAAGGTTTTCTCAAAATACTCTTAAAATATGATAAATATGTTGATAAGAAAGAGCTTCTTAATAATTGTGGAAAATCATCATGAGCATTAATACATTAACTCTGGAAGGAATTCTTGATAACTTATTGCTTTAGCTTAATGTTCTTAAAAGTTCAATTTCATTGACTGAATATTTCACCATATTAAGACATGAATATTTTTTAAAGGTATGATAATGTTTTGTGGTAAAGTTAATGAAAATAGACTATGTTTTAGAGATGCATACTAGGATTTCTGGGTACTTTTCAGTAATTCCAGGTGGGGAGATGAGTGGCATATAGTTGAAACCGTAAGTGGATAATTGTTGGAAGTTGAGTAATGGGGTCCTAGAGGTTCATTATGCTATTCTTTCTATTTTGGCCTATTTGAAATGTGTGTGTGTGTGTTTGTGTGTGAATATATATGTATATATATGAGTGTGTGTATCTATATCTATACATACATACTTATAAATGTCCCCTTAGATCTTATTATTCTTAGAAAGGTCAGTAATAAAGTTGAGCTTAACTTTCCTTTTAGTTTTATCCAGGCAGAATAGTTTATTGAGACACTCATCTGTATTTTGTTCTCACAGCTTCAGATATTCCCTTTTCAACCTTTTATCTAAAGATAGACAACATTTCAACATTTGGGGTTATCTTGACTCAAAGTCATTAAGAATATCAGAAAATATCTCTCTTAGTGAGATAATGTTTAAGCAGGATTGTCTGGTAAAAGGGGATCCTAGGGATGGAAGAAGCAGAAAGAGACCCTCCAGATCCCAGGAAGGAGGCTGAGGAATCACTGAACTTGGAGCAGAGTAGGTGAGGAAAATTTGCCAGGAGGTTTCAGCAGGAGGTTTGACCAGGGTTGCTAGTGAAAGCACTCTGGCCCTGACATCAGGGAGTCTGTAGGCACTCAGGTAAATCACTGCGGGTTATGTCTGAGTTACCCAGACGAGAGTCCTAGAATCCGGATATTGGAAAGAACAATGGCCGTGGTGGCCACCACGGTGGCCCGCGAGCCCCGCGTCCCCTCACCAAAATGAGCGCCATCTTATAATTCTGCCACGACCCTAGAAAGAAAGGGGGGCCCTTTCAAGCGTGATTATTACTGAATTTCTTCCATCCATGCAGGTGGGGTCTTGGAAAAGATTTAATTGATTTAAAAAAGAAAACTGATATTTTTTTGATCCAAGTTTCATAGAGAAATTTTTGTAATAGCTACAGGGGATCTAAATGTTAAAATATGAATTATTATATATTGAATCAATTAATAAATGTGTACTCTATTTAGAGTCTCCTTTGTAATAATTGTATGTTCTTCTTTAGAGTTTGTCAAAGCAGTTGAGAGTGTGGACTTGGAAGCTAGACACATGCATCCCTTGCCAGTTCTGTGATCTTAGGCAAGTTACTTAACTTTGTTAAGCCTCAGTTTCTTCCAGTGGAAAATAGGTATAATTTTACCTACTTCATAGGGTTTTTAAATTACATAAAGGTAATATTTAATTACATAATGCAGTTAAAATATTTAGTATAGTAGTAACATGGAAATAATAAATATTCAATAAATGTTAGTAATTATTATAAATAACAAATGTTGTTATTTTTAAGTTTTATCATTGTATTTGAAAATAATGCATGGGAATAAAAAAATATTGTGTACGGTCTTATATTTGCCTACCCTTCTTTACATCAAAAGTCTTAGTCTGCAGAGGAAACCACTTATAACAATGGTAACTGTTTTAAAGTGACCAGCTTTATTCTCTAAATGATATGACTATACTACTATTTATTAATTTTGTACAATATCTATTAACCTCATATTAAAATAGATAAGGGTTTCACTAATTTAAAACCACCCTTACCTACTCTCATCCTGATTTTTAAAACATCTTCCTTTCTTTCTTTCTTCTTCCCTCCCTCCCTTCCTTCCTTCCTTCCTCCCTCCCTCCCTCCCTTCCTTCCTTCCTTCCTTCCTTCTTTCCTTCCTTCCTTTCTTCCTTTCCTCCCCCATCACTCTTTCCTCCACTTCTTTTATTTCCTTGAGAAACTATCTAGATATGTATTCTTATCTATAAAGAGTATGCTTTGAAGAATCATTTTCAACCTAGGGTTGTTTATCAGAATCACATCTGAGGAATTTTTAAAGTACAATTATCGAGGTACCACCTCAGTCCCAGCTGATCAGAATCTTCAGGGATTGAGCTCAGGCATTTGTACTTTTATGAAAGTACACTTGATTATAAATCATTCATTTTAAACTTATTGGTAGCTTTTAATCTACAGGATGAAGTATTTCTTTAGCTTGGGAATGTTTTCTTTTATTACATTATTAATTAGTTTGTGTGTCTCCCTTTTTTTTTTTTCCACTCTGGAATACCTGTAATATTAAGCTTGATCTCCCATTCTCTCTTCTCCAAATCCACAATTTTCTTTCTTAGTGTTCTGATTTCTGTACGTTTCCTTCATTTTACCAATAAGAATGCACTAAAGTCTTCTTTTTAGCTTGAAGATGATGGCACCGATTGTTCTCTTTTTGTGAAGGATAGTTAAATTATAATTCCCAATGTATAACCAATATTAAATTATGCCTGAGAATTTTTTTCTCACTGTAGCTGCCATATAATAATCCTATATTTGATTGAGACTCTATAAGTGAAATCTGTAGAATGTAAAGCCCTTTTTACATAGTGGAGAGGAGGTGGTGTGGTGGTATCTTATCTCTTATGAATTAATGCATATAGGAGTAACTGAGGAGACTTGAGGGCAGAACTGCCAGGGCGTTAAACTTTTCAGGGATTTGTGACATCCCTTTAGAAGGAATTCATATTGTGGGAAGAAAGAGACCAAGCATACAATGGATTTGTCATGGAAGGCAGTGAAAAATTAAGGTATTTAGTTTACACTGTCTTCCTTTACTGACTACCCCAGTTGGTTTCCTCATCTATTTCTTTTTTCTGCAATATACATACCTTTGTCCATGAAGTTGCGTTAGCCAGAACAGTAATGAATAGAGGCTGTAACCTTAAACTTTTTAACATTTTGAGAGCATGAAACTCAAAGCATTTAATGCACTGAAATTTAAAAGGAGGGTAAAATGATTGATGTTACTTTGTCATGAAACCTGTTATTGTTTCAGAACAAGAAAAGTTATAGAATACGTAATGCGGGCTTGGCATAAGATTGGTTTATTAGTAGCTTCTTTGGCCCTGGGACTTAAGTGTCCAAGGCTTTCTTAGTGATGGGACTCTGTGCCCAAACCATAGTTATTTTCACTTTGTAGGGGCAGTACTCGCAGCAATAAATATCGGCAACTTTCATGTAGACCTTGGCAATCATCACCAACTTCTGGAGCAGCTTTGTCGCTTTCAGCATCCTTGGCAACAGAGCATGAATCAGTGTTTGAGTTTAAGCAAGAACAGATCATAATGCCAGCTGAGACATAGGAGACAGCTCTCGAGGAACTCCACAAATAAATGAATGGGGATTTTTGAAGGGAGAGTGAGAATTTCCTAAAAACTATGGAGGATGCATACTTGGATAAATGTATTTATTTTTTCAGTAACATGACCTACCTATCATAGTAGCCCCTGACTGATAGAACCTCAAGAAGCACAAGCTATACCTTGGAAAGAACCTATTACTTTGTACTTAAGATTAGGTCTCCCTGATGCACACAGAAGATGTCAGGTTTGGAATAAGGACATTAAAGACCAAAAAATGTGAAATTCATGAGCCTCTCTCTTTAGGAAAATAATGACCAATGATCAATAGTCAATTTTCCTGATATAAACACAGGACTTACCATAGCTTACAGAAACAATTGAAATTTTCCACAGTTCAGACTTCAGGGCCTAACTCTGCTTATACCAGAAGCAGACAGGGGAGCCTTCCAGGAAGCCTGGGGACTGGTAGCTCATAAAGGTTTGGCTGGTTTTGATGAAAATTAGCATGATATGATGCACAGATGAAAGAGCAAACGGGTTTTCTTTACTTGATGAAAGCAGTGGATTCTGAAATTATGTACAGCAGGTACAGATGGAAGGTACTGCACAGATTTCAAAAGATATCTCACATAGTTTTTACGCCGAAACATTTGTTTTATCCTTTTACCTCAGAGCCATTTTGTGCGGAGAGGAAGAGCATGTTAATCTGAAAGTGAGCATATTAATCTAAATAAGAAGACCTTATTTTATAGGGAAAGGTAAATGATGAAAAGACAATCATAAATCTTGCTGCTTACTCTTCATTCATCCATTTATTTAAAGTAAATATTTATTGAGTCCCCACTGTGTGGGCACTTTGCTATAGCAGATTTCTAACCTTCTTCAGTTGACTAAAAGAGTGTCAACTCATTGTTTAATCAGGGTCATTTCTAGGCAATATCGTGAAGCAAACAAATTTTCTCTAGACCTTGCTCTTCCTTTCCCTGAGACTCTGCCTCTTCCATTCCCAGAGTTATCATTCACTGATTCCACTTTTACTAGCACTATACTCTCTTCTATCAATTATAATTTCTTTTAAGCATCAGCTTACAAAGGCCTGTGTCTTTGGAACCCAATGGAAACATAAAGCATTAAGACAATGTATATGTCTGTGTGTATGTGTGAGTGTGTGCATCCACAGGTGTGTGTGTAAAAAAGTATTTTGTAGTGAGAGTTCTGCTTGGAAGTCTGCAAATCACACAATATTGACACCATGCTCTTTATATCCAAAATCAAATTTGTGTACCCTTCTTTGAAATCCTTGGGGACAGAAACAATTTCTATTTCTTTGGTCTCTCCATAGTAGATATTCAATAAATCTCTTCTAGAATAATTTAGATATTTTAGTTCATTCATCCATTCATTCAGTTTTTGAGTACTTACACTATGTTGTTCTAGGGGTTTGGGATATAGGAATGAACAAGTTAGACAACAAAATACCCTTATTCTTATAGAGCTTCCATTCTAGTGGGGGTAAAATGAGAGTAAGCATCATAAATAAGAAATTGTGTAGTTCATAACAATGTAATAATTTCCAAGTGAAAACAAAAAGAGAGTAGCAGGGCTTCCCTGGTGGTGCAATGGTTGAGAGTCCACCTGCCGATGCAGGGGACCCGGGTTCGTGCCCCGGTCCGGGAAGATCCCACATGCCGCGGAGCAACTGGGCCCGTGAGCCATGGCCGCTGAGACTGTGCGTCCGGAGCCTGTGCTCCGCGACGGGAGTGAGAGACCCGCGTACCGAAAAAAAAAAAAAAAAAGAGAGTAGCAAAAGGAAATTTGAGAGTGTAGAGGGGTGGGAAAATTGCAATTTTAAGTAGAATGGCCTAAGTACACCTCGTTGAAAAGTTGACATTTGAGCAAGTACTTGAAGGAAGTGAGGAAATTAGCCACTTGGTTATTTAGAAAAGAGTATTCTAGACCTAGGTAGAGTCTATGTAATGGCCCTGAGGTGAAGAGTATGTGATGTGTTCCAAGAACCACAAAAAGGCCAGTAGACCTGGAGCAGAGCGAGCAAAGGGAAGAGAAGTAGGTGTTGATCTCAGAGGGACCATAGTGTGTGAGGTCTGGTAAGATGTTGTAAAAACTTTGGCTTTTATTCTGATTAAAATGGAGAGCCACTGCAGGGCTTTGACGTGATCTTATTTATCATTTTAAGGGATCTTTCTGGCTGCTTGGGCAGGAGTGGAAGCAGAGACTTGGGAGAGGCAAATAAGTTTCTTTGTTTTGTTTGCTTTAAATGGATAATTCTGATTCCTTTCCATAGACTCTCTCTATCTCAATTAAGCTGAACAAGTGGAAAATCATTACTTCTTAGGCATAAATTTGATGGGTCTTGTGTTTGAGGGCAGTGGAGTCTCCATCTTAAGGGAAAGAATGAGCTGGGAAGGGCATATCAGGTCGTAACCATTTACTGCACTGGGCTCCTTCAGTGTTGTCACCTTAGAAACACCAGGAGATCCGTAACAACAATGACATAATAATAATAGTTCCTGGGCCCCAAACCAAATAATTAAATCAGAATCCTGTGGTTGAAGCTCAGCCACTGGTTCGTTTTATAAACTTCCCAAGTGATTCTCATGAACAGCCAAGCATGCTTGTCACTGGGCTACATTCAAAGCTCTAGAAATCTATCTTCTACATATGACTTCAAAGATTACTCCAGCCATCTTCATTTATTTTCATCCAAATGGCAAGGAAAAAGGAGCAGCATGTCCAGGGCTAGTGCCTTTTAAGCAGAAGTTGCACACCTCACTTTTCTTTTCACATTTCACTGGTGAGAAATGAATCTTTTGTCCATACCTAGTCACAAGGGAGGTGGGGAAATGTAGTTGAGTTGGGCATCCATATGGAAACAATGTGTGTTGTGGGGAGGGGCAGGGGACAAATGAAAGGGTTTGTCATATTATCTCCATATCCCATAGGGAGAAGGTAAGTTTGGGAATGACTTGATAAAGGCCAGTTCTTTCTGGTATCTATAATCCAGTCAGTTATAGATGAGAACTGAGTTCTGAAAAATCTGAGAAGCTGAAACACTTGAACTATGAAAGGTTTTCCTTTCTTGTCCATTCTGTGTCAAATAACATTTGAAAGGAACTGAGCTGACTATGAATGTAAAAATAACAACCTAAGAGTTTCCTCAATTGATTGTTTCTATATTGATGCTGATACAAGAAATTTGGGGTATGGGAGGGAATGGGGGTGGTTTCACAGGATATTTTCCTGCTACAGTGATAACCTTGGTTTGTTAAATACATAACCTATTCAATCTCCTCTCTACTAGAGATCCACCACTGTGGGTTTTCTTCAATGTAATGGGTTGAAAATAGAGCATCAGAGTCTGCATCTGTTGTTTGAATTGTCTATTACAAACAGTGATCGTTAGGCAAGAAGGCTGGAGATTCCATGCACAATCAGTGGGTGCCCTGACAGTCAGGGGTAGTAAGAGAATTGCATGCTGGCACAGGGAATGCCACGCTGGATGAATAATGGTACTCCCTGCATTTGCCCCGCTCACAGCAAGCACAAAGTAACACTCTGGAAGCAAGTGAAGGAAGAGAAGAAAGAAAAAATAAATTTTCATTTTGGAACAGCCAACTTGAGGTGGTACAGGGATCTGAGAAAAGCCTGTTCATATCAGCTCAGGGTTATTATATAATTCAGAGCAAACATGTCTCATAATCCAATAATGACAGCTGCTTCTTTTGAACCTATGACGGTAACAATTGTTCTCTTAATCAGTGAGATTAACTTTCCCAAGGTCACATAGCTTCATATCCAAGATTGGCAACTTCATCAAACTTTGTCTTTTAATCTTGCTTGATTATTTTATTATCTAACCTTCCCTGGGTCTATAAGGTCTCTTTCCAAGTCGATATTAAGTTCTGTGGACCTCAAGGACCCTGAGCGTTACCGCTCACAACAATTCTTTCCTATAATGTGCTCAAAGAATGTTTACTAAATAAATGCATGAAAATGAAATAATATATAAAGAAGTTCCATCCATCTTCATACCAACCAGAATATATCCTTTTATAATTCACACTATTCTTCAAGAATAGTATATCAAATTGTGGGAACTTTTAGAAAATGTTTTCCCCCAGGAGTAGTCAGGTTATCACCGATGGGGTCATGGCTTCAGCAAATATTTTCCCATTGATTCAGAACCCTTTAAAAGTAACTTCTCTTACCTTCAGCTGGGTGAAAAATGGCTTGATTAGAACTAGATGTGTGCAATTCTCCTAATGTAACTGTGTATAACATCTGCTGTCATTTATTTTTCTTATTAAATTGTAACCTGTGAGGCAGGCTGGAAGCTTAGTGGTAGTATTACTGCCAAGACGCGAGCCAATTCTCAGTCTAAACGCCAAGCTACATAGAGTGTAGAAAAGCTAAGTTAAGCTTTAGGATCTCAAATGGATTTTATGGTAGTCTCTGACACTGGTCATCTTAAGCAGTAGTGAAACATAGCTGTGGTGTTTGAATATTTTCCGGCATTTAAGGTATAGATTTTTATGGGGAGCTGCTCTCATATCAAATAGATTGCAGTAGCAGTGCAGGAGAAGGTTTTTGTCTTTTTTTTTCCCACTGGTATACCTCTTATAGACAGAATAGTGCCAGGAACACAGTAGGTTCTCGATAAATATCTGTTGAGTTAATGCCCAAATTGCATGGGGATCGTTTCTGTCTCCATGGCAGGGTCTTGGAAGGTGGGGGTGGATAGGGGCAGTGAGGTTAATAAGCTCTTACTTTGATGATTGATCAAACTCCAGTACTCATTGTAGAATATATATATAGTTTTTTTTGGGGGGGGGCGTGCGCACCGTGCAGTTTGTGGGATCGTAGTTCCCCATTCTGTTACTCTCAACATTGATAGATGAAGCTGGAGTAACGCTATATGGAATCTTACAGGTACAAAGATGAAATGTTAAGTGGCACATACCAAATCCCAATAGTTCTGGATTAGGAAAGCCCCCTTTCAATGACACAGTTACTCTACACTCACCATCTTATGTTGACACATAGAGACAGAAGGTAGTAAATCAGTAAGATATTAGTGATATTTAGAAGTACTTGACTTTCAAATTATTAGTCAAAAATTTTATATGTAAAACCAATTTCCTGTATCAAAATTTTAATCTAATTTCATAGATCAGGCACTTTACATTAGGAAATAAATACTGTATCAAACAAAATCGAGTATATCTGAAAAGTGTGGGTCTTGCCCATTAGAATAGTTCCTAAGTGATATCATGATTAGTCTCTGACAAAAATATCAATATTTGATGCCAGTAATTTTTCCATTGTCAATCTAAGTACATTCTGTATTAATGTGAAAATCCATCTGGTATTTGATCATTTAAAGTATACTAAATATTTCATTATATTTATTTTTTAAGCTTTGCAAAGCTTAATGATATCTGGACTAGTGATCTAAACATTTTTATTTGTACATTCTTTTCATTATAAATGTTTAAGTGTGTACTCCCAACATAGTTATTTTAAAAGATTAAAATACATGTACTTTAATATGTAATATACTATATATTTTATAAAGTATAAACAAAACTAAAAATAA
Organism: Neophocaena asiaeorientalis asiaeorientalis; assembly: GCF_003031525.2. NCBI lineage: Eukaryota > Metazoa > Chordata > Mammalia > Artiodactyla > Phocoenidae > Neophocaena > Neophocaena asiaeorientalis. The sequence continues at coordinate 7,624,089 of NW_020175528.1, forward strand.
TAAAGTCGAATTTCTATTTATATATATTTTTACCTAAAAAAGTTGAGTTGCACAGATTCTAAGTTACAGGTATCCTACTTTGGAAACCACTGACCTAAAAACTGTCATATTCATAACAATAAAGGTATATAAGGAGCAAAAGATACAGGTCAGTAACTATGGTGAAAAGGGACCTTTTAGTAATATCAGTGAAGAAAACACTAAATACTTCTATGGAATCATGGCAGAAGTCACTCTGGAAAAATGATATATGAGTCTAAGAAGTACTATCAAGATTTCTTATCCTGCTTCATCAAGATGATGATCATTTGATTCTATATGTGTGTGTGTGTGTGTGTGTGTGTGTGTGTGTTTTCATACCTGTAGAATGTACAAATGGCTCTCATGTAATGAATATTTTTTCATTTTTTTAATAGATCTTTATTGGAGTATAATTGCTTCACAATACTGTGTTAGTTTCTGTTGTACAACAAAGTGAATCAACCATATGCATAAATATATCTCCATATCCCCTCCCTCTTGAGCCTCCCTCCCACCCTCCCTATCCCACCCCTCTAGGTCATCGCAAAGCACCGAGCTGATCTCCCTGTGCTATGCTGCTGTTTCCCACCAGCCAACTATGTTACATTTGGTAGTGTATATATGTCGATGCTACTCTCACTTCGCCCCAGCTTCCTCCTCCCCAACACCGTGTCCTCAAATCCATTCTCTATGTCTGCTTCTTTATTCCTGCCCTGACACTAGGTTCATCAGTACCATTGGTATTTTTTTTAGATTCCATATATATATGTTAGCATACGGTATTTGTTTTTCTTTTTCTGACTTACTTCACTCTGTATGACAGACTCGAGGTTCATCCACCTCACTACAAGTAACTCAATTTCATTTCTTTTCTTGGCTGAGTAAATATTCCATTGTATATATGTGCCACATCTTCTTTATCCATTCATCTGTCAATGGACATTTAGGGTGGTTCCATATCCTGGCTATTGTAAATAGTGCTGCAGTGAACATTGTGGTACATGTCTCTTTCTGAATTATGGTTTTCTCAGGGTATATTCCCAGTAGTGGGATTTCTGGGTCATATGATAGTTCTATTTTTAGTTTTTAAGTAACCTCCATACTGTTCTCCATAGTGGTTGTATCAATTTACACTCCCACCAAAAGTGCAGGAGGGTTCCCTTTTCACCACACCCTTTCCAGCATTTATTGTTTCTAGATTTTTTTAAATTAATTAATTTATTTTTGGCTGCATTGGGTCTTTGCTGCTGCACGTGGGCTAGATTTTTTGACAATGGCCATTCTGACCGGTGTGAGGTGATACCTCATTGTAGTTTTGATTTGCATTTCTCTAATAATTAGTGATGTTGAGCATCCTTTCGTGTGCCTCTTGACCATCTGTATGCCTTCTTTGGTGAAATGTCTATTTAGGTCTTCTGCTGATTTTTTAATTGAATTGTTTGTTTTTTTGATATTGAGCTCCCTGGGCTGTTTGTATATTTTGGAGATTGATCCTTTGTCCACTGTTTCATTTGCAAATATTTTCTTCCATTCTGAGGGTTATCTTTTTGTCTTGTTTATGGTTTCCTTTGCTGTGCAAAAGCTTTTAAGTTTCATTAGGTCCCATTTGTTTATTTTTGTTTTTATGTCCATTAGTCTAGGAGGTGGGTCAAAAAATATCCTGCTGTGGTTTATGTCAAAGAGTGTTTTTCCTATGTTTTCCTCTAAGAGTTTGATAGTGTCTGGTCTTACATTTAGGTTTTTAATCCATTTGGAGTTTATTTTTGTGTATGGTTTTAGGGAGTGTTCTAATTTCATTCTTTTACATGTAGCTGTCCAGTTTTCCCAGCACCACTTATTGAAGAGGCTGTCTTTTCTGCATTGTATGCTCTTGCCTCCTTTGTCATAAATTAGGTGGCCGTATGTGTGTGGGTTTGTCTCTGGGGTTTCTATCCTGTACCATTGATCTGTATTTTTGTTTTTGTGCCAGTACCATACTCTCTTGATTACTGTAGGTTTGTGTATAGTTTGAAGTCAGGGAGCCTGATTCCTCCAACTCTGGTTTTTTTCCTCAAGATTGCTTTGGCTATTCAGGGTCTTTTGTGTTTCCATACTAATTGTAAAATTTTTTGTCCTAATTCTGTGAAGAATGCCATTGGTAATTTGATAGGGATTGCACTGAATCTGTAGATTGCTTTGGGTAGTATAGTCATTTTCACAATATTGATTCTTCCAATATGGTATATTTCTCCATCTGTTTATGTCATCTTTGATTTCTTTCATCAGTGTTTTATAGTTTTCTGAGTACAAGTCTTTTGCCTCCTTAGGTAGGTTTATTCCTAGGTATTTTATCTTTTTGTTGTGACAGTAAATGGGATTGTTTCCTTAATTTCTCTTTCTGATTTTTCATTATTAGTATCGGAATGCCGGAGATTCCTGTGCATTAATTTTGTATCCTGCAACCTTACCAAATTCATTGACTAGTTCTGGTAGTTTTCTGGTGGCATCTTTAGGATTTTCTATGTATAGAAATATGTATTTTCTATGTATAGAAACACTATGTATATGTCATCTGCAAACAGTGACAGTTTTACTTCTTCTTTTCCAATTTGTATTCCTTTTATTTCTTTTTCTTCTCTGATTGCCATGGCTAGGACTTCCAAAACTATGTTGAATAACAGTGGTGAGAGTGGAATGTAATGAATTTTTAAAGGTCAACTAGTGTAAAAGTTTGGTTCAAAAATACTGGCCATGTTCTTATGGTAAAGACTGCTTCCCTTCTAATGACACTATGAGAAACACAATGAGTTCCAGCTTCATTTTGCCTTTCGTGACTTTCTAGTGCTTCAAAACAAATCATAAAACCATAATTTAAGTACAGCCTTGGCTAAGAATTTCCTCATTTATTTTTCAAAAGTAATGCTGTAAAAAACACTTCCAGGAACATTATAAATCACATATTACTATACTGAGATACTTAACTAAATCCAGAGGCATTCTTGCTTTTCAAGTAAATATGAATTGTCTTGTTTAAATATGCACCCAGAATTAGTCCTATAAATTATTTTGCCTTTTGTCACTAAATATGCACACACATAAATACACACACACACACACACACACGCACACATTTCAGCATGGATATTATTTTAGAAATTGACTGTAACTAAATACTTAGGCACTTTCAAAGATCTTATTTTTTAAATGAATGGATCATCTGAATTTGTTTCAAGCCATTAAGTCCACGCTATGAATATAGCACCAAGTGAGAAACGGTATTCTGTACACACATTAGAAAGGAAAAATAAATGTGTTTTTAAAATAAAATTGCATACTTTTAGCTTTCTAATGTTAGTAACGAGTTCTCCATTACTGACAAATAGCCGTACAAATTTCTGTTTAGAAATGGAGGCCCAATGGCAGATGTAAGTGACTGTTTGGATACCTCACAGTTAATTATCTTCAGGGGTAGCACATTATTTCTCTTGAGAAAAGAGTTCTGAAACAGGTCAATCCTCAGCAGGCACCTGGGCATTATGGGGGTACCAGAGTGTCACTCTATCACTGAAAAATGTCCTAGGAATATCTGAACACCAGGGGAGAGAGATTTATTTTCTAATGTGACTTTAAAAAAATTCCTCTTCTGAAGCTTCCCGATCCTCCTATATCATCATCCCAATGACATGACCAGTTGTCATTTTATTTTCTGTCTACGTAACCTCATGCACAGCTAGGAAATAATGATTTAGGACTTGAAATTCAAAACATAATGGTGTTCCTGTTTTTCATTCCTCATTTTACTCAACACCCCTGCAGAGTTGATGCAAGTACTGAGCTCCCTTTGAAGTCAGCTTGCATCATCTTTGATGGAGTATAAAGCAATAGGAGATACTGACTGCAGTTTTGAGCATCTCAATTCCCATCTCAGATGATGTCCACACATTTGTCATTAAATGCATGGCTTGAGTAAATCCTTGGAAGAATTGCCAAGCAGTTAAAATTGGCAGGTATAGGCTATATATTTCCACGATAAAAGAATAGAAAAGAAAAATGTTAACCTGTTTTTAAAGCATTTTATCTCATATTCCACTTAGGTTATTCTTCCTGTGAGCGATTTTGTAACATATTCTTTTTACTTGGTTCACTTTTTCTAATACTTTTCCTGCTTTGCAAAGTTATGTTATATGTGTGTGTGTGTGTGTATATATATATATATATATATCCAAAACATTTGAGATCTTGAAGGATGACGTTCTTCTTTGTTTATGTAATGGTAAAATAAAACGGTATCTGTGGATGAACACTGGGAGTTTTGGCTTTTTAATACACTTTGCTCTCAGCAATAATTATATACCATAGAGTGAAGATGAGAGTAATTTGGAGATAAAAGAAAAGCAAGGCATTTGATTGTGAACATTTTCTGCATTGTGGTAGGCAGTAGTACTGATCACCAATCTCTGGTTCTCATCTTCTATGGGTCCCACAGGAAAATTGTACTTCTTTGTCCCCTTGATGGTGGGTTTTAGCCATGTGAAATTCTTTGTCCAATAAAATATGAGCAGGGAGGCTAGGTGAAGCCTTTGATTACTTGCACTCTTTTCTTGGTCTTCTGCAGAGATGAGTGTGGAAATTACGTGTGCCACGAGATCAAAGCACACTGTGACAACAAGTAAACGTGTGGAATACAGGTGCTGTAGAAAGTGACCCAGGAGGCTGCAGTGGACTTGCCTGATTAAAAATTTAATTTTGGTTGTGTTAAACTATTGAGATTTTAGTGCTGTTTGTTACCACTGCATAACCTAGCCTATCCTGCCTGACATATATATATATACTTTTTTATATAGGTGATCTTTGAATAACATGGGTTTGGATGGCGTGGGTCCATTTATACTCAATTTTTTTCACTATATATGTACTATAGTACTACACAATTCATGGTTGATTGAATCCTTAGATGTGGAAGCACAGATATGGAGGTCCTACAGTAAAGCTTCACAGGGATTTTTGACTGTGTGGTGGGTCGGCAACCGTAACCCACACAGCTTTCAAGGGTTCAACTGTATATATAAACTTTTTTGTGTATACACACACACACATATATACACAAGATTTTAAAGAAAATACATTTAGTAATTATAACAATTCAAAATAAAAGATACCAAAATTCTGTCTGTGAAATCACACAATACTTTTGTGATTCCCATTGGCCTCAGTGGAATATGCTATAGATAGCTCTGCAGTAAACGTTTTCAAGTCTTCTTTCTTTAGGCACTGAACATTCTACTCTTATTAAGATAATCATATTAATTTCTCTTGCCTTATACCCTTCTGAAATTGGAATCATCAAAATCAGTATATTGTTAATAATAATTTAGAATACATTTCTATTGTTGGGGGAAAAAAAAGATTTCAAAGCAGCGAGTCAGCAGTTAACAACTTCATAGGAGTTAAAAGAGCAGAGTTTATTGTAGAGGATGTGTAGTTGGTCTGGGTGGTTGGATCATGGGTTAGAAGGCGGCCAGGAACGGAGAGGAGGATTGTGGCAGAAAATACGTATGGATAATTCTTTCCTGTGTTGCCTTACATCTATATATCACAACAAGATATTACATTCCATTAAATTTTACAACATTTCCATTAAAAACACAATCTGAATCCTAAGAGGAAAATACTGACTACCAGAAACATAAGATTCTCAGAGGACTTAGCAAACTGTATGCTAAATTGCAGACAGACATGTTAGTTACCTTTGAATCAGTAATTTAAATCTTTCCCCTTATTTTTCCATTGAATTTTCAGTAGGTCACTCTCAAGTCAAAATTTAATTTTATGTGGTTGAAGTGGTAGAGCCAAAATAAAATTGCATGCTATAGGGGGAAAAATTTAACCTACTTTTAATAGCCCCTTTGAAAGATACTTTAAAGACATGACTTACTCTCATAGCATGTTGACTATCTGAAGAATGAATTATTATATCCTTGTCAAATTTTAAATAGCATGCTGTTAAAAATATTAGTCACACAGGGGGCTGTTTGACAGTAATGTCACAGAAAAGCTCTGGTCTATATGAACAGACAGAGTCTGCAACTTAATATTATAGTTCCATGGAGCTCTGCTTTCCGCAGGGATCCACAGAGACGTGAGGGTGGGAAATCGTTTCAGCTTTACTTGGAACGTTGGCGGAACTCGCCAACTGATGTTGAGGAGGCCTTGTGTTTCCTCTCTGCCCGTCCTTCTCCAGCAGAACTTAGTGGAGAGCCTAAAAGAAATGATAAAGCTATCATTTCAAGTGGGAAGAGTTTCTTTCTTTTTAAAAAAAAATACATCCAAGAAATATGAGTTGAGATCTAGACTAGAGGTTGTAAAGAAAATGATCCAAAGAATTTCTTTTAAAAGGCAGGGTTTTTTTGTTTTGTTTTGTTTTGTTTTTTTTAAGCCTAAAAATATAAGATTAGAAACTGTCTTGGATGAGTCCAACTGTGATTAAAAAAATAAATCTTTTATAGTTCAGTCAAGAATTGTTCCCCTTTTTGTTCTTTGACTTTTCCTTGCAGGGAAAGGGGCAATCTTTACCTAATCAGAGCAAAGCAAGAATCACTGAGGCAACGGAAGCATCATGCAGGTGAAGGTCAGGCCAATTTTCCCCAAGTAATGCTGTTTTATCACTCACCCAACAAAGATTGGGGCCTTTTTTTCCTTGATCCTTTTGTGCTTTCCCCTATTACTTTAACAGATCTGAACAAACCAGAGATTCTTCATCCAAAAGTTCCATTTAGCTCCATTTATTTCAAATCCCCCCAATTTCACATCTCAGTGTTACGGCAGCTTATGGGTAATATAAAATCCATGCATCAGGCAGGAAGGCAAAGGTACCTAAAAACAGAATTGACACAGGACACTGATTGTTTTCATCGGTCTTTTGCCCTTCGGCACTGGGCTTCACGTCAGCCCTGTTATTACACCCACCTTTTAGTTTCAAGGGTTTCTGTCTTCTGTGTGTCTACTACACATGAATGTTGTTGATGAAATATTGAGTTACAAACTGAATGATGTTACTCTTGGCAACTTGGATAAAGAGCGTTTTGAGAAGCCAAGACTATAAAACAAATACTCACCCTAGGGATGTGTGGCATCCTAAACAAATGTATTCAGTTGCCTCTGATTAACTGCTACAAAGCTGTAACACTCCAGGTCACAATGCTACTCTTGTAACCCATTTACTCTTGGGAGTAGATCTGGTGTTGCCACAATGGGATATCAACAGGAGGAAATGGGAAAAGTGACATTTTGCAAGATAAAGTTAAGAATTATTTTAATAATTAAAAAAAATCATCTTATTTTAAAAGTATAGCATTTTGATTTATAAGCAGCACTAAGGCACTGTTTCTTAATCCTGGCAGCTTTGACTCAGTTTTCCTGTATCTGAGGAACTCTAAATTATCCTGGCTTGCTTAGCCTGCCCTCTCTCCACCTTTCTCCTTTCATTGATCTTTTTTATCTCACATCTTTACTTGCCAATTATTTCTCTCTCCTTTTTCCCTTTCTTCCTTCTCCAGAGCCCAGGTGAGGGGATGGCTGCTTTCAGATGGAGGGATCCATCTGGATACTTTTTCCCTCTCAAAGTGGCTTAAAGTAGGTTTTTAAAGCTAAAAATTTCAAAGCTTCATGAACATACTGAAAATGTTATTTTGAGAACACTGTAATGACTCTCTAAATGCTAGTCATTTGAGTTCTTTAGAGATGAGTATATTAGGGTCTCTGAAAGGGTCAATATTCATATTTAATCATAAACACTTTGTATCATTATAAAAGATCCAGAATTATTTGCAGGTATTTTATTAGCAAGTCAGTTCATATTACTATCTTGAAAGAAAAAAAATTTTAAATATCACCAGTTTTTCCTTTATTTTAGAATATACTTTCTATCACCCATTTTGAATCAATGAACTTTCACAATATGTATATCTTCATCCCATTCTCCAGAGTTCCATTTATCTTCAAGTGGAACAATTTCAAACAACATTTTAAAAAGAATTATTATTAGAATTCAGTGACTTCCAGTTCTATCACAAATATGGCTAAAATAAAAATGCTTATCTGGTAGCTTTTTATTTGATTCACAAAGCAGTTTTCAGAAACCAGTAATGTATGATTCCCTGTCTGGCACAGTAAACAACAGAGCACTTTTTATCTCTCAGTTGATGTTTGTATGCTCAGTTAACCAGCCATTGTATGCTGTCTTTTCTAAGGGTTGTAGAAATTTAAATACAGTAAATGCTCTATGACACGTCTGCTGTTGTGAAGTTAATTCTTTTCCTCGAGGAGAAGATCAGTTAGCAATTACTTCAGGGCAGTCCATACAGGCCATCTTAGTTGGCCATTAATTAAGCAATAAGATATGACAGGCAATGTATTTCTGGGCCATTTAACATACCTCTTGAGAGATTTTTTTTAAAGCAAGAGGCTAAAGGTCAAGTGACTTTAACTACTTGAGAAGTTCACTGCCAAAAATTTTCTATTACTACAAGGACATTTAAATGAAAATTATTGATACTAAGACAAACACAGGGAGTTTCTAGTGTATAGTTAGGAAATCAAGCCAAAACAATAAAAAAAAAAAAAGGCTAATGGGTATACTGTACATTGTACTACAGTTTGTCATATCGTATCTCATTTAATTTTCCCAATGACCTTGTGAGGTGCCTCTTATCCCCATTATACAGTTGAGGCCTGTGAGGCTCTGGCTAAAGTGTTTTGCACTATGATTTAGAATTCTGAAATTAAATATTATTGGATTCCAAGCTCTTGATTTAGCTGACTTAAAGCATTGTTCTCCCCTACCCAGACCCTAACTTCTTTTGATGAAAGCAAAGATCTTTTGAGAAAAAATGGCTGTCCCATGGACTACTAGAAAACCAATTCTCCAAACTTCATGACTCCTTTTTTAGTGAGTTTTGCAAAAATTAATAACAGAGTTTATTAAGTAAACCATTAATTAATCCCATGAATCAAAGAATAAATATAATAGCAGACATGCTAGACAAGCCATCTGGAAGACACTTTTTGGGTTTCACTGGACAATACTAAGATTTGTCTGGAAAATGCCCCACCATGCTGAGGTCCTTTCTTGATAACATTGTCCTATTTATGCACCTTATTCCATCTCCCTTGGTCCAGGCACTCGTCCTCATTTGGCTCCTAGACGCTGTGCTCAACCCCACTCTTGTTGTATGTATGGACACACTCTATTAGTTTCTTATTGTGACAGAAACATGGTCAATTCTCTCTTCGAATTAATGGGTTAATTTTTCCTAAGTTACCCCTGACCCCTCACTCAGCACTTGGTATGCTTCAGACTTAACCTCTCAATTCTACCCATCTTTTTTGAGTTTTCATACTCTACTGATTCCCATCTTTCCCTGCTTATTGTTTTCACTAGAGATACCCTGATAAGCAACACCTAATTTCATTTTATATTCCAAGTGCTTATCACAGTATCTGATATATATTATATGCTCAATAAATAGTTGTTTTATTTGCTAAATTGATGTATGAATAATTTTATGGATCCAAAATTTCAAACATTTCAAACATTAACTAAATATTAACCAGCAGAGAATATTCTGTAATATCTAATTTAATTTTTTATCATGGCATTTTTTAGCTTCCCAAACTCACTTTCACTTTTAATATGCCCAGAGAATTACCTAGATTTTTATCTTTGTCTTCATTGAAACAGTTTTTAATGTCAGCTTCTGTGACACACCACTCACCTTGTTTTAATTCTGTCTAATGACTTCATTCATCCACTTACTCAATATCTATGGAGGATCGACTATACTTCATCTTTTTTCATGTTATCAAGACTACAGTTTTAGCAGAACTCAATAGCTTTATATTGAGTTAAAATTGTTTCCAGATTCTCACCCTACATTATTCCTCAGTCTTAATTTTCCAAAATTGTACAGTTTTATTTTGTGTGTCTGGGTACATGTGCACACATGTGTATTCCTGGATGTATTCCAGGTGAGAATTTGTTGAGTCAGTTATTATGCAAGCGACATTTTAAACCAAAAGAATGCCCTTTGGTCACTCTTTTGGTCAAACATAGAAGAAATTCATAGGTATGGTTTTCTGTTGTCTCCATTGGCTAAAATCAAAGGAAACCCTTGTACATTTTATCATTTAAATCTAGGTGAGTTCAATCAAACAGTAATTGGGACTCCCTCAAGTTTTTGAGAGGGGATTTTGATTTGAAATGTTGAAGGGGATAGTTGTTTTCATAGGACATGGATTTGTGAGGATGTGTGTAATCCTAGAGGATCTGGCAGCCTTCTCGTGGGGCTGAGAGGGTTGTCTGTCTGAGGGAGGAACCAAGCTAAAGAGAAGAAGACCTAAGAGGCGGAGAGAAGAGAGTGATTTCTGATGTCATTCTTCAAACTTCTGGATATTATTCTATCCTTGCTGATGTTCCCAGGGTGAGTGATATAAATTACCACAAATATGTTGAACCTAGATGAAGTGTAGCTTTCCAAATATAAATTTATCGTTGAAATAGGCTTCTAAGTTTCTTCAGAGTTCTTTCATAAGGTGGATTAGACAGAATGTTTACCACAAGCCTTCCGTGGTTTCACTGTTAAGGAAGACTTGCAGCAGTCAAATTATGGTGTCACATAAAAATTTACTCAACAAAGTCTTCTTGTAGAAATCTCAGACAAAATAGGTCTTTATGGTGAACTGTTTGAGTGCTACTTCCTGTTTAAATGAAGTTCCATGGAGACCGTGCATTTTGAGGTCCAATATTGAGACCAAACTTCAAGGTGTGTTTTGTTCATCTTTTCTAGGCATCTGAGGTCTGCACAAATATTAAGCTTTTATCCTTAGAATGCTTTTTCAGACTATTGCCAGGAAGACCTGATCTGCTATATTACTGTAGATGGCTGTCTCTAATACACCAATAGTTATTAAAGGCTCAAATCATGGGTTCTTAGATTCCCCCCCAATTTTTCCTTTTTTTTCATTTGTAAAAGGCTTCTATAAGAATTACTGTGCATGCACAAAAAGGGCCCATTTAGAAAATAGTTTGTGAATCCCCATTTTGTACAGTAATGGTCCATATAACTGTATTAAATCACTTCCTTTAATAGGGAGAGTGCCTTTTTAGTTTGTGAGAAATATGCCCCTGCTGAGGCTTGAACCAGGTACCCTTGGATCTAAAAGCATTTGCTTTACTCTTCAGATAAAGTGAAATCTTCTTAAAAGGGGGTCGGGGGGGTGGTGGGTGTTCTCTTTGACTTTGGAGCCATGTCTTTGGCAATTTTATTTTTCTTTCTGAGTTGCTTTCTTGGTCTCTTCTCTTCCTCCTTTGTTTTATCTGTTCTAGGTTCTTTTATCATTTCCTTATTTGGCTGGTGTTGGCTTTTAAAAATATGAATATGAACTTCTGCATCTAAGACCAGTATTTAATATCTAATAATGACCATTTGCTGAGCTAAATCATCTGTAAATGCCAGGTCCCAAACCTGGGCTAGAGAATCTCTAATATTCTCCCACCTGGAAGAGTTCATGAGTCTAAGTTATTTGTGTCAAGTTAAAAGTGGAAATATTTTTTTCCATGGAAGAAAAATGATCATGTGGTAGTTTGAACTGGATAGTTTCTGTGAATTGCTTCATGGTAGCCATTTTGCCAATAAGACTTCTAGAATACTCTTCTTAAAAATATATTGGGAGATCAGCTCAGTGCTTTGTGACCACCTAGAGGAGTGGGTTAGGGAGGGTGGGAGGGAGACGCAAGAGGGAGGAAATGTATCCCCTCAGATTCCCACTATATACCCACTAGGAAAATTCTAGTGCTTTTGCAATTCGTGATGCAACATGCCATCATTCTTTGCAAATCTCTTCATATTCAAAAAGGTTTAACAAGTGAATTATAGATACTTATGAGCTTTTATAGGATGCACTTGTTTTATTCTCTCACAACTTGATTGTGTTCCAAATGTTTCCTAAGCAAAATAGCATGTGGAAATCTCTAATAAATGGGCTAGATTGGATGATCGGCTATAATACTACAGGAACCACAGTGACTTTCTTCCTCCTTTGTCAGGGCAGGGTTCCACTCAGATTACAGTAGCCACAGGAAACCAGGCTGTAGATCCTTAGTTGCCATTGTTTCATTAAACACATCTTAAATGTTCACAATATGCCAGGTGCTTTATGGAACATGTAAAGACTAGTTCTTGCATAGGAGAAAAAAAGTTAGTCCAAGGATGACATTGGACACATTGTAATTACTCCCACTGGAGCCATATATATATCAAAAAGTGTTTCTGGGTACAGGAAAGAGAATTTATCAAGACATGTTTTCTTTTTGTTGCAATGCCAGCCCTAATTCTTCACCCATAGCTCTCTCAGGCCAAGCTTGTAACAATTTAGATCTGAATTTGGTAATTCATTCAAGATCAGAATATGAAAAACATTGTTATTTAACAGGATCTTTGAAAGCCAGGAAAGCCTGTATGGATTCTTTCTTGGACAGTGAAATTGCAATCCAGCTCTAAGTTCCTGGAATCACCTTGTATTTGAAAGAAGTCACCAGCAACAGCTAAAACCTTGAGGTTCAAAGTGGACCTGAAATCAGGCTGGAGAGTCTTTGTATCAGAGAGCAACACCAGTTCTACACTAGATTGGGAGACAAAATCTAAAAATAAGTGCTTTTTAATTATCCATAGTCTCTTTAGTGGCAGATCCAGTTAACTATACAACACGTATATGAATGTCCAGCAAAGTGCTTGCAACGTAACATTTATTCAATAAATATTTGTGGAACAAAGGAAGTTCCAAGAACTGTAGTAAGAAAAGATGAATCATGATCCCTGACCAGAAGAAAATGAAATTAATGTTTGCAAACCAATTAGGCACCATGATAATTGAGAAGTGCTGGGTCTGAATTACTGTTTCCCTAACCTAGACTTTTATGCATTACAAAATATCAAAAATAGTTTTTCTTTCAGGGCCAATATTAAGCATTTTTTAAGTTTTGGGGGCAATAAGAATGTACCACTGAACTCTTCCCAAAAGATTTCTCCCTTCTCAGGTGTTTTCTGGAAAAAAAATTTTTTTAAGGAGTTCAGGATTTCAGTCATAGAGATAAAGGGCTTAAATGCTTTGTTCTGCTAATTGGAAGAGTTAAGATAAAAAAGCTTTACTAGTTCCTTTCTTGTTTCTCTGGGTCAGGGATAGGAAGGCTCTGGATGCCTATAGGAAGAAACATAAATATCACTGAAATAATGCAAGAGTACAGAAAGGGTACATTACATTTTAGACTTCTGCATGAAAAAGTAAACATAAAAGTGTGTTCAGTCATTTCAAACAATCACGAGCACCATCTTCAGTTGAGAATTTTGGTCATTTTTATATAGTTGTATTTTCCTGTTCAGTAATGTAAACATCAAGAACACAATTCTCTCCAGGCAGATTATTGCCTCCCCAAATTCGATTTAATGTAGTCAATACCTTTTCTTTCCACCTTCAATTCTTTATTAAAGAAGCATAATTATCAGCAAACATGTTTTACAGAAAGATAAGGAGAGATGAAATTGCAACTTAAAGTCTTGTGAATGATTACCTTCCACTGTATCTTCCTTTAATTAATTGCCCTGTCATCTCCTGCAGATAACTAGCACCTTGAAAGAGGGAGACTCCATAGGGTGCAACCAGAATAATATTCTGTCTCTCCTCTCCCTGCTTCCTCCACTCTCTGCCACCATTACCTTAATTATTCAAACCTCTTCTCCAGACTTGTTTTCTCTGCTGCTTGCATGAAGTCTCAAGCATACCATAACTTTTTCTGGACATTCTTAGATAATAAGCCCCTTAGTCAATTTTGGTAGAAACAAGTTCTCATAGATACTATGAAAATGTCCCATCCAGGGTAATACTAAAAATTTACTGAATTTCACATAAAATCAAAGCGTCTCCCCTTTTCTATCATGGAACTGCTTTAGGTATCAGACAAAGGAGAGGAAGGGCATGGTTGGCTTCATCTTTGTTCCTTATCCTTAAGGCCTCCATCCTGTATCTATTTCCCTTGCTGGACGAGGTTTCTAATCCTTCCACAGATGGAGTGAGGAAAAGGAGGCGTCAGAAACAGTACAGATCATATTTGATGACATTAATTTAATCTAATGATGTTATTCTTAGGCAGGACACCCCAGATTCCTAATTCTGATTCTTCCAGAGGGTGGTGTCTTTGTGGATATTTGGAGACTATCCTGCCAAGATCCTCCAATTTCAATGATCTCATATGGCAAGGTTTCTAGGTGGCTAGCTGCTCACAACTTCAATCCTCAGAGTGTACGAGGTCCTCTCCACATAAAGCATCACCGATGAGGCTCCATCACCAAGCCAGGAATCTCTTTTTGAAAGCTTTTTACAGACTGGCTTCTTCTAGCTTCTTCTCACATGGTCCACATTTGGTCCATGGGAAACATGCCTTTGCATGAAAATATAGTAGGTGATTGCAATAGAAGAGATGTTATACCAGATTGAGGAAACAGCATGGATATAGTGAAAATACTGGGGCATGATTTTAGTAAAATATTTTGGTTGTATATGATATATATGAAAAAGAAAAAACTGAAAAGGAAGACTTCAGCCAGACTCAGGAGAGTCATAAATGCCAGGATTAGAGAGATTGGAATTTATTCAGTAAGGAAAGTGTGTGAGGGAGGTTACTGAAATTGCAGGAAAAGAAAATTAAATAATTGGGATAATTATTTAGAAAGGTTAAATTAGTAGCAGAAAAAGTTAAAAACTAATAAACGGAATGCTTGAAAATGGAAAATAGAAAGTAAATGTGAATTTAAGACAATGACCCAATTAAGAAGCAATAAATTCCTGAATGAATGAGTATAGTGAGAAGAGAAGAGAGAGAAATGAATGCAGAACTATGTCCATGGCGGAATGGATAGAACTTGCATACTGGTTGGACATTGGCATTGGAAAGGGAGAGTAGTCAGTATGACTTTAGGATTTATACTCTGAAGGTACAATGATCCAAAATAGGGAAAAAGTCTGTGTTCCAATACAAGAAATAAGTGATGATACAAAATCAAGTGTTATTTGATGCTCAGAGAGAGCAATCAGTGGCTGGAGCAGCTGAGAAAAGGCTTCGTCAGAAGCTTTGAAAGTTGAACAATAGCTCCTAGTAAAATTGTGAGATGGAATAGCAAATTAATGTGCAAATAAAAGACTAACCATTTCCAGCTTGTGTCTAGGTTTTCCTAATAAAAATATGTTACCAGAGATTACTCTGTTTTCAGTAGCTAAGGTAATCAAGAACAGGAAGAACTGAGGTTTAGATTCACTTGGGATGATATTTAAGGAAGCTAAGTCTTAGAAGAAAAATACTTTTTTGAATTTGGTTTATTTTTATTTTTCAACTTATTTTTCATTTAAGAAACAGTAAAATCCTCTATTTTTGGTGTACAGTCCTATGAGTACTGAGAAAATCATAAAGTCATGTAGCCACCACCTAAATCAAGACACACATTCACTCCAAAAATTTTTCTCTCACTGTCCCTTTGTAGTCAGCCCCTCCCCTTACATCTAACCCTCAGCAACCACAGGTCTGTTCTCTTTCCCTATAGTTTTGCCTTTTTCAGAAAGTTGTTGTGGTAGATACAGTTTTAATATGGCATTCACTTCTGGTCATAAAAACTCCCATGATTATGCTACATTATATGGGTGGGTCAAATAATACACAAGCCCTTTAAAAGCAGAGAATTTTTGCCAGCTGGTAACAGAAAAGGAAACCAGAGATTTGAAGCAGGAGGGAGATTCAGGGCGACGTTGCCGGCTTGTTGATGAAGGGAGTCATGTGGAAAGGACCTAATTGTGAACTCTAGGAGCTGAGAGCAATCCCCAGCTGATGGGCAGCAGGGAAAACTAGCACAAGTGCTACAATGATAAGGAACTAAATTCTGCCAACACCTGAATGAACTTGGATGTTGCTTCTTCCCCAGAACCTCTAGGTAAGGGTACAGCCCTTGTTTTTGTGAGCTCCTAAGCAGTGAACTTCTGACCTATGAAAGTGTGAGCTAATTAGTGGACATTGTTTTAAGCTGCTGAATTTGTTTAATTCGTTATGCAGTAATAGAAGACAACTGTAGTCATATCAATGAAATTATAGAATATGTTGCCTTTGGGGACTTGCTTCTTTCACTCAACATAATGCATTGGAAATTCATTCATATCGTTATATGGATCACTGAGTAGTATTCCATTGAATGAATGTACCACAATTTGTTTATCCATTCACCACTTGGAAGACATTTACATTGTTTCTAGTTTTTGGAGATTAGAGAAAGGCTGCTCTAATCATTAGTATACAAGTTTTGGGTGAGAATGAGTTTTCATTTCTCTTGTAACAATCCAGGAGTGGGGTTTTGCATCACATCATAAGTACATGTTAAAACTGGTAAGAAACTGCTAAACTGTTTTCTACAGTGGTTGTACCATTTTACATTTGCACCAGCAATGTACGGGATTCCCAGTAGGTATTGTCAGTCTTATTTATTCTAGCCATGTGAATAGGTGTATGGCAGTGTATTGCTATTTAATTTGATTTTAAATACATTTGTGCAAATTATCATTTTTATAAAATTGTGATATAAACACATAAGCATATTTTAGCTTCTTTATTTGGAAATCGCATTTTGAAAATATCCCTTGGGTCAAGACCATCACATTTTTAGATAAGAGTTTTCCAGTGAGATATTAAGAAAGCAGATTTGGGCTGAGATTCATTCATTTATTCAACATTTACTGATATCAGATACTGGCTGTGTGCCAGGAATGATGCCAGGTGCCAGGGATAAAAGATGTGTAATATATGGCCCTACCCTCAAGAAGTCCATTCTCTGAGGAAACACACATGATGTGTACTTGTAATGTAGTCTGGTAGTGGTCATGATGAAGGTATGTGAATGCTGCTATGAGGTCACAGGTGAGGGAGCAGGCTAGTGAGATGATGAGATATGACTCTAGGTGTGCAAGGCCTGAGACTGAAGACTTACCATCAGGGAATATTAGCAGTGAGGATTTACATAGAATAGACCACTGGTGTCCAATTGGAGTCACTTTGAACAACCTAACGACAGATGTTTTCTTTCAAATTCTTTCAGATTTTTGGAATCCTTCCCAAATAACTGTGTGGGATATAAAATTAAGGGTAATATATGACATGATTTTGTAGATTCCCAATAGGAGAGATTCTCATTCTCACAGATTTCTTGGTAGAAGCACAAAAGTGGGTAGAACAAACATGCTTTGGAATGTTTTTGAGGGGCACCAATAAACACAGTAAACAGGATTTCTTGGCAGAATCTTTCTCATTTTGGTGCTGCCTCTGTTTTGAAGTTAGTCAATCATTTTTGTAGCACGAATATGTGTGTGTGTGTATGTTTGTGTGTGTGTGTATCAGTAAAGCAGAGTTAGTTGGGAATAATTAGAAATAAGGCTTCATGTGAGGCAACTAACATGCTTTAAGTGACTACTTCCGCTAGTGCTGTGATCTTTGAATCTCACATTCAAGAACAAATTACCTGTATTCTAACATGAATAGTACAGCACATGTTAAAAGCAATAAAAGGGACATTTGTAGTTCTATTTCCCATATCTGGGACCAGTGCATGTGTGGCAGGGCTATACATGTGAGAACACAAAATTGTGCCAAACAAATTAGGGATGGTATAAATAACTGAATAAACAGAGTGTTAATCATTCAATCACTGTAAAAACATTCTCACACAATGCCCGAGCTCTAAAGCAAACATTAGGACATTGTGAGTTTTACTTGATTTTAAATTTCAGAAGACTTTTCACTGAGGTAACATTTACTTTAGAGGTGTGTAATCTGGGCTCAGCAGGTTGTAATGCCTTTGATGTTCACCAAGTTTGTTTATGAACTGTGCTAGAGATGGCAATCCAATAACTTCCATGAAAATTCAGAGACAAACACAGGACATCTTTTTTTTTTCTGTTCTGTTCATAATAGTGTCCTTACTGCCAGAGTGTAACCAAGATCTCTTAGAAATGTAAACAAGATTGCCTCTGTGCGCCAAAGAGAATGTGATTAGTGTACCAATAGCAAAAGCCAATGAATTTTATGTGATTTCAAAATGTATTATCAATCAATAATACAATGAGTGCAACATCCTGAGGCATTTTCAACGCTGCCTGAAGCCGTGCATAAGCACCGAATCTATAGGCTGTGAGTTATTTGCGCACACCAATGTATTTTCAAACTATTGTGTGTTTTCTTTTGTTTGTTTTTGGCTTTTTGCAACCTATCAGCTTGAGCTGGGTTTTGTGAGAGCTTCTGAGACACCATATTGCAATTTTTGAGAGCTCTGCTTTTGATGGCTTGCAATAAACCACACAGGATATTCCCACTGCGGGGGGGAGGAGTTGTAAACTGTCACAAATATTACCATTTACATGATTTGGAGCTTGGGGGGTCTCTTGTTTAGATTTTTAACTCCAGCTAATCACAGATTTTTCTGTTTTGAAAACAATGAGTTGAATGTAAACCAATGCAAAGAGGCACAATAAGGCAATTTCAACATGCTAATTAATTTCTATAAAAAACAGAAAGAAATTTCACATGCTCTGATTTTTTTCTTTTCTTTTTTTTTTTTTTATCAACATGCTAATTAATTTCTATAAAAAACAGAAAGAAATTTCACATGCTCTGATTTTTTTTTTTTTTTTTTTTTTTTTTGAGGATGGCTCCAGAACATACACTTGACTTGCAGAATCAGTCAAAACCAGTTCTACTGATAAACATAGAGTTGATCTCTGTCTTTGTCTGAAGATGACATCCAGCCAGGTAGCACTGTGAAAATATATTAATACTCATCCAAAAGAGGTAATTAGGAAGTGTTAGATGAAAACACTAAAAAAATAAAAAATAAAATAAATCATAAACATCTACTACATACAGGAAAAGGATTTTCATTTTCATAAAACTATTAATTTAGAATGTTAAATGATAGACTCATCATCTCTGTTATGTCCAAAGCAGACAGAATATTGGCAGATCTCAAGCTTTTTCAATTTGTTTTTCCCTCTTTATAAAGACATTCTTCTTGAATTTTCTACAAATGCATCGATCTTGTCAGAATCGCTTTCAAAGGGAAATGTGTACCTGAAGAGTAAATAAACCAGATGAATAATCCACTTGCTCATCTTGTAAAAGTAAATGTAACCTGTCTATAAATAAATATTTTATGAATTTTCATTAACAAAAGTAGAAATGTTCACTTATGGGCATTTTAAAAGAATCTGTCTAATTTCAAAAATTGTTATCCATATCCTTTTCTCAGTTTTACAAATGGGCTACTTTATATGTTTAAATAAAATGTAAACCACCACTGTTGAGTGAGAAACCTTTAACTGTTCATTAGGTTAACAAATATTTATCAAGGACTACTCACTGCGACTACTCACTGCGACTCTTCCATTTGGAGCTACCATCATGTCTCCCCTGAATCATTGCACTAGGCTCTGAATAGATCTCTCTGCTTCTGCCCTTGTTTTCTTATTGTTAAGGAGCAGCCAGAATGATTCTGTTAAAGTATGAATCATCTTGTGGCTCTTCTTCTCTGTGCAAAATCTCCCAGTTATTTCCCATTTCACTAAAAGTAAAAGCTGAAATCATTTTATTGGCCTCAAAGACCCTAAATGATCTGTTCCCATCCTCTGTCCTTACTTTTCCTCTCTGACCACATCTTCCACCTCTTTCCCTCTTGCTTATGACCTTCTAGACCTTTAGCAAATTGAGCCATTCCTAGAGAGCATGAAGTGCATCCCAGCCTCAGGAAACTTGCATTTGCTGTTTCCTCTGGCTGGAGCACCCTTCCCCAGCCAGCTGTTAAGATTCACTTTCTTCAGGTTTTGACTCAAATGTTACCTTCTCATTGAGGATTTCCTTGCCTATTTTTAGATTGCTACACTTCTCTACTCCCTCTACAATCATAGATCGTGTCTGCCTTTCCTCGCTTGATTTTTTTCCCACCTTGACACTTACCGCTATCTACTAGACTACATATTTTACTTAGTAAAATCTTTTTTATTGTCAGTCTCTCCCACTGGAATCTAAACTCCATGAGGGCAGTGAGTTTTGTCATTTTGTTTACTTCCTGATTCCTAACATCTGGCACAATACCTGACACAATGTATACTACTCTAGGGCAGGCACTGTGGTAAGTGCTGGAATCCAGGAGTGAACAAGTAGACAAGTTCTGCTCTCACGACATGACCTGTCTAATGAGGAAAACAGATAACAAACAAGTCAGCAGATAAATATGAGAGCATCAGATTAGAGATAAATGCTATGAAGTATAACATGTCAAGGAAACATGATAAAGTGAGCAGTGGCCATGGGTGGTGGGCACTTATACTTGGGTGGTAAGAAAAAGCATTCCTAAGAAGTAACATTTGAGCTGAGGCCTGAAGAACAAGAAGCAGTACAAAGAGAGCTGTGTCAAAGGCTATGTGGTCTAACATCTGAGAGAACAGAATTTTATATTTAATAACATTTATTAATCAGCAAGGGTTTATTTCTCAAATGTGGCTAGTTGGTGTGCTGGTTTCAAAGGAATTTAAGATATGGTGCTTGCTATAAAGTTACTTTTTATATACTTGGGAACCAATGTTCACTCATATGAAGCAACAGATATTAAAAGATGGAATTTCTAAAAGGAGACACAGCTATGAATGTGGGCTGTAATGATCATCACTAGAGAACGTGGAAAGTGAAGACTGAAAACCTTCTGAGCAAAGGTGAGAATGAGTTTTGTGTGTAAAAAAGTAAGGAGGAGGGCTTCCCTGGTGGCGCAGTGGTTGAGAGTCCGCCTGCCGATGCAGGGGACACGGGTTCGTGCCCCGGTCCGGGAAGATCCCACATGCCGCGGAGCGGCCGGGCCCATGAGCCATGGCCGCTGAGACTGCGCGTCCGGAGCCTGTGCTCCGCAACGGGAGAGGCCACAACAGTGAGAGGCCCCCGTACTGCAAAAAAAAAAAAAAAAAGTAAGGAGGAAATGTGTTTTACTGCTGTTGAGGTTTTGTAGTAGAGAGAGGGACTCTCAGCGTTTATAGAAAGGGCGCACTTGCCTTGGACGCTAACCAAATGTTTAGGAAATAATTTTCTAGAAATCACAGGAGCCGTGCCCAGTTCTTCCACTTTACTCACACTTACACCCAGTTCATCAGTAAGACAGGGAAGCTCTGTTTCCAAAATATATCCCAAATCATCCACCTTTCCAGCTACTACTTATCCAATTTACTATCCTCTCTTGGCTGGACTATGGAGTTCCAATCCCTCTCCCTGTTTTCACTCTTGGACCCCTACATTCCTTTCTCCATGCAATGCATGTTCAAAACATGTCAGTCACTTCCTTTCAAACTTAGAATAGAATTCGATCTCCTTACCATGACCTACCCGTCCTGTATGACCTACCCTTGCCCACCAATCTTCTACGAGAACTCCCATATGCCTCACCGTATGCTCCAGCCACACCTTCCTTATGTTCTCCATTCTCTGGAAATTATAGAGGGTTACCAGGCTTTAGTTACCTAGCTCTTGGTATGCCCTCTGTCTTAATATTTTTCACGCATCCTCACGGCTTTCTCCTTCTCACTCAGGATTCACCTTAATGTCAAGTCCCTGTGGAGGACCTTTCTGACCATCTTATCTAAAACACCATCCGCATTATACTCAGTAACATTACCCAGCTGCATTTTCTTCCTAGTTTTTAATCATTATGTGGAAATATTTTATGTATTTGTTTACCTGTTTATTATTTGTCTTTCTCTACCAGGATATAAGCTTTGTGAGAGCAGAGATTTTTGTTTGTGTTATTCCTCACCATGTCTCCAGAGCCTAAAAACTAATTTTTTTTAGGCCTTTCTGGAATGTAATGGTAGATAATGTTTAATTAAATGAATGAAAATAGGGAAAAGTTGAAACCTATTTATATGAAATTGGAAAGCATATGTCAGAGTAGCCTGTCAGGGAGATCTGGACTGAAAATAAAGAGGAATTGACAGTTGTGATATGCTTCATACAATAAATCAATGGGGCCCACTCACTGGCAAGAGACAGAGAATTGCAATGAAATCAAAGGCGAATACTTCAAAAATGATTCATTCTGTCATCATCAGTGGATGAATCAAAAATAATTTTTAGAAAGATTCCAGTGGCTAGATGAAATAGTTAATATGGGATATTAGTAATTAGCAAATGTTGCTCTGTGGTTGGGAATAATTCTTTGCACAAATTTGTGTTTTTGTTGTTATCCTGGCGTATTTTTGCCATATTATTGTTGCTGTCACTATTGTGCATTTATTTGCAATTGTGGACCCATAATGAGGTGTGAACTACTCCCCTGGGGTAGATTAGGCACTTTTGGAAAGTTTGTGTCGTATCTTTGGAGCCATAAGGATACTACTGAGTAAACTGCTGCTCTGCCTGCCACACAGGCTTTCCTCATGATCCTCTGGCCTTAAAGAAGAATCTTAATGAATCTTTCAACTGTATTTCTTTTTCTTAGCTCCTTTCCATCAGAATACATTTTTAGCTATCACATTTCCTTACCTCTTTTATCTTGAACAGTTTTCCCGGAGAATTGACCCAGTTAACTTGTAACCACTTTTTACTCTTAAAAATTATTAAAGGGCTTCCCTGGTGGCGCAGTGGTTGAGAGTCCACCTGCCGATGCAGGGGACGCGGGTACGTGCCCCGGTCCGGGAAGATCCCACGTGCCGTGGAGCGGCTGGGCCCGTGAGCCATGGCCGCTGAGCCTGCGCGTCCGGAGCCTGTGCTCCGCAACGGGAGAGGCCACAGCAGTGAGAGGCCCGCGTACCGCAAAAAAAAAAAAAAAAAAAAAAAAAAAAAAAATTAAAGACCCCAAAGAACTTTTGTTTACAGGGGTCTTATCTTTCAGTACTCACCGTATTAGAAAGGGAAACTGTGGTGGCAAGAGAATGAGATTGAAAAATTAAGTAATATTGATATTAAATAGTATTGTTATGAAAATAGTTTTGACCTTGCAGACTCCTTGAAGGGGTGGCAGGGACCCCAAGGTCCCCAGATCACACTTGGAGAATCACTAGTAGATAATAATACGTAGCATTTATAAAGATATTGTCGATCTGCCATTTGCTTCCTTGGGGAGAAAAAGGTATGTCTTAGTATTTCTATATCTAAAAATATTTCTTTATAGGGCTGGTGTCAGGATCGGATGTAATAATGAAAATACATTTTTTTCCACAAGCATAAATTCTTATATGCACATAAGAACAAAGTTAAGAGTTATCATTAATAACTCATAAAAAACAGATTTTGAAAAATCTGACTTTTTCATTGACTTCTGAAGTTTTCTGCGTTCTAGCTTTGTAAACTATGATGATAATTTTTATTAAATCACACAGTGCCGTTTTGTTCGTCTCAAAGCATGAAATAGTTTGGCATATTTGCCAACAAATATATGAGTTTTTGCTCATAGTACTGTAGTTTATGCTTCATTCTCGTACTCAAGTTATAACATCAAAAATGCCAGGTTATGACTTCTTCATAATATACAGGATAGCATAGTTAATGCTAAATACACAATTGAAAGCATATCAGTTTAATTGCATATTCTTTAAAGAAACTTTGAGGACAAAAGGAACTAATACTCCTATGAGTTATAATATCTAAAAATTTCATGGTGTTTCTAATTTACATTCATGGTGTTTCTAATTTACATACATGGTGTTTCTAATTTACATTACTCTCTTCACATTCACGGTATCTTTTTGTCTCCACAATAATTCTGCGAGATTACAAGTTATCTTCTGTATCTTCCTTTTATAAAAGAAAAATAAAATCGAGGCTTTGGGAGTTTATTAGTTTTCTATGGCTGCTGTAACAAATTACCGCAGACTTAGTGACTTAACGCAAATTTATTATTTTACAGTTCTGTAGTTCGGAAGGTCATCGCCATTGGCTTAAAATCAAGGTATCGGCAGAGCTGCATTCTTTCCTGGAGGCTTTAGAGGAAAATCCATCTCCTTGCCTTTTCCAGCTTTTAGAGACTGCACACATTCTTTATCTCATGTCCCTTTCCTCCATCTTCAAAACGATCAACATTGGGCCAAGTGCTTCTCATACTGCCATCTCTCTGGGTCTATTTTCTGATTCCCTCTTCTACTTTTAAAGACTTTTGTGATTACATTGCCCCCAGCCGGATAATCCAGGATAATCTTCCTATTTTAAGGTCATCTGATTAGCAAACAATTCCACTTGCACCCTTAATTCCCCTGTGCTACGTATCCTAATATACTCATAACTTCTAATGGTTATGGCATAGACATCTTTGAGGGAGAAGGGCATTATTCTGCCCACCCTAGGGAGGATAAGCATGTTTACCGAGCTAAGAAAGGTGAGGTTTGGACTTAGATCTGGCCCTCTGACTCCTTTGTCCTTTCAGGGAAAATTGTCTTTGCTCTTGAAGGTCTTACCGTGGGACGAAGGACAGCTAATACTGCTGGAGAAGGTCTGGTGGTGGAGAGATTTGGCACATGAGATCTTGAACATATCACGAGGCATCTGGGGCCTTTAAGGAGAGGCTGTAGAGGTAGAGTTTGATTGTATCTGTCCTCTTCTTGCTGTGCCTTTATTGATCTGTACTCTTCATCTTCCCTTTATTTCCTTAAATCATCATGACATGGAGATGACATATAACCTAAACGTTAGGTTACATTTTTATTTTTAAATGCATTGTTATAGTACCTGTTGTCGATTGACACTTCCCTTATTTTGTAAATTAAAAAAATCTAAAACAAATTGTGCTGTAATTCTGTAACCCAGTGTCTGTGTTAGACACATAAACTTTTGTTTGAGGTGTGTAAAATGATTTTTACTTCTGTGAGTCAGTGACTTTTGATAGAAAAAAGCCCAACTATTTACTTATTTCCTCCTTTTATTTGATACAACTATGTTTTCTTGTAAATAGAACACATTAAATTATTTAGCATGAATCTACCTAGTCAATTAATTATATAGTTAGATTCTGGGGACATAGGACACATAAGTTTTGATAAGGGTGAAAGAGATATGAAAGGAGAGAGGAGAGGTCATGACAACAGTGAGGATTCTGAAGAGAAAAGACAAGTATTTTTGCTAGTGAGCAATTTGGGAAAATTACTTGATCTCTCTGTGCCATGGTTTCCTCAACTATAAAATGGGGATTATGAGAGAATCCTATTTTAGGTGTCGTGAAAAATAATGAGTTAATTGATGTAAAGTACTTAGAACATTGCTTAGAGTTTTACATGTATTAAATTTACTTACTTTAATATGCAAAACTATTATAATTATTAGTGTTATTTTTATTAGGGAGATAGTCCTCGAAGAAGCACGTGAGTAAAAAGGGTTAGGAGAAAACCCACTCTTTGCCTAATTTACAAGTTTCTTTATGGCTGAACCTGTTTTGACATTTAGAGTCTTGAGATTTCTATATCTCTGTTAACATGAGAGAAATCCCTTCTAAATATTTCCTACTTTCTGTAAAAGGAATATACCTATACATATACAGATCTCTATCTCTCCTAAAATATAAAAGCTTCCACTCGAACCCAAAGTGTCCTGTAATCACAGAGTTTTTCTCCCCCTAACTCTTGGTGCCAAGTAGTTCCATCCAGAGGGTGACTCTTAACTGCCTTTGTATCCTCACCACATACCTTCTTCTCAGTGCCCTACAATCCTAGCTTTAACTGCTACCACACCAATATCAGTTCTTTTAACACCATCAGACCCTTCACAAATTGTACTACATTCAGAAACATTAGCAGAAACATTGGCAGAGGCATGTTCAGGAAGCCACAAAAATTTAGGTTAAAGCTTCCCAGGTTATTTAACCCAACTGGACTTCAATTCTCTTATCTCTAAAATGGGAATAATGGAGGATAAAGATTACTCAACATGGTATCTGTCACATAGTCTCTGTCAGTGAATGGTTTTTATAGTATAGGTCATTTTATGTGTATTTTGAAATAAGTGGATTGCTAAAAGTGTGGAAAATATTAGTTTCATTTTATACATCAAATGTGGAAAATAGTCAAAAATTGTGCAATTTTAAAGGGGCAGGTGGAGTTAGTTAATAATAAATTGTATTTGTGCTGTTGTCACATGGCAGCATCACTTTCAGACAAATTGAAAGACAAAATAGGCAATACCATTGGTCATGCGCTACCTGTATCAGAAATTTTCTGAGTAACTTTTTGATGACTGTAGTATTTAGTTTTTGAATTATCAATATTAAAATTTATTTTTAATACTATAACAACGTTGCTCGAGTTCTTAAGTCGTGATAACACTGTTGCTGAAAATATGAAAAACTTTGGAAAGATGTTTAGATGTGATAAAAACACTTTGACGAGGATCTAGAATCCCCACAATACTTGTGCTCTTAATTTTGGAGAGGATACTTGGAGTAGTTTCAGAAAAGTGTTGAGCAAACTGCAGTACTTTTTAAAATTTTTCATTGAAGTACAGTTGATTTACAATGTGTCAGTTTCAGGTGTACAGTAAAGTGATTCAGTTATACATATACATATATATATATATATATTCTTTTTAAAATTCTCTTCCATTATAGGTTATTACAAGATATTGAGTATAGTTCCCTGTGCTGTACAGTAGGTCCTTGTTGGTTATCTATTTTATATATAGTAGTGTGTATATTTTCATCCCAAACTCCTAATTTATCCCTCTCTCCCCTTCCCTTCTGGTAATCATAAATTTGTTTTCTAAGTCTGGGAGTCTATTTCTGTTTTGTAAATATGTTCATTTGTATCATTTTTTCAGATTCCACACATAAGTGATATCATATGATATTTGTCTTTCTCTTTCATTTAATATGAAATGAAATATGATAGTCTCTAGGTCCACCTATGTTGCTGCAAATGGCATTATTTCATTCTTTTTTATGGCTGAGTAATATTCCATTGTTCATAAATATACATGTATTGGTATATACTGTATACTATATATATATATATATATATATATCTCCATTCATCTGTCAATGGACATTTAGGTTGCTTCCATGTCTTGGCTATTGTAAATAGTGCTGCTATGAGCATTGGGGTGCGTGTATCTTTTCAAATTATGTTTTCCTCTGGTTATATGCCAAAGAGTGGGATTGCTGAGTCATATGGTAGCTCCATTTTTAGTTTTTTAAGGAATCTCCATACTGTTCTCCATAGTGACTGCATCAATTTACATTCCCACCAATAGTGTAGGAGGGTTCCTTTTTCTCCATCATTTATTATCTGAAAAATAAGGTACTTTTTGATTCACATACTTTATATAACTGGGCAAATAAAATTTTAAAAAAAAAGGAATAAAAAGAATGTGAGGCATGACATGACTGTGAGAAAAAAACAAGGTCAAGTGCCCCTAAGCCACATTGGCTGGAGATTTATGCATATCAACCTTTACACTTATTCCTGTGGGAAAGTTCATCTTAACTCATGTGTGCTTTGAATTATGTGAGGTCTTCAGGAACACATTTCTCTCATAATATTAGACCACCCTGCATCTTTAAGTTCAAGTCCTGTTTCAGTCACCGTGTGCTGGTGGAGTGTTTAAACAATTTGTTTAAATAAATACTCTTGTAAAGCTTGCATGTATAAACCAATGACCTATTTTCAAAAATACCTCTGATATGTCTTTCTTAATGAACAAAGAAATGTTTCCTGCACTGAAGAAGCACATTTCGCCCTCTGCAAGCTCAGGGATGGTCTTTGGCTCTATTCTCCTTGTCCAGCTGCAGGGAATTCCCTTACCTGTTGTTCAATGTCTGGCCTGTGTTAGAGATGCTGTTTTGGCAGAATCCAACAGCTTGTCTGCTACTCCTCAGGTATACATACATGACAGGTTAGGGTCTTTTGATGTCCAGCTCAGCCGTGACATTTGTGAGACTAGGGACACTTGTTTTTGAATATAACCTACTAGGGCCTCTTCCTACACCCCTCAATTCTCTATGCCCTTGACCCACAGATACCTCTACCACAGTTAGCAAACTCTGTTTAGTGCTTCCTAGAGACACTGTGGATTAGAAAATATGTCCATGACATTACCATCCACTTGACAGCGCTTTGTGGTCCTCAGCATTGTGTGGCGGGTCTAGGATATCCTCTACTCTTGGTCCCCAAAGGTAGAGGGTTTGGGAGCTCTTGGTAGAGCTGAACAGGGGGCATCCACCTGAAGTTATAGACCTCCTCGGAGCCTGTACACAGATCATTTCTTCTGTCAGCACATTGATTGATGAAGCCATTGCTCTGCCTAAAATACTTCTTGTGGATATACTTGCAGCAATGACGCAACAACAAACAAAATAAAACAAAGAAGACCAAAAAAGAAAACCCAGATAGTCTGAACCGTAATTTGCTCTCACTTTGAAAATGAGCTACTGCAACTCTTGAAAAGTTGGAAATGATGAATATTCCAAATGGAAGTTATTTCTGCCAAATGTTACAGACATAATGTGTGAGAAAGGTTTTCTCAAATTGCTCAGTATATATGCTCAGCATATATTTCCTATACTCAAGGCTGTCAATCTAACTGTTTAAATAAATACCCCTTGGAGAGCTTATATGAATAAGAGCTTTATTATCTAAGCTGCTTATTTTATGAAGTTCATCTCTTTCTCAAGGCTTACTTCAAATATACACTTTCTCTCCTGCCACCAGGATTGTGAATCACGTTTATAGACATAAAAATGTAACACAGGTTTTGTTTAGTTCTACGTTTTAGTTTATCAGATCTATTTGAATCTACAATCTGCAAACTAATGAAAACTACAGAAATGTGAAAAATCATTTTTCTACTCAATTTTTATGTGCACTCTTAGAATTATATGTTTCTTCCTTATAACAACAAAGAAGCTATTTATCCTTAACAGTGCACAGAATAGTTTTTTTTTTTTTAACATCTTTATTGGGGTATAATTGCTTTACAATGGTGTGTTAGTTTCTGCTTTATAGCAAAGTGAATCAGTTACAGAATAGTTTTCTTAAGTGAGTTGGGAAAAATAACTTACTAACTTTTTACTATAAAACTTCTAAGTAGAAACCAATTTATGATAACAATAGTTTAATGTCCTTATTATCATGAGTGATATTTAAATATGTAATAAATCTTACATGTACATTGGTGCATGGGCACCAATCAAACAGAAAGGGTATTGATCAGATGGAATTGTCCCTTGGGTTGTAATAACTGTGATACCAGCTCTGATATAGCCCTGCTAGTTGCTGCTTCTTGTGATTTATGTGGCTTTTTTTTTTTTTCCTAGAGAAGAAGCACAGAAAAGGAAGAGGAGATGGACAGTTTTTGCTTTTCCATCTGTTCTCTGTAGGACAAAGTATTTGGTTATAAATTGGGGCCTGCAATGAAAGTAAAAAGATTTTTAAAGAATATCAATTTTAAATTAATTCAACCAAGAAATGTTTGCTGAATGTATGAATTTGTTCCAATTCTTCCAGTGTATGAGATATCGTTTATAAGTCATTGTGCTGGTCAGAACACAGTGACATACATACAAGAACAAGCTTGAAAAGTACAAAGTTGCACCAAGTGAGAATATTATCTGTGGAAATTTAGATTGTGGCAGCCAGATACACTAGCTCGGGATCCACTAGCTGAATGAGTAGCCCATTTTTCTCCCCAAGGAGAAAATAACCACTTGATCATCAACAGTTGGTCAGGTACTGCCTAGGAGACACTAGATCTGCATCGTCTGCGGATTTAGGTTCTGAAGTTACCTTATAGAGTCCGATTCATTAATATCAAAGTTATTCCTGAAAATCTCTTACAACAAACAACATCATCGTGGAGACTGAAATTCCATCTCTTAATAAATCCGGAATCAGTTTTTTCATCAGCTTTGGGACAGCTTGTTCTTTCTTGCTTTGATTCACAGATGAAATAGCTTGTATTTAAAGAGAAAGGCTCATCTTAAAACACCATAAAAAAATAATTCAAAATGGCAAGATGCTTACACCACAAGAGATGCAAAGGACCTGAGA
Source organism: Neophocaena asiaeorientalis asiaeorientalis (assembly GCF_003031525.2). Classification (NCBI taxonomy): domain Eukaryota; kingdom Metazoa; phylum Chordata; class Mammalia; order Artiodactyla; family Phocoenidae; genus Neophocaena; species Neophocaena asiaeorientalis. The sequence continues at coordinate 7,654,227 of NW_020175528.1, forward strand.
CCAAAAGCATGAATTCACACCTCTCAGCTAATGCTCACTCACACTGAGACCTAAGTTCTTTGAATATCAAAGTGGGTGGAATCTCCTGCATCTTTTAAAACTGTTGTTTCTCTTTCTTTCTTTCTCTGCCCCACTCTTGAAGCCCAAGTATATAAAGTTGAATTTGCCTTATCACCAATTGAATGTGCCTAGCATATTACCCTACCTATATACAAGGTAAGTTAATCATTCTCATTTAAAAGATAAAACAATGAAGCTAGGAGAGGTTAAATGTCATGTTGCAGACCGCATGGCTGGCAGAGCAAAGTTTGAAGAAGCACTGACTCTGAAGATGTTATGTTTCCACCAGGGCATAGCAGTCCTCCAGCTAGTACTCTGGTACTCTATGGTTTACAGAAGCTCCACCAGGCCCCTGTCCTTAGAAGTCTATTTATGGACTGGAAATACTGCTGAGACTCTAGCTGACCTGCGGAGTGACGGGGTTCTCCTCTTGTCTCTAGGCTCAGGGTCTGAAAAAAAACGCTGGGTATCAGATAATTCAGCCTCAGAGCAATTGTACTTTTGAAGTAAAACTTTAATATAAAAATCTTAGCTCTTAAAATTCTATTTGCTATTAGTTCTCAGGGTTATCAGCCTTTAGGTTGAACCACATCAAATTGCCATTTTTGTGGGTGAAAAATGTTGATTATAAGCAATTTCATGGGGTCCAATGTAAATTTATCACCGTGACTTTTATAGTAGAAAAAGGCCTGTAACAACATAAAATGTTTTCTGGTCACCTTATAAAATATAGCCTTCTGGTCACTCTTTATTCTGTCAACCGGGTTTTATTTTTCTCTTTCTCTTCATAGCAATGATCAGAATCTGGATTTGCTTTGTCTTTTTTTTCTTACTTTTTTCCCCGCCCCTGCCCCCATCAGTAGAATTTACTCTCATCATCCAGAAAAGTACCTGGAATATGAAAAGCACTCAATAAATATTTGTTGAGTAAAATAAACTTGATGATTTGAAAATATCTGCCTAAAATGTTGAATTATTAGATATATTTTCTATTTGGAGTGTTGCTATAAAACATACATTTCCAATTCCCCAATGTCCCTTTGGAAAAGATAAATTAATTCATTTCATTAGTGATATTGTATTGCCTGCGGCATGACTTGTCAGGGTGGCTACAAGAGACTAATGATTGGATAATCAGAGTTTATTTATCATAGAACCATTTTTTTGCTACTGAACTGAAGTATAAATAATGGTATATCAGTATTTACATTATAAATACTGTTTTGGGGTTTGTTAGTTGGTCAAAAACTTCTCCCTAGGCTGAAACAGCTAGTGGGTAAACACTGCATGTACCACATATGTCAAAATGAGAGTATAGTGATCCTTTGTTAAGCAAAGAACAAACATTGCATACAGATAACTTTTGTCTGATGAGAGTGAAGCTGTTGAAGGATCCCAATTTCTTGATGTTGCTCAGCATCTTGGAAAAATAATAGCATTAACATAATCTTGTGGAGATAAACTGCGTACCAATAAGAAAAGATGAAGTTCTACTAGAATTTTCATTCAGAAGAGAAGATTAGGTTCCTCAGATAATGTTAAGGGGCAAGTCTGGTTTAATAACTGTGGCAAAAAAATTGGTGGGACCAAAAAGAGCTGTTGCCAAGAAATACAGCTCTGGCTGCTGGTGTGCCAGCACTCTTGACATTGAAGGGCCGTATGACCTCTCCAAGTGATTGATTTTTATGAACCTGCTGTATAAATCATTACTTTCAGGGAAAATACAATTTGGCTACATACATCTCTCCCATGTCCAAAAAACATTTCCCCAAACATAGTATTATTGTTAATTGAGAATACCCCCAAATCCTTCCTTTCCTCCATCCTCAGACCATGGAGGTGCCAATCAAGTTGCTTCTCCAGTAGGGCTATTGTGGTTAAAGAGGTCACCGTTACAGAACTTAGTGAGCAGCCTAAGGCCGTCCTGGAGCTTCTGGTTTTCTGGTAGCTAAGGGTAGACAGATTTGCAAACAGCCAGCAACAGGAAATGATTGTGACCTGTTTTTGGAACCAATAAGCATTGAGTTACTGTACTAATGACTCACCTAAAATATTTAAAATTTCCTCTGAAGTGACAATTTTTTTGCTGCTTCAGGGGTTTTGTACATTTTATTTCTTTGGCTGCACCACCCGGCATGCAGGATCTTAGTTCCCTGACCAGAGATTGACCTGTGACCCCTGTAGTGGAAGTACAGAGTCCTAACCATTGGACCACCAGGGAATTCCTGGTTTTGTACATGTTGTTTTATCTCCCTAAGATGTTCTCTTGGTTAATGCCTACTTATCCTTTCAGGATTCTGTTCCTATATCATTTTCTCAGAAAAACCTTCCTTACTATTAAACCCCCAACCTCCATCCTGACAGCCGCAGTTACACACACACACACACACACACACACACACACAGGCCTTCCTATTACACATTCTCATAGCCCCTTCTGCACTTCCTCCATAGCACCTTAATGTGTGTGTGACCATTAGCTCCATAAGGGCAGGCATGTCTTTTCAGTTTTTTGCTGCATCCTCAGTATCTAACCAAGTACATGGCCCACAGTGGATGCTTAGTAAATATTGCTGAGTGCTTGACTTTTTGAAGGTGTTTTTGTTCTGTTCCTCTGTGTTTTTCTTTGAACTAGAATTTACTATAGATACAGACTGTACATTCCTTCGTGGACCTGCCCTGTTCTGTTTCTAGCCTTAACTCCACATTCCAGCCAAACCAACCATGTGTCATCTCCCATTGATGGCTCAGTGGCTTCCAACTGCAGCTGCTGCTTTGGGGTTGGCTCCCCCATAAGATTCATGATGAGACAAGTTTCCTCGGCATCAAAGTTTTGGTTCTATTCAGTGAGCATTTATTGAGCATCTGTAACTCACCGTACACTGTGTTAGGAGCTCTGGTAGAAAAATGAAGATTGGTCTTATTTCTGAGCATCTTTGAGCCAAGAGGTGGGCAGAGAAACACATGGATGGATTAATGTAGTAATTGTGTGCTGAGTGTCACAATCAAGGTGCTTTATGATTTAGACTATACTGATAGAAAAGGGTTTCCACATTGCCTGTAACGTGCTGACATACCAGGATCCCTGGTACTTGTATATTCAGTGATTCTCTCATTAGAAGCAAATGCTTTACAGGTTGAATCATGGGAATATCAGATGGTGACACAAGTTCTTAAATACATAAAATAAATTTGTCTGGGAAAGGAATTTCATAGATCTTAGTCTGCATTTCTTTTAAATTCAGCATTCCAGGTTCTCATCTCTAATCAGCTCTTGCTTCAGTAGTTTTCTTTTTGTCCCTTTATTTATTTATTTTTAATTGAGGTATAGTTGATTTACAATGTTGTGTTTGTTTCAGGTATACAGCAAAGTCATTCAGTTGCGTATATATATATATATATATATATATATATATATATATATATATATATATATATATATATCTATTCTTTTTCGTATTATTTTCCATTATAGGCTTTAATCAGCATTCAGATATTTCTGATGCTGTAGGGCCACAGATCCAGCCCTTTTCTCACAAACATCAACATTAACTTGCTTGGGTTATTGAATTAATATACTACTGAGCTACAACCTTCTTTTTCACCCTTTCCTTGCTACTTTACAGGAAATTTAATTTCTTTTCAAAGAAATCATTCTCATTTTGAAGATATTCTCACATTAAACCAAAGAGAGAAATAATTATATTTGGTGGAAAGTACAGCTTCTAAGTAAAGATCTCCTTCCCTCGATCGTTACAGGAGAAGGATGGAAAGGCAAAGCCAGCTCTGGGGGCCAGTGCATTGCATGCTGCTACCTCACTTGTAAGGAACAACCAGTCTCTTTGAAATGCTCACACACCGTGGATTGAAATTGTTAATGGAAATCCTAGTAAATAGTGACCATGGGTTTTAGGCATTTATATGAGTATAAAGCGTCCTATTGTGAGAATCTGCCATTTCCATTAAGTACATTTTAGCTCTAATTGAGAAGCCTTCTTGCTATTACCCCAGTTGGACTTGATCTTTTATTCTTCAGGGCTTTATTTATTTATTTTTTGGCAATTCCTCCCATCCATCATACTTACTGAATTCTTTCTTGAAATATACTCAGTTGGAAATTAGAATCTGAGTTCTGAAAGGGACCTCATCTCTGAAAATATGGAGCAAAATCCAGTACGTGCTAGAAACCATGAGTCCCGCCTGCCTGCCTCTCACCAAATGATCACTAACATTTGCATAGCACTTCCCACATTCAAAATGCATTTTTCAAACATTATCTCATTTAATTCTTGCCCCTTCCCTGTGAGTTAGTTATTCATAACTCTACTTTACAGATAAGAAAATAGGGTTCAGGAGAAGTCAAATGACTAGCCAAAGATCACAGAGCAAGTAGGGGAAAACAGCCATCAAAAGGAAGCCTTTTGCCTTCAAATTTCATGAACTTCCTATATCTTCTAAATGCACAATGTCATCCTTATAGGCTGTGTTCGTTTCCTCCAGGCCAAAAATCTTATTCATCTTTATACCCATCACCCCAGTGGCCCTTCCACCTGGCCTAAGTGGGGTTTAATGAGTACATTTCTTGGATAGATTGATTTTGTTCTTTGGGTGAGAGTTTGTTCAGTAATTATTCTATTTTCCTTAAAAAAAAAAAAAAGGTAAGTATTTTACATTACAAACTTAATTTCAAAGTCCAGAAGGAAACAAACAAACAAAAAACAACAAAAAGAGCAAAACATGCCAAACAACAAAAACAAATGAGCGTTTCCTCTAAAATGAAAACAATGACATTTAAGCTTCAATTACACTTCTCGCTGCCCTGCAAATAGCCACGCCAGGACCCAGGGCTTCTTGCTGATTGAGAGCACATTTTGAGTTCCCCCCATTGTTCCTGGCAACCCTGCTCCCATGTAGCAAGCAGGATATTCAACTTGACAAGGCTCTTTCTTTCTGGATCAGGGAGGGAGCAAGGTTCTTGTCAGTTTGAATCATGAGCCCACACTTGGCAAAGCTGAGTGGACAGGCACAGTGGGGGGAGGTGCCATGTGCACGCCATCCATGAACCCATCATGTGGGCCTCTTTCCCCATCTCCTAAATAACTCTACTGGCTTCTAGCTATCCTGCTCCTAGAGGGCCTCTTTACTATTTGGCCAGCTGATTTGCTTCTGACACTAAATCAACTCGTTATCCAGCTTCTAAAATTTTACTTTAAGACTTCATCATTCTACCAATATTTTTTTCAGAGTTGCAGCTGAGAATATCCAATTCTGCCATTCTCAAGGTTTTAATGTTTTAAAACATATTTCTAAGGATGAAAATGCCTTTTATTTGGAGTCCACGTCAAAAGGCTTTTAGAAGTCATCAAAGAAAACTGAAAACCTAGTATATACAGCTCTAAAAATAGTTTGCCTTTATTATTATTTTAAAAAACTGAGCTTTAAAAGAATGACAAATAGAATTAATAAAAGATGAAATCCGGAAATTCTGATTATGTAATAAAGAAAACAAAAGTGTCTTATTATTTCATACCTTTACCCCTAAGAGTTCACGCTTCAGTTGTATTTGTTTCAAGAGGAAAAAAAGAACAAACCTTTACTGGTTAAACATCCTAACATATGTCTGAAAAGTAATTAATCTGGCCCCATTTTTCTTCTCATAGGCATTGAGAACAATATTTTTGGTTATTATATGAATGTAGAATTTTATCCTTTGTTGTTTTCTTTTTAATCATGAAATAGCAGTAAAGCTTCTTTTGAATACAGGTAAATCTTTCTTTAAAGTATTTTTATGGCAATGGAGCCCATCACAAGCTTTTCGAGGTTTAATTATAGAATTTTGTGATGCTGTCAGGGTGGGAAAAAAATTTCCTCTTTCCTTCTAGGTTCTTCTGGCTGGTCTAAGAATTAAATTGACATGAGACAGATTAACAGGAGAAAATCAAATTTAAGTTCGTATGTAAAGGAACACCACATACAAGAAAGGCTCAAAGACAGAAAGGTAAAATGACGTGTCTGTGCCATCCTGAGCTAGGGAAAGTGATAGGGACCTGGGACTTCCAAGGACAGTAAGGTCACTCACAGGATGAGAAGAAGAAGAGCAGATGTTGAATAATTAGGTGTTTGCCCAGCCATACACATGGGTCACTGACAAAAAATTTATCTCTGGTAATTATTCTCATTCTGGGAAAAAACCAACCCCCAATTCTTTTTTTTCTTTTTATTTTTTTGCGGTACGCGGGGCCTGTCACTGCTGTGGCCTCTCCCGTTGCGGGGCACAGACTCTGGACGCGCAGGCTCAGCGGCCATGGCTCACGGGCCCAGCCGCTCTGCGGCATGTGGGATCTTCCCGGACCGGGGCACGAACCCGTGTCCCCTGCATCGGCAGGCGGACTCTCAACCACCGCGCCACCAGGGAAGCCCAACCCCCAATTCTTTAAGGAGGAGATAGTTTCTCTTGATCCCGAATGGTCTCAATTGCCTTCAACTCAAAATAATCCACATGCCAAAGTGACACATCTTCGAATGAATAGTCATAAAGGGGTTCTGAACAGGCCTCCCCAAGATGTGCCACATTGGCATGTGGATTATTTTGAGCTGAAAGCAGTCAAACCCTGTGGGCTCAAAAGGAACTTTTACCTCTCCTTTAAGGAATTTAAACTGGGGAGGCCTGTTCTGAACCCCTTCATGACTATCCAATGCTAAACATGTAAACAAACCAAGTAATTAAGGGAGGGAGAAAAAGAAAATGACTAATAATGTTAAATTCACAGTTGTCCTGTACTTTCAATCATCCTTTTCAATGTTCTCAGCTGAATCTAAATCTCAAGTAATAAAATAACACTTTGCATAACAAACTCAAGTTTCTTGTCTAGTTACCTAATACTAAATGAAACTCCACCACACCTTTACATGTATATCTAAATCTTGCCTTGCATTAAGAACCCATAACAGACAATAACTATGAAAACATTGTTCTTTGGGGCTGTTGTCCATATCCTTTTTCAGTCTTTAATTCCTTTGTTTCAGTTACATTCTACTTGTCCCCTTTACCAGAAAGTTGTAGAGGGAATGTATTATCATCACTGACTTAACTACACTTCAGATGTAGCTTTTTCCCACTGGGGTACCTTTATGGATTGCTCTAATGCCCTAAATCATCATTGTCATCGTCCATTGATAATTATTTTCTGAGTGTTTACTAACCTGGATGGTACCTCACAAGGCCCTGTGATGCTATATATTTTTTCAGTTATAGTTTCAGCCCTAAAAGATTTTGCAGTCTAAAACCATGAATATAGACCAGGATTGAAGTTAATGATTATTCGTAAAATTTGGACAAGTACTCAATATATATGTACGTGTAACTTATCACTTAAAATTGGAGCTACATAGTATTTAGGATAAAGGTTAGTTGAGGGATCAGCCAATAGATAAGATCCAGAAGAGTCAAGCAGAGATTAAAGCGCAAAGCAGGAAAATTTAGAGAGCAGGATTTTTTTTTTCTCCTGGGGTCTTCAGGGTAGTGAAGATCTCTCCTGCTGTAAACAGATGTGCAGGGAAGATTAAATTACTATTTAGGGTTGGGTGGGTGATCCCTACCCAATAGATGGATGAAGCTTTCATATTAATCATGACAAGAAAGTATTGCTTCAAGCCTATGTTGGTCACTAACCCTGGAGAAGGTGGTCTGAGGATTTGATTATGCTTTCTGAGGTGGTCTTACCCTCTCAGCTTTTAAGAGGAGTTTGAGAAAGGACACCTATGGCAGACTCTTACGTTGATATCATTGGAAATACCTTGGGTGGCAGAGGCTACCAGCTTACCAGGATCTTAAAGAGATTCTACATCATTGAATGATAACAGGACAGCCCTGGGGTTGGTAGGGGAGCAGTGATAGGAAAATGAGGGGAAGCCACAATTAGGGAAATCTCATTCCCTAATCCAGTTTATAGATTTCTCAAGTGCAAGTTGATGCAACACAAAGGTTAGCTAAAAGTTTGATTTCTTCTTTTCTGTTTGTTTGTTTAGTTGTAATATACAGCTGTGTATTCCCATAAAAATGTGAGAAAAAAGTTAAAATAGTTCGGAGATGATCAGATGAATGGTTTGCAGTGGGGGCAATAAAGAACATTTTAAAACGGAATATAAAATCACCTGGAAAAGGCTAGATTTTGAACTAACTGGGCATATTAACATGTGTTGTGAGTTAGTGGTCTTGTGATTTTCAAATTATGCCACTGTACATAATAGAGTGTTGTTTGATAGGCCTCACTAAGTGGCCTGGCACTAAACCAGATCTGTCATCTAGAGGAAAGGAAGGCAATTCCAATTTCATCCAAATAAGCTCATATTAAAATACGGAAAAGCAAATGTGACACAGCTGCCATAGCCTGGCCAAGTTAAAATGCTTACAAATATTTTATGTCTGTAATATAAGACCGCTTACTAATGGGAGAATATTATGTGTAAAAGAGTGCCAGATTGCCTTTGATATAAGTTGGTAATAAAAATGCTATAGGGTTAGTTTTTATGGTTCTTGTAGGTTATAATAACATGCTTCCTGTGTTATTACTTTAACAGACACTAAGAGAAAAATCTATATGGTGCGGTCACTTTCCTTAAATAGCATGTACAACACATGTACCATCAGCTAGGATATTGAATCAACAATTTATTGGGCCTTGTTACATATCTTGGAAGTAATAGTTTTATTTAAACATGTGTCTTTTCTTTCCCGAGGAGAATTTCATGTGTGCTCTGGATCATGCTACGTTCTACTGCTATACAAATATGAAAATAGGTAAGAGTCATGTTTTAGTCAATACTACACAGTGTTCTTTATTAGAGGGGGGAGGAAAGAATATAGCTGAGTTAAAGCAATATAACATGATGAAGTTCTGAAATATATGAATAAAGACACCTTATTTATTATACAAAGTTAAGGAATTTCCCCTTGGGGAAAAGAAAATGTAACACATCTACTGATGTCTTTGAAACAAAAAAATGGGCTCCTAAAAAGAATGGTGTAATTTCCGTCATTTCAATCTATAATGTAATTAGGAAATAAGAGAATAACATGAAGGAAAATAATCCCAACGGTATAGGAGGCCATTTGGCAAAGGGAAGATTATAGTGATATTTTGGTTTTGACTTCAACATAGGATTTTTAATTTGCCTCTTTAATGAATATTACTTTAGGAGACAAACATGTATGGATACCTGTAATGTCAATCCGGAAGTCCTGAAGTGTTCCTGTAAAAGAGCGTCATCAACATTGAATTTGAATCACCTCCCTCTGACACATCCTAACCAACTCCTTGACCTTGACCTGTTGGCTATTATCTGTGCTATTTCTAGAGATAAATCCAACAGAATGACATTATTGAAGTTGATGTCAGGGTTTATTTCAAGCATGGGAAGACATTTTAAAGCAGATACGGTCATATGGCATTCCTTCAACCACTCTACGTATGTGCTAATTATTCTACCTTCATGCTGATCTGGCCCCCACACAGGGTTTCTTCTTGAGAAAGTGTTTTGCAAGTATTTTCGATAGAAATAAATGGGATTTTCATCTAGCCCATATTTAGGGCGATACTCAGTAATTAAATAAAAAGTGATGTAGTTTGGGGTCAGATATGCAAAAATTGAGATAACGTGGTAGACAGAATTCCAAGATGGTCTCCAAGAGTCCTGCCCTTTCATGTACATGCCCTGTAGAATCCTCTCCCTATTAGTGTGGGTGGAGCCTGTGAATATCATGGCATATTACTCCCATGATTTTGTTACATTATATGGCAAAAGCGAAGTGATTTTACACATGTGATTAGGGTCTTTAATTAGTTTATTTTGAATTAACCAAAAGAGGAATTATCCTGCATGTGTCTGAATGAATCAGTGAGACTTAAGAGGTAAGAAACAGCAGGAGACTCCCTCCTGTTTACCTTGAAGAAGCAAAATGCCACGGTGTGGAGAGGACAGGGTGGCAGGGAATGGGCCTCAGCTGCAAAGAGCTGAATTCTGCCCATAGCCAGTGAGCTTGGAAGAGGACTCCAAGATAACATGAGATTGTACCTCCAGCCAACACCTTGACCTTGAGGAAAGGACCCAGCTAGACCATGCTCAGACTCCAGACCCACAGAAATGGTAAAATAATAAAGAGTAAATGTATGTTTTAAACTACTAAGTTTGTGGTACAAACCTATTTGTCACACAGCCAATACAGATAGTCTACCATTCTTTTTATCAGGGTTTAGTTGCTCTTACTCCTAGAAAAGTCTCTTACTGACTTGAAGTCCATGCCTTGGGGTCTGTGTGTTAAGGAAATAGATAATTGCTGGAAACTGCCCTCCTTGTAATAACTAGTAACTTTCCCTTAGATTTCTCATCTATACATCAAGAAATCTGGATTCTATTAACTTTTATAGGTAAACTTTTAACCTCTACCTTCACTTAACATTCCTATAATACACATTTTTAGTTTTTATGATGTTTCTTTCTGAACTCACTTCAGTTTTCTCACATATCCTGTGTTGACTTAAATAGATTCGAGATCCCATAAGGAACTTGCCACTGATGATAGAGTAGAGACGTTAATCCTTGCTCCTATATTCCAGGCATCGTTGCATACTGTGTACAGGAGAATATCCCATTCATTTGGCTCTTTGCCTACTTGTTTACTTGTTACTCTTTTTAACACCAGCTAGAAAGTTTTTGATTCAAACTCAATTCGGGTGCCCATTCTGACTTACAGCTCTCCTCTTTATCATTGAAGCCATAGCAGACAGTTCCCAGTTTTAACACTGTTTGGAACCAATAGAACCAGGAAGGTATTGACAGCTTGTTTCTGTTTTTTGCTTTTGTTTCATTTTGTTTTAATTGTGGTAAAAAACGCATAACATAAAATTTATCTTTACCATTTTTAAGTGTACTGTTCAGTAGTGCCAAGTATATTAACATTATCATGTAACCAATCTCCAGAAATTTTTCGTCTTGCAAAACTGAAACTCTATACCCGTTAAACAACTTGCTATTTCTCCCTCCTCACAGCCGCTGCAACCACCATGTCACTTTATGTTTATATAAATTTGAATACTCTAAATATCTCATATAAATGGAATCATACAGTATTGGCCATTTTATGACTGGTTTAGTTTGCTTAACCATGTACTCAAGGTTCGTCTACATTAGTCAAGGCTTTATATTAGGGTTCTCCAGAGAAACAGAACCAATAGGACATATATCCTATTGGTTCTGGTTTTTTTTTTAACAACTACTATTCTATTATTTACAAATACATAGTAATCATAAGGGTACATGTCACAAATTACAAATGGGAAAAGTACAAGGAAAAGTTAAAACAAATGCGTTCAATGATGAGGTATCCATTAATATGGAATCCATTTAGAATAAAACAGCTCTTTGTTAAAGTTAGACAAGGCCAAGAGCATGTACATTGTTGAGTAGGAAATGCCAGTTACCTAGAAATATACTTCTACCAAAAAGTAGAAATGTGTTAGTCGTGTACCTACATTAAATCATAGCATATAAAGGTCCAGTGTTCCACAGTACAACCATTGGTTTTAGGCAGGAATCTGTGAGAGACTCGACTGGGTATCTTGTTGGAAGAGGAGAGCCCCAGGACTGATTAACTTCTCTACTTTCCATAAAGCTTTGTTCAGGTGACTCTGGAATGTGGAATTTTTGCATATATGCAAAAATTGAGATTGGGTGGTAGGCAGAATTCCGAGATGACCTCCAAGAGTCCCATCCTTTCATGTACATGCTCTGTAGGATCTTCTTTCCATTAGTGTGTGGGACCTTTTTGCTTGTTGGTTTTTTAAAGATTTTGTACGGTAAAAATAGAGCAGAACTAGTTTTTTGTCCAAAGAGGCAAAAAGATACTCCTATAGTCACAACTCTAAGGATGATTTAAGTAGTCTCTGCCTCTCATTTGTGCATTGTAGTGTAAGTTGATTTCAACCACAGCTTCTCCAGCTTTAATAATTTATCAAAAGCTAAAATCATACTGTAAAGATACATGAAGAAACAGAGCTTGTGGACACCAACCTTGATCATGGCTTCTTTCGTTTCGTGACTTCAGCTGCCCTTGATTGTGTATTTCTGTGGAACAAACACTCCTATGTTACCACTTGGCACCATAATGAACTGATATATATTCCCAGTGGCATCAGGAAAGTTGAGAAGGAAGATGAAGCAGTGCAGTGAAATGAACATTAATACCGTGAAAAGGGTATCAGTCAATTCTGGAATCACCCACTTGTTTAATTTAAAGCAACATGATCTAGCATTAAAATAATCACATCCTAAATCAGACAATGTAACTATGAAGTACACTAAGTCAACAGTCAAAGAGAGAGAAGTCGAACATCACCACCTCCCTCCCCCTCGTCCTCTCTCTCTCCCTCTCTCTTTCTCTCCCCGCCTGGTTGTTTTCTTTAATTGTGAAGCTTACTCCCGTACAGTTTGTTTGATCTTCTTCCCTAATTCACTGATTTGTTTCTGAGTACACTGTTTAGTTATTTTTCTTTCTTTTTTTGGGGTATCGTTGTGCAAACAGGAAATGATTGGCTATGGAATAGCAATGACAGTGCCTTCCTTCAGAGTTTTCTGAGTAGTTGACCTGGGCATTCGTTGTCTGGCTAAAGCTATACAAGTAACTCTAAAGTGGGAGGGCAGACTCCTGAGATTCCCATAATGAGTCCTGGGGCCAGAGAAAGGGGGCAAGGAGTCTATATAACTTAGAGCTGCTGTGAGGGGGTAAGTCCTTTAGCACTTGGTGGACAGACAATCTGCATATACCTTAAGAGAAAGCCTGCTTTGCCCAGATGCTTATTTCCCCCTCTGTGGAGCCACAACTTCTGCAATCAGGGTTCTGTCATCAGAAATTGCCTTTACTGCCAGGTATACAGGTACTGTCATTTGGGTTAATGAAATGAATTTAGATTTCATACTTGTTGACCCTCATCTCATCTACACATATAGGTGAGAGAAATAAAAAGAAGCACCAAGACATAGAAAGGGAAAAACTTATCTGAAGGGAAGACAGTTAGTATAGGAAACAGGAGAAAATATTCAAATAGTTATAGTTAGTATCTTCATGGAGATTTTAAATAATAACATCACATCTACTACTATAATTCAACAACAGGCAGCACTGAATAAATCCCTGGAAGTTAAACTTAATTCCCCATGTGTCACTTTTCATTTATTAAGCTGTTTTTCAAAACCAGTGTTTTAAATTTCAAAGTGTGGTCCCTGGACCTGCAGCAACATTAGCATCAACTAAGAACTTGTTAGAAATGTAAATTCATGAGCCTCAACATAGACCTTTTTTTTTTTTTTTTTTTTTTTTGGGTCCCCAACCCGTGTCCCCTGCATCGGCAGGCGGACTCTCAACCGCTGCGCCACCAGGGAAGCCCAACATAGACCTTTTGAATTAGCAATTTTAGGTATGGAGCCCAGCACTCTGTTTTATTGAGCCCTGCAGGTGGCTGTGATGTGTGCTGAAGTCTGAGAATCACTGCTTGACTGCATATTAGAATCAGTACTGGCGACTGGCTCCTACCCCATGCAATTCTGATTTAATAGATTTAAGGTGCAATTTGGGCTTCAGGAGTTTTAAAAGTTCCCTAGGTGATTCTAATGTGCAGATAAGATGAGCACCAATGATCTAAATCCACTGGGCATGAATAATTAGATCCCTTTCCAGATCTGGTTAGAGCAGTGGTCCCCGAGCATGTCTACTCTTTGGAATCACTTGGAGAACTTCACAGACAACTGCTGTGGTATAGCATCCCTAGAGCCTGTGATTTAATTGGTCTGGGCTGTGGCCTGGACTTTAAAAAACAAAAGTCAGGTTATTCTAATGTGCAAAGTTTGAGAAACAATGGGTTAAAAGCTAAATTCCTTGTTCTAAAGATACATTTCTAGACCCTAAGACTAAATTCCTAGATCTAAAGCAGACACTAGGTGTATGATCTTTATAAAGACTAATTATATGTATTTATTTTATATATATATCTATATATATATAGATATAGATATAGATATATATATACACACACACACACACACACATAACTGAACTAAGATTTAACTGCCTCCTGACATCCCTAAACAAAATTAAGCTTAAAAATAAAAAAGATGATTTGTAGCCCAAGGTAAGGTACAGAGCTTCTCAATCTTGCAGTGCATTAGAATGTCATGGGAGGTTTTTCAAACCTCTAATACTTAAGCCTCACCTCAGACCAATTAAATACAATTAAGTCAGAACCTCTGGGTGTAACTGAGGTATCAGAATTAAATCAGAACATTGCAGAGTAATCAAAGGTTCAGTATTATTGGGATATCCTCAGAAGGTTCCAAAGGGCACATGAGGTTGAGAACCATGTGTTAGAGTGTAGCCTTACTTCAGGTGAAAAGGAGATTTGCTCATTCCAATTTTCTCATAGGTCATGGAGGAGCTGGGCCTGCTTTGTGTGCTCAGGAATGAAATGACAATGTCACCATCAGGGGTAATGATACCCACATGAATATAGGACCTTGTGTAATAAGAGTCTGTTTGGTATACTCTTGGCTTTTATTAGAGTGGTTTGGCATTTGGTGTCTGGATACCCCCTGTACAAGTCACCGAATGATCTGTTAATATTATTTTTCATTATTATTACTAAAAGTAAAACTTTTGAGCTGCCAAACTATTGCAGTAAAACTAAGTTGCAATAGCTTATGTTAGTGAAGTGATTTTCAACCAATGGTGATTTTGTTACCCAGAGGCTATTTGACAATGTCTGAAAATATTTTATTGGTCACAACTGTGGGGGGAGGGAAGTCTTCCACCGGCATCTAGTGGGTAAAGGCCAGGGAAGCTTCTAAACACCCTGTAATGCACAGGATGACTTCCCACTCCCATAAAGAATTATCCAGACTAAAATGTCAGTGGTGTCGAGGTTGAGAAATCTTGCTTTTGTGGAAAGCCTACAGGCTTCTACTATCTACTATTTCACGGGAAATTGTAGACCAAAGGTAGAAAGTCTATTACAAAGAAGAATTTGCTTGGGGGAGATTGTAGAAAATCTCCAGAACTTTTTGATAGAACCAAATATTCTGAAGATCATAACTTTTTCCTAAGAAACTCAACCACACAGTGGTTTTGAATTAACACAGCATCTATTTAAAGTTTGCTCCTGTATTTCTCAAAGTAAATTCAAACTTACAATATCAAATATATTCTAACAATAGAACCCCATCTCTATGTAAATATATTTAGACCAAACAAATCATCTAGAGGGTTTATTTCCATGCTTTTGTTCCTTAAGCCCTGAGTGCCCTTCTCTATCTTCTATCCAGGGTAGCCCAGGAACATTTTTTAAGTGACCAATGAGGAGTCAAATCCTCCAGAAAGCCTTCCGTGGCCTGGGACCCCCATATAAAAAGAGCTTCCCTCTTTCATGTTCTCAGAATACTCTGTGTGCATTTCTATCATAGTACTCACATAAATGTTTTAAAATATGAACCTAACTCCTTAATAAGCTGCATTTCTTGAAGGTAGAGCATTTGCTCTGTAGCACCAAGACATAGCAGAACCGCTAACACATTGCAGGTATTCAAAGTTTTGTTAAATGAACAAAAATGAATGGTGATACATTTGCATCATTAATTGTTTTAAGGCAATACCAGGGAAACAACACTTGCATGAACTTTTATGTGGGTAACTTAGATCTATCATATCAAAAACTGTATTGAAGTTCACTCAACCACAAAAGCCCACATTTATGCTTAGACTCATTTATCATTGCTGCTTCCTGCTTTTCCTAGTCACTTTCAGCCCTCATTTTAAAAGTTCAAGGTCACTGAGCACAAATAATAGTTTCTCTTCCCCATATAAAATACTGTGAAAACTTAACCAAAACGGAATAGCAAGAATCTATGGAGTTTAATGGTTTTTTTCAAACTCATTATTTCAAAAAAGTCTTCATGAGAATACATTTTGCTTGTTTTAAAATATTTTTACAAAGAAAAAAAAGAGCTTGAACCTCTGACCTTCTGAGAATATGTTTTCCCACTCCTTCTAGCTATACCTGCCAAAGTCCTAGGTCTAGGCACTTGTAAGATATTTTTAATCACTTGTGCCTATTCATTTTGATTAAAGAAATTGGAGGAAAAAGGGAAGTGAGCCATTCCAGAAAGGGCTACAGAAAGCACGTCATTAACATTTTTCTACTTCCAAATTTAGTCATCAACTTAATTGCTGAGATTTAATTGTTCTCCTGAGGCTTTCACAGTGACTGCTTCATTGACCATCTTGTTCAACAAAGAAAATATATGTACCGACTCTGAAATTCTATATTATTTCTGGAAAAAGAGCATCACTTAGTTGATAGAGAAAGAAAATGTATTTAGTTCAAAATATGTATTTGTGAGAGTTTTGGAGAATAGTCTGTGCAAATCTAAGAATACTCCCCATTCTTTCAGCCCCTGACAGCTAAGAATATCAATGCACCACTTGCGGCATATCAGAGTCAGCAGCTAGTCAACAAACCTCCAGTAAAACCTTCCTCCCCTTCACTTATATTTAACAAAAATAGAAAGACCATTGAATTGCAGACTAAAGAAAAAGCAAGACTATAAACTTTTAGTCTGACTCACTAAAGGACTTTTGATGTCTTCCCTGGTGCTGTATCTCAATTGTCTATGTACTTTAGCTGCATTTCTGTGAGTTCTCTTCCTGTTTTCCCAAGATAATTTTGTATTATGGAGGAGGAGATAAGAAAGGAGTGTTGTATTTTGGAGCTAAGAGACTAGGTTCCTATATATGCACTTTCTCACTGCTGCTGACTTGTACTCTACAATTAACATCTACATAGCATTCTATTCTCTGTATTCCCCATAAATCATCACTGGATACAGGTTAATTTTAAGTAAAAGACCAGTTAAGCCTTATATCATTTCATTATACCCACCACAACTAAATTTGTTTCTATGTATAAATATACAGATTTATGTGTATTATTCCAGAAGCAAAGTTTAATGGTCCTGGAAACCACTAATTGTGTAATGTGATAGATGTCATAGAAAGAAAAATATAAGATGCATTTTTCAAAGTTATATATACACACATACCCATATGTGTCTGGGGGTGTGCTTACTGGATATAGAAAAGTGGGAAGCATGAAGGCTTAGTCAAGAGTGGCATTTGAGGAGTGGCAAAGACACACAGCTTGAGGAAATACATAAATATACATTGTAACCTCCTCTCCACAATATAGGTGAATCACTTACCTGTAAATGAGGGTGTTGAACAAGATTATGTAGATTTCTTATTTCTATGAAATTTTAGGATTCTATGAATGAGTTTTTTTTTTTTTCTAAAGCAACACACATGCCCACTAGAGTTTAAATTAGTATCCTGGTCCATATTTTTCATTTTTCTGATCACTTCACAGTTAACTCTTTTTTCAGATTCTCTATGAATCCTTCATTGAACCATTAGAGGTTGTGTTCAGAGGTTTAGTAAGGGAAGAAAATTGTGGAGAATGCTTTACAAAATAAGAATACAAAAAGTTAAGTGATAAAAGTTGCTCTATCTCCTTTAAGGGGCAGTTGCAACAAATGACAACATCTTCTTCCAATTTTCTTATTTTCAGCAAATCAGCTTACTTTGAAACAATTTATTACTTAAAATTATTTCAAGGTGTATATGCTGCATGAGGGGAATGACTTGTCCGGTTATCTTAACACTTATCCCTAACACGTAATGCAGTCCTGGATAGGCAGTAGCAGTCAAGCAGTATTGTTTGCCCATGGTAAAATGCTACCACTGGGAAGGAGGAGTCTCCAATATTTTTGTTTTCTGGAAAATGAAACAATAGCTACTAGTGTATTACTGTTAAATTACAGCTCTCTATTCCAACATATAAACTTGGTTGCAGATAACAGTATCTACTCTAGTTAGTTTAACTAGTAGGGGATTATTAAGAAATATTAGAAATGTAACAAAACCTTTGGAAGGGCTGAGGAAATAGATTCTAGATTGAGCTTACAGTAATAATTCCAATCATCACACGCAGAACGGCCCATACCAGAACCATAGTATTTTTAAATCTCCTACAAATGCATCTGATTAGTGGAAAATGCAGTTCATGTAAAGGGGGAATATGTAAAATTTTCAGATTTTACCTTGGGAAGGTTTACAATGTCTGAGACTACCAAAATATGAGAATGGGGTTCAGAAGCTTGGAGACATCCACAAATGACAGATACCTACTCTGTGAACTCTTAAGCAAGAATCCTCAGTACTGTGGTTTACCTTTACTTTTACTATGATTCTAATTTGGAATCTGAAGACCAGAATGAGAAAAACCAGTAAGTTAATGGCCGTCCAGCATTGAAATAATGCAATAAAAAAGTCAGGATTTGTTTATTACCCTGTACTAAATTATCTAATTTAGCAAATATTTTCGACTTCTTTGATATGGCATCCAATTCCATTTTAATATGGGGAACCTAATTTATCAGTTCAGAACCATTGTAACAAAAATTATATCTCTAGGTTTCTAGTGAGTGGTTAGGCCATAAAGTCTGGATCAAGCCAGGGGGAATTCCACGGTGGTCTAGTGGTTAGGATTCTGTGCTCTCATTGCCGAGGGCCTGGATTCAGTCCCTGGTCAGGGAACTAAGATCCCACAAGCTGCACAGTGCTGCCAAAAAGGATCCAAAGGTTTCAGTTCACATAGCTTCCGGACTGCTGGAATTTCCAGTTTACTTTGAAACAGCCCTCTACAGAGAGCACTTGTTGGCATGATAAAGTCAGAATGACCTCCCCATAAACACAGTCTTAATTTTCTCTAGATAGCGACTAGCTGGATATTCTCTCCAGACCTAGGCAGCCTCTTCCACATGGGTATTGAAGAATACCAGCTTTCTTTTCTTTGGACCAAGTATGTGTGGTAAACATTTCATACAAATGACAGCATGTGCTCAAAGTTCAGGCAAGCACATAATTTCTTAATGAAAACAGTTAGCAGCATTGGCAAACGCTTATCTTGATGTTTTCTTTTTCCAAGCCTATGACTGGATCTGCGTGAGAAACACGTGTGCATTTATGGCGATTCCTTTCACAATTTGTGCTCCCCAAAATATTTTCTAGGGCTGACCTCATCTCTCTCTCAAGCAAAGTCTTCCCCCACCTGTTTCCCCTACTGTCATGCCAGCCTCTCCCCTCTTCCTGTCCCTCATGGCCATAGCCACGTTTTACATTTTCTTCTCTGTTGCTGCTTCTGCCCAATCTTTCCCTGTGCTACTTTCTCTTTCTTGCTTTTGCTCTACTTGTTTATGTGCATCTTAATAAACTTTTATAAAATTCTCTTGCATATACTGCTCTTCCGTATAAACTCAAATGGGTTGTCACCCAATGGGCTGACAGTAGGTCCAGTCCTTTAAGTGGCAGTTTGGGGAGAAGGGGTGGCATCTAGGAAATGCTGGGATGATGGTACCTGCGTGGCTAAAATGGACATGTATTCTTTTCTTTATGGGCTGTGAATTTGACTCTGAATGTTGTTAAGAGAGCAGGCTTGCGATCCTAAATTTTAGGCTATCATCAATAATACTGAAGGAAAAGAAATAGAACACTATCGATGTTTAAGAAAGTTTTCAGAGCAAAGAAATGTCAGAGACCTTTACCAAATAAAATGTGTTCAATCTCACACTCAGACACTTCGCATAAAGAGTAAGGCTGAAGGATGCAAGCATGGCTAAAGCTGTCTTTAGGAGGTGGTGGAATGCAACAAATATTGTGAAGAATATTTTTTAGCTAGCAAAAGAATGTTCATAATCTCTAAGGATAATTACTTTTTTTTACCCATTTATATGTCCTTATTTACCAGAATAAGTGTTCAGTGAACAAAATGGTTGTTATCAATTAATTGACTTTTTAATAAGATGGTTTCTGACTGCTTATCTCATCTGGCAAAGAATGTTAATATAACTTTAGCTCCAGGGGGTTTTTGAACAGGAGAAAAGTTTCATGAACAAGAGAAAGCAAGAGAGAGAGCAAGACCAAAACAGAGAGAAAAACAGAGAGGCAGAAAGAGACAAAGACAGAGAGACACAGAAAGGCAGATAGATAGAGCACCTTTTCATGAATGCAGCTAGCTGATTGAAGTTGCAAAAGCAAATATGGTATAGCTGTTTTCAGGGCTTTTATTCTAGCAGGGAATCAGTCCTGTGGGAGAGAGTGATATATTCTGTCTCAAGGATCAAGGAATTCTTCACAGAAGAGTTATTGCCTGAACATGGTTTTTAGAGCCTATTTCTCAAAGTTTAGTGCAGTTATTCTCAGTTCTTTGCTGAATATTAGGAAAAAAATATTACCTGAGAAGTACTTAAATCACACCATTGTCCAAACATCTTGTGAGTGTTTCCCCAAAGCCTCCTCCAAGATCCTAGGTTATTCTAATGTGTAGCTTGGATTGAAAATCATTGGTGCAGTGCCCATTATTTGTATCAGAAATGCCTAGGTTCTTAGGTTCTCAGAGTGGGGGACACTTTGAACAAATATCTCAAATGATGCTTTATATACCTAGGTGTTTGAAAACTTTAAACAATAGAAAAAATATTACTAGGTGGATTGACAGTGGTGGAGAAGAAGACATCCCAAGTAGTGGCAACAATCTGTGCAAACCCACAGAGATGTGGAGCTGGATGGTGGGTGAAGAGGATGAAGGTGAAAAGAAGAGGCTCCGTTATGAAGAGTGTAGTATGCCAGCTAAGGAGCCTGACTCTTGCCAGGCAGATGAAGAGAGCCATGAGGGTTTTAAAGCCCAAGTAACGTTCTCAGAGATAAATTCATGAAGACCATTCTGGTGGGAGTGTGTAGGAAGGACTGAAGAAAGGAAGACAAATATGGAAGCTATTGAAAAGGTCCAGGTGGTAGATAGAGCAATGATGAGGAAACAAAAGTCCCATATACATTTAAAAAGAAGGGTTCAAAGAACTTAGAGAGGTGCTGAGAAAAAGAAGAGGACTTGCATGTTTGTTTGTTTGTTTGCTTTGAATGGCAACAGCAGCACCTGGGTTTTCTATTCTACATGTAATTATAAAGGGAATAACACATACCCGATCCATGTTCTCTATGAAGGTTTAATACAAATACATGAATGCAGAGAAACATACAATATTGACATGTAGAAAAAGGGAAACACTATCAATCAGTAAATGAATTTCCTTTAGATGGTCACAAGAAATTTAGTTCACTTGTTGAATTTTAAGGTGAATAATTGCATGCAACATCAACTAAATTGAGATCTAGCTTTGGGAATACAGTTTTGAAGATTCAGATGTAGTGTAGCAAGACTAAAAGGTAAAATCATTTATTTTCTGACCATCCCAGGTTTTATGAAACTGACTTAGAACTTGAGGAAACAGCTCTGATTGGGAACTAGACCTCCCATAGCTTCACCTATTATATCAAATTCTCTCTGGAGTTCGAACTGGAGACAACTTTATTTTTGAGTGTTTTTGTTTGGTTGTTTGGATTTAATAACTATATGTGAGAAATAACTAATAAAGTAGTCTTCAGGAGTGCTGTGAATGTAAAATGTGAACAAACACATAATAATGTAGTTAATGAACTATAAAAACAAAAGGGTAGATTAATATCCTATGAAACTTTAGCAAGCTAATTATAAGACAGGCCAATGCACATGTATTTTACTTAGCTCTGTGTGGGAAGGGAATTTCCCATATCCCCATTTCATAGGAGATCACTGGTGTGCTGGATCACAGAAGCAAAAAGGGTATGATGTTCATTAAGGACAGAGTGGGAAAATTAAAAATACAGCAATTATGGCAACTGCATGTGCCATAATTGAAAATTATGTGTTATGGCAACTGCATGTGCCAACATTGAAATTTATGGCAAATTTATGTTATGGCAAAATTTGTTATGGCAAATTTATTATTGCAAATTTATTATGGCAACTGCATGTGCCAATATTGAAATTTCAAATTTCAATCATTTATTTAAATATTTTAACAACTCCCAAGTGTTACATACAGTTTGAAATAAACTTATCAAAAAGGAGTAAAGTCATGTTTTTGGGAGAGTTACAAGTACAAAAAATGATCATGTTGGGGCTTCCCTGGTGGCACAGTGATTGAGGGTCCGCCTGCTGATGCAGGGGACACTGGTTCGTGCCCCGGTCTGGGAGAATCCACATGCTGCGGGGCGGCTGGGCCCGTGGGCCATGGCCGCTGGGCCTGCACGTCTGGAACCTGTGCTCCACAACGAGAGAGGCCACAGCAGTGAGAGGCCCGCGTACCGCAAAAAAAAAATCACGTCACTGGAAATTGGAAAACTTCCATGGACACAAGCAAAATAGTGTATGTAAGTCAATATATAGGATTAGTTCATTTATTACTTATTTAGTTAAAAGATTTTAATGAAAATAGCCATCATCTTTTCTAATTATAAGAAAAATTCATACACACTGCAAGCTTTTCAGAAAACTATGAAGAAGAAAATACATATCATATATTTTCTTCCTCTACCCAGAGATGACTACTATTGATTTTTTGGTTATGCATCCATGAAAAATAACCTTGAAGGTTATCTGCCTTAAGCTCTTTGCATAACCTGCTCTTTTTCTCTTAGTAGTGTGGTGTATACACCTTTTAAGGTCAACTGTTTAAAATGGTTGTAAACTCCCTACTATCAGATATTAAGTTCTTACCATTTTAAAAAATATAAACAAAACTGCAATAAGCACCCTTGTACATAAACCTTCCCACACTCATCTAATTACTTTCTTAGAAAACTAAGTTAGTAACCTCAAATTATAAAACCAAATTGATGTTTAAAAAAAATCAGTGTATAATTCACACTTATATTGTTACTGAAAATGTTCATGTTTAAGCCCTAACCAATTTCATAGCAAAAAGAGTCTGTCTAAACAACTTTTAATACGTTTTTGAATATTTATATATTTTTTGTACATGATCCTGCTCATTACTACATTTTCTATTGTTTTATTGTTCATTATAATTTTTATGTAATTCAATCTATTAAACTTTTCCTTGGAGAGCTGTTCCCAACCTTAAAATTATAAAAAATAACTTCCTAAATATTCTTTATGTTTTATTATTATTTTCTTCCAATTAAATCATTAATTCATTTGAGTGTTTGATATAAGGAAAAAATGTAATATTTTTGAGTCAAAATCAAATTGTTCCAATGTCATTTATTCTTTAATCCATCCTTTGCCCGCACTGATAGAAAAATTCTAGTTTTACCACATAATAAATCCTCATATATACTTAAGTCTGTTTCTGGAATCTTTAATGTATTCCATTGATTTTTTTTTACCCCTATCCTTTTCTCAGGAACAGTTTAATTGATTATATTTTTAAAATAAGTTTCTGATACCTGGTAGAGCAAATCCTTCTCATTTTTATTTTTAAATTGTACTCTGATAATACACATTATTTTATTGTGATAAACTTCAATATAATCAAGGTTTTTCTTAAGTTCACTTGGAGTATTAAGACTCATTACATTCATAGGTTAATTTTTAGAAAATTTATCCATACAACGCAGAGTGTTACCATGCAAGAATATGGCATGTGACTCTAAGGTTGTTGTTAACTCTGTAGTCGAGATTTAAAGTTTTCTTTACAAAATTACTGCCTAATTCTTGTTAGGTTTATTCCTAAGTGTTTTATGTTTGTTTTTATGGTTGTTATTGCTATTTTTCAATGGGCCTTTACATAGTAATTTTGCATATTTATTTTGGAACTGATTCTCTTATTGAATTCTTAATTTTCCTTTGATTCTCCTGGATTTTCCTTATATTGTATAACTTGTAAATTGTACTACTTTTACCCTATCCTTTCTATATTTATAAGTTCTATTATATGATAACTCTTTCGAAGCAACATTAAAAATAGTAGTGACTCTATACAAACCCATTTGGTCCTTGATTGAAATGAGATTATCTGTTGTATTTTGCTGTTAGACATAAAGCTTGCAAAAGGTATACAGACACACACACAGAGATAGATTTTAATAAATGTCTTTTTTTGTTATCAATTGAGATGATTATATGACTTTTTCTTTTCCTGAACCGTTAATGTGGTGAACACCATACATATCCTACTCATACGGCACAAACAGATAATTATAAATTTCTGTTCATTGTGAGAGCAATTTAAATTATTTTTGTCTGACCCAGTGATCTCCAAATTGGGATGCTACATTCAGGTAACTGAGAGAAAAAGTGTTAAAACTTCAAGTTGGCCAGAAATTTTTGGACCTTCTCATCGGAGTTACCTTTTATTAGGGTTGCCATATATTTGGACCTATATAGTATTCTCAGTCACCTTTGGTCAGTAATGAAAAATTGCTTCAAGAAGGCCTTCATTAGGAACCAGGGTAAGGCCAATAAAGTGGCTTTGCTGAAGTGTCTTCTGAAGACCCTGCTTTGTCACTTCTCAAAATAGAATAAGCAGGCCTGATTCTGATCTTTGTGGGACTAAGAGGAAGAGAACAAATGGAGGCCCACTAGCATCTATAGTGATTATTTTAAATTGTAAAACAATCTGACAATTAAATATATTCCTGTCATCTTACATTGACAAATATACTGACAAAAATTCTTTGCCTGACCAAACTTTGGTCAGGTTACTGAAACTTCTAGATCCATCTGTGCACTCCTTTGTAAAAATCTAGTTTTAATAAGAACCCTGCCAAGTCAGTTTAACCAGAACCCCCATCCTCAACATCTGATCACCCACAAAACAGTTAAATCCCTGACATACGAATGAGTTCCATTCTGAGAGCACATTCGTAAGTCCAATTTGTTCTTAAGTCCAACAAAGTTAGCCTAGGTACCCAACTAACACAATCGGCTATATAGTACTACTGTGATAGGTTTATAATACTTTTCACACAAGTACTACATAAAAAACAAACAAACACAAAAGATAAAGAAAACATTTTTAATCTCACAGTACAGTACCTTGAAAAGTACAGCAGTGCAGTACAACAGCTGGCATACAGGGGCTGGCATCGAGTGAACAGGCAAGAAGAGTTACTGACTGGAAGAGGGCAAAGGGGTGGGAGATGGTAGAGCTGAAGGGTTGTCAGCGATAGGAGACAGAGGGCAAGCTGCAATTTCACTCATGCCTTATGTGATTGGACATGCGAACGCACGTTTGCATCTTTGAAAGTTTGCAACAAGGTTCATATGGAGGGGACTTACTGTATCTGATCAGTTTCTTCATCCTCTGCCATCTCCCAAGTGGTATCTGATCACCGAGGCCTGTCTTCAGTAAGAATTCTGTAGGTCAGTTTAGCCAGAAACCCCCTTACTCCTGATGTTTCCCCCTTAGCAATTTTCCATCCACTGCCCCACCCCCAACCCGGCTCCTCAGCTGTAAGTTTCCTCTTGCCCACCTGGAGTTGAGCCCAATTTCTCTCCTTCACTGTAAAATCCCCTTGCAGTGGCCTCTATACCTTTCTTGACAGTCCTTATTAAAGTCTTGTCATTTTTAACAAGTGTAATTTAATATTTTTTTCTCTTTAACAGTGCTTTCATAAAAGCAAAATTTTAAAAAAATTGTAAAGCAATTGTTTTCATGTGACTGGAAAGTCACCAAAATTCCAAAGAATAATTTATTCTTTATTGTGCATATCTGGGTGTTCTGGTGATGACTCACCAATGTTTAGATGAGTAATAAGATAAAGCCATGCTTTGTTAATAAATTCTTATTTTTCATGAAAGCAATTTGTATTACCTCTATTTTAGCAAAATCAATAAACGTGTTATAATTGAGATGTTTCACATAATTTGTGTTATAAATGTAATGTTACATTAGACCACATTTCTTTAGGCATTGTAGTCCCTATTTTTCATTATTTTCATTTTGAAAACTACTCACTCTGCTAAACTTTACATACCATGTGTTATAGGTTAAATCATGTCCTCCCCAAATTATTTTGTCCAAGTCCTAACCCCAGTACCTCAGAAAGTGACCTTGTTTGGAAATAGGGTTGCTGCCAATGTAATTAGTTAAGATGTGGTCATATTGCATTAGGGTGGGCTTCTAATCCAGTATGACTGGTGTCCTTATAAAACTGAGGAAATGTGAACACAGACACACATACAGGGAGAATGCCATGTGAAGATGAAGGCAGAAGTCAGGGTGATGCATCTACAAGCCAAGGAAGGACAAAGGTTGCCAGCAAACCACCAGAAGCTAGGAGAGGGACATGGAATGAAATCTTCCTCACAGCCCTCAGAGGGAACCAACACTGCCAGTACCTTGATATTGACTTCCAGACTCCAGAACTGCAGGACAAGTTTCTGTTGTTTAAGCCACCCAGTTTGTGGTGCTTTGTCATGGCAGCCCTTGCAAACTAATTCACCACGTTTGAGCTTTGTAATGGGCTAACATATGACTCATTTTATTGATAAAATTTAAACATTTTATGTTTTCTCCAAACTGCTCTTCTTATGTCATGGTTTCATCATCTCTCAAAATCTAAAATTATACAGTTCTTTAAAATCCTTTAATTCTGGAATATTTTAAAGAAGATCAAAAATAGCATACGTTGATCAATTCTTTCCGAGTGCTTTTTTTAAAGCATCTTTATTGGAATATAACTGCTTTCCAATGGTGTGTTAGTTTCTGCTTTATAACAAATTGAATCAGCTCTACATATACATATATCCCCATATCTCCTCCCTCTTGCATCTCCCTCCCACCCTCCCTATCCCCTCTAGGTGGTCACAACGCACTGAGCGCTTTTCAAATGAGATGAAACCTTGATCTGCCATGCCAGCAGCCACTCTCTATAGAAATTAAATCTTAGTAAATATTTTATTAAAATAAAACTACTCACAATTCTAGTATTCAGTTTCCATGTAGCTGCCAATGCCAGGGATCTGTGTTTAGCTTCAAGCATGTTACATCTAGACCTACATTTATAGAAATATAAGAAGAATGTGAATTGTTCGGTGGTGTAAAACATTCCTCAACCTCTGCGACTAGTTTGTGAGTACTTCTGGAACCAAGAAGAAAGTGAATAAAAAAAAAAAAAAAAAAAAAAAAAAAAAAAAAAAAAAGAAAAAAAAAAAAAAAAAAAAAAAGAAGGGGGTGGGGCCCTGCCACTCTGGGAGGGAGCTGTGAAGGAGGAAAAGTTCCCACACACTAGGAAGCCCCTTCACTGGCAGAGACGGGGTATGGGTGCAGGGGAAGCTTCAGAGTCACGGAGGAGAGTGAAGCAAAAAAAAAAGAAGAAAGTGAATAAAAGCAATAAAGTAGATGGTTGGTACTGTTGGAAAACAAGTCTTCATTGTGCAAGAAATACTACATTCAGAGTATCTGAGATGGAAGATTTTATGAGTTAATTAATCTTTTTCCTTCCCTAGGTGTTTCAGCTACGAATATCCTCCCTGAACTGTGATGCAGCACCATCTTTTATGGCAGAACCTGCAGTATCTCAGGGTGTTGAGATGCATTCAGCAAGAGCTGTGGACAAGAGTTTCTCCCAGGGTCAGAACAGTTAGTCCCAAGAGTCTTTGTTTAGTTGTATGTGGCCAGTTCTGAGCCCTGAGTTCTTTGTGTTAGAGCCCCCTGTATGTGCGCTAATGGATTTATTTTTGTGTGTTTCTGATACACAAGATATAAGAGACTCTCTAAACTATGAGCCCAGGGCAGGAATTCCTCCTTCCAAGTCTGTGCTGCTCATTATTGAAGGGCGACACTGGGAATAAGGCCCTACAGGGTTTTTTGACTTTCCTCATGGCTCACTTCTGTCCCTTTGCCAATCCTCATCTCTTTAACCTGAGTTTGTCATAGCACTGTTCCGAATTGTCTCATTTATCATCTTCTAGAGATTAAAAATGAAAAGGCTACATATTGAAACTCTATGTGCTCTTTTGATTTGCTTCAAAGTTTGTTATATCAGGCACATATTTTCAGAGGCAGTGTGCACTTGTGCATGTGTGTGTGTGTGTGATTACCACCATTTTCAACTTTTATTAAGGATGGAATATACTCTATTTTTAGTTCTTTTTATTCATTTTGGTATGTTTTTGAGAGAAGAGAGAGAAAAGCATGCCATATCTGCTGCCTGTTTAAACATTCTTGATTAATTTTTAAATCTAGAAATATTTATGGCTGAATTCATAAAATTAACTGAATTCAGCATGAAAAGTTTCCAACGTAAAAATAATGTATACCTGAAAAAATATACAGGCTCTGAGTTTAAGACTTAGAAATGAATTGGTAGTTACTGAATAGAACCCAAGAAGTGAGGGTAAGTAACACAAGGAAAAACAATATGGTTGTGTTTATATCCTGTAGAACGCTTGTAGACCATAGAACCAGGAGCTCCAAGAAGGTTATGAAGACTATACCTGTAGATGCATCCCATTTCAATACAGAAAATATTATAATAAGTTTAATTGAAAACAAAAGAAGTATAACAGTTCTGAGAAAGAAGATGCATCAAGTTCATAAAATTTTCTGGTTGATTAAAAATTACCCTGAAATTGATTTTTGTTTCAATGCTCATTGGTTAGAAAGCTTTCGAAAATACATATTTTGTGCTTTCTTCTACTTAATAAATGGCATGCAGATATTTTCTGGAGATTAAAGATTATGCAATATCTTTGGGCCATTCTGTACACTAAATAATTTGATACTGTGCAAGCATACTGATAGATTAAAACTTCATCTAGAGAGACCTTAGCACAAACTCCAGTAATTATTATTTTGGATGAAATTTCTTCCTGTTCACTGCCATTTGATTTTTTTTGTTGCTGTTAAGAGTCCAGAGCAGATAGCTTAAATCTGCATTTGTCTATAAGTGTTTTTGCTTTGGAATCCAATCCTCTTTTACATACTTAAGACAAATCCCTTTGACGGTTCCTTTCTCTTCTTTATACGATCAATTTTTCTCTCTCTACTGAGTCATTCCCAGTAATATATAAGCATGGTATTTCTCTCACTTAAAAAATATTTTTAAAACTAAATTTCTGGCCAGCAGCCTCTTTAATTCTCTGACACTTTTCTACGAAACACCTTGAAATAATGGTACATATCTGCAGCTTTCAATTCCTTTCCTCCCACTCCCTTTTAGCCCTTTCCAATTTTGCTCTTGTGCCCATCACATCATTGAAACTTAAATTTTCCGTCTAATCTTCATGTTACTAAATTCAGTAGTCATGCTCTCAGTCCTCTTCTTAATAGATCCTACATTAAATTTACTCAATTGTTCATCCTCCTCCTTGGTACACCTTTTTCCCTTTACTTAACACCACATTTTCTTGGTTTTCATCCTACCTTCATGCTCACTCCTTCTCAATTTTCTTTTGCTCAATTCTTTTCTTTTTTTTAAAGATTTTTTTTATTTTTGATGCAGACCATTTTCAAAGTCCTCATTGAATTTGTTACAATATTGCTTCTGCTTTCTGTTTTGGATTTTTGGCCCCGAGACATGTGGGATCTTCGCTCCCTGACCAGGGATTGAACCTGCACCCCCTGCATTGGAAGGCAAAGTCTTAACCACTGGACTGCCAGGGAAGTTCCACTCAATTCTTTTCTTCTCTGAACTTCTTAATATTGGGATTTTCCCTATCTATGCTTATTCTCTTGATGACCTTATTTAGACTCAAGACTCTACACATTATTCATAGGTCAAGAACTCCCAAACTTAAATCTCCAGTCCAGAGCACTCTCCTGAAGTCCTGAAACAATTTGCATAGAATCAGGACTCAAACACTAGTTCTTTTGATTCCACATATCGTGATCTCTAATCAAACACAAACTTTTCCCTACACTTAATTTAAAGATCTATAAAATGAAAATGCAGGTAACATATTTACTGAAAAAAATCCACATTTAAGTGGACATGCACAATTCAAACCCACGTTATTCAAAGGTCAACTGTACAGAATGCAGATGGGTCTGACCAAAACTAGAAAGACCTGCATAAACCAACAGGGAGATGGAGAGAAGGGTGATAGGAGAAGCTGGGAATGAAGAAGTATTATAGCACACTCTACAAACCAAGTGGAAAAGAACACTAGTAGCAAATACTTTCAAGAGGAGAAGAAGCTTACCTTGAGTTGAAACCTGAGTGGACAGCTCTGAGAAGGACGGGGGACAATGGCAAATCCTCACAGCCTCCAAGGTAAAGGGAGTGAAAGAAAATCTGTGTTTGAACTTGGGAACATTACAGAGTTCTAAGATGTCTAGGCCTTGAGAATTAGTGAAGTATTCAGTATCCCCCTCCTCCACAACCTCCCCTGACTTCTAGAAGGACAAAGACTTACTCTGAGAAAACTGGGAAGAACAAACACATCTGACGACAGAGGTAAACTTGAGCAAGGCAGACATGACTGGGAGAAATAGAGGCCAAAGTATCAGACAGCACGAGGGAGTAGAAAGGAGGAAACAGTTTCCAAAAGGTACCTTAACAGCAAAATGTAATGTCAAAACTGAACTCACCATTCAGGTAGGCAAGGCCTGTCAAGCTTAGGGCTTTGTATAAGGCTAGAGGCTGAAAATCTTTCTGAATGGCCTTAAATCTATATAGATAGACCATATTTTGAGCCCCTGGGTAGCAACAGAAGAGGAAACACTTGAGCCCCCATATGCCATAGTCTATTTGGACTGCCATAACAAGATACTATAGACTAGAGCTTATAAACAAAAGAAGTTTATTTCTCCCAGTTCTAGAGGCTGGAAATCCAAGGTCAGGGTGCTAAGATGGTCATGTGAAGGCCCTCTCTTGGTCTGGCCAGGACCTTAAAGCTGTGTCCTCACAGCCGTGGAAGGAGCTAGGGGTCTCTCTCAAGACTCTTTTATAAGGCACTAATACCACTCATGAAGACTGCACCTTCATGACTTAAGCACCTTCCAAAGGCCTCACCTCCCAATACCATCATTTTTGAGGGTTGGAATTTCAACATATGAATTGTTTGGGTGGGACACAAACATTTAGACCATAGCACCATAATATTGGGAAAGCTACACTATTGTCCATTTCTCTCCTAAGAAGTCTCTTTCCAATAGCCTGGGAAAATCCATTTCCTTTAAAAATGTGAGGAGAAAAATACAATCTAACACTAATAAAAGTTATTGCAAAAAAGTGATGTGCTCCAACAGACAATGGGGACACGTGAGAAAAAAATGTAGCTTTGAAACTGATGGGAACGTAACATAATATTTCAAAGTAAGATAAAGAAAATATTAGGAATTTTGAAACAATAGCATGATTAAGAAATTTGAAATCTCAGAACTTATGCAGCTGGATGGTAGAAATACATGAAGGGAGAATTTACAAATACCAAAAATGAATTTGAAAAGAAAAAGAAAAACATTCAAAAATAAAAATAAGCAGAACACAAAAATGTAGACACCAGGAAAAACACTGTAATAGAAGTAAAATAGATAGCTAATAAATTTAAAAATGAAACAAAACCAGAATTTAAAGAAAGATGTTAAAAAGATTTGAAAAGCTGATGAAGGAAACCTGCAGAGTTGATAAAATATGCATTTAATCATTGTTCATAAAGATGGACACTAAAGCAGTGGAACAGAAAAAATTATTTAAAATCACCATTCAACAAAACTTTTCTGGAAAAGAAAAAATTAATTTGACTAAAATTTCATGCTCTCTGTGTACATGGAACCAGTGCAGTCAATACCAAGACATAGCACAGCAAAACTGTTAGACCTTAAGATAAGGAAAAATTACCTTTGGAAATCGAGACACCCCCCCCACCTCCACCCCCATCCCCCAGCACACACATACAAATCAAATAACAAATATGGGAAAGAAAATGAGAATAGCATCAAAGTTCTCAGCAGCAAAATTTAAACTACAAAACAATGAAATAATGTAGCTAAAGTACTCCAAAAAAGGAAATATGAGCCAAGATTTTTATACCCAGCCAAATATCCTTTTAGTACAATGGCTACAAAGAGTTATAAACATGCAATGCATGAAAGAATTTATTCCAATAAACCTTTCCTGAGGAATCCTCTACAGAAAGAGTTTCAGAAAAACATATCTGGAGAAACTTCTTCATAAGGTCTGGGGGTATGGCAGTAAGTATTTAAAACATAAAAGATGAAGAAAAAAATGACAAAATACTGTGTGCATATTACAGGTTCTGATGCTGGAGAAATAATGCAACCAGTTAAAAAATGAAAAGAGAAATGTAGAGTAAATGGAGAATAGAACGAACTTGCTGATTGACCCAGTGGTGTTAGGAGTAAAAAGATATTTAAATCTGATAAATGAAGAACTTGAAGCTTACGTATATTTTGCTCAACAAACATCAGAACTAAGATTATACTAAAGAAGAATAGAAGAATAGAAGAAAAGAAGCAGGTACCTCCTGACATTAATACTGATAACAGAAAGAAGCTAATAGTTTCAGAACAAAGTTGTGGTTAAAAGTATTATAGAAAGGTATTTGTGTAAAGCTAAGCATTAGAAAAAGAGTCCAAAGCTTCACACATAGCAACAGAAATAACAAGGGAAATGATAGAAGAGCAAACTGCTAATATAATGGAATATATACATACATACACACTTATAAAACGTAATACTCTATTACAGAACTGAGACCAACCATATTAGTTGTATCAATCCATGTTAGTGGGCTTAACTTACATAATATAAGAAAAAGATTTTCAGATTGACTAAGAAAGCTAAATTCAACTTTATGCTGTATGCAAAAGACATACCTAAGATAAAGTGAATTTAAAGGACTAAAGATAAAAGCGTGAGCAAAAATATATCAAGTAAAGGCAAGTAAGAAGAAAGCAGAGGCCATGATCTTGATCTAAAACAAGGTAGAATTCAGACAAAGAAGAATTCAACAATACAAAGTAGGACACTCTGTAATGCTAAAGGCTACCATTCACAATGAAGATATTAATATCTATTCACCAAATACCAGTAAAGCTTTCATAGAGCAGAAATGATAGATGAAAGGAGAAACAGACACATATTAAAAATAGGAAACTTTAGCACACGTTGCTCAGATCTAGATAGATCAAGAGGATAAAATGTTAGTAAGGACATAGAAGACCTGAAAACCATAAGATAGAGTCTACAGATATATAATAAATACTTCATCCTGATAGCACAAAATATACCTTGTTTTCAAGTATACATAAGCATCTATTAAATTAGCTAATATGTGTTTACAAATAACTTAAAAAACAGAAATTCAAACTTTATCAGACCACAATGCAATGTATCCTCAATTAGTTATAGTAATAACAAAAAAGTCTCTTTCACCAGGAAATTTGAAAGAAGTTAACTCTTACATTAAAGCAAAAATACGAACCAAAATGTCTGTATTTCTGGATGAGAATAATGAAAACATACTGTATTAAAATCCAATAAGAATGTCATAAAAGAGCTAGTAGAATATTTTGTGTTTGGGAGAGCCTTTCTATGCATAAAGAACTAGAGAGAACCGTACTTGAATATCACTGTGACTGCTGTGTGGAAAATGGATAGATGGGGGCATAGAAGCTCAGAGACCAGGTAACAGGTTAGAATGGTAGCAGTGGAGATGGAAAAAGTGGGCAGATTTTAGTTTAGGGGGTGTTTCTTAAGACATAATCTAGAAAACTTGGGAAAGGATTGAACGTAAGCAACAATGGACAGTGAATAGCAAGGGAAAGTCATGGTTCACTGCATAGGACTTGAATGGATGGAAATGCCATTTAGCAAGATAGGAAGACTGAGAAGATTTGGGGTGCTCTGGGGGTGGAAAATAACTTACAAAATAAGTTATAAAAAATTTAAATAGGAGAAATTCAAAACATCAATAAGATATGGTTAAATTCAACTTTACTCTTCATCAAAGAAATCTATATTAAAAAAATATTTAACCTATCAAATTGACAAATTATCAATGATGGTAGTGAAGTGGACACTTTCATACCCTTCTAATGTTTTTTATAAACTTTATCCTTCTGATTAGCGATATGGAAATATATGGTCTATACCCTATAATTCAATTTCTAGGAATGTAACCTGAAGCACTAATTAGTTATTTGGAAAAATATATATGTACAAAAATGCTAATCACTGCCTTATATATAATAGCAAAAATTGGAGTGAATCATGAATTTTCACGATATAAATTTAAAATAACAAGTAACTAAATTATTATACTAACATAAAATAAGCACCTATACAGTTATTATTAATCATGGTTTTGAAGGCATACTGCAAAAGGTATTTTTAGTTATATCAATGGAGTGTTCTTTGAAGTTAGCAAGATATGTGCACCAAGCTTCATTCTAAAAATACAGATAAAGTAAATTCACATAAAAATAAGCAACAGAAATGTATTAAGGTTAAATAACCAAAAACTTACAGTAAGAAAAATGAAAAAGAGTAGCATAATAGTCTGAAAGACAAAGAAAGCACACTGTAATCACATGTGTGATCAAAACTCTTATATCTTACTTCAAAGTAAGTTAAAAGTCATTAAGGAAATTATTCAAGGCACAAAAGAACAGCATAAAAATGAACTAGAAAACTCAGAAATAAGGCAATGTCAAGTAAGAATGAATGAGCTATATAGAGTGATTAGAATTGTGGGTTCTCATGTGACTACAGAGAGCCCAAACTATGAACACTGCAGAACACGCACAAACACGCACACACACGGCAAAATTTTTAAAAAATATTTCAAAATGTTCCCAGTGGTTGTCTCTAAGTGGTAGAATTACAGATGATTAAAATTTTCTCGTCTTTTTTGTTTTCTATTTTTTACACAATAAACAAACATTCTTTCCATAAATCTCATCATGGAGAGGATCACAGGTACAGAAGATGAAAATAATATACTCCTCAATTCATGAAATAGTATCATCTTTTGTCTCCATGAGACTTTGTTCTTGTCTTACGTATGTGTTTATTCTCCTTATTTCCAACGCTGCTTCTATTGTCCTTCCTTCCTTAAGCAACTACCCTCCTGTATTTAATGCGTGCCACTTTGTTTATATGTCTTCTTTTAAGCATTTCTATGTATGTGCATGCA
Organism: Neophocaena asiaeorientalis asiaeorientalis; assembly: GCF_003031525.2. Classification (NCBI taxonomy): domain Eukaryota; kingdom Metazoa; phylum Chordata; class Mammalia; order Artiodactyla; family Phocoenidae; genus Neophocaena; species Neophocaena asiaeorientalis. Next base: position 7,689,392 of record NW_020175528.1, read on the forward strand.
TTTTAGTTTACATCAATGGAGAGCTCTCTGAAGTTACCAAGCTCTCTGCACCAAGGTTCATTCATTTTATTATCATAGAATAAAAATATGCCACAGAAGTATATTAAGGTAAAATATCATACAAAGTTACAATAAAAGAATGAAAAGAAGTAACATACATTCCTAAAGACAAGGAAAGCATGCTATGCTGGCATACTTAACAAAAAGTTAAGCAGTAAATCATTCAAGACATGAAAGAACAACATAAACATGAATTAGAAAACTCAGAAATCATTGACAGAAAATAAGGAAAATATTTAAATATACAGAAAAAGTTATTTTAGAAATGAAAAATAAGCTGGTTTAAATAAGAGTAACCAAAACAATATCATGCCTTCAAAACATTAAAAACGTCAAAGAAGGAAAATGATAAAAAATCAAAAGGAAATAAAGAAGGAGATTAAAACAATTTTGAAAGAATGAGACAAATCATGAAGGTAGGCAAAATCAATCTAACATGAGTATTGGAGGCCTTTAAGAACCAACCACTGCAAGGGAACAGGAACAATATTAAGAACTGTAACTCAGTACATTTTTCTAGAAACAAAGACACAGATTTGAAACCACATATTGAAAGAGTACACTTTGTACCTGAGAATATCAATCCAGGAAAGCCAACATCAAAACAAATTGTAAAATTTCTGGACTTCAAAGAAAAAAAAATCTCCCATAGGTATTTAAGCAAAATGATTCTGTGACGTACAGGTGACATAAAATTAGATTATCATCAGAAAATTTTGACAGCAACTCTTTAGCCCCCGAAGGAAATGAAGCAATAGGTTTAAGATATTCAAGGGAAAAAATGTAAACCAAAGACTTTTTTAATGTAGCAAAAAGTACCTTTAAGTATAGAGTGCAGAAGCAAACGTTATCAAAATGTCTGACCTCGGGGAGTATTGTTACTATGATCTTTCCTAAAGGATCAGCTTTAAGCAAACAAAATCACTAAAGAGACATTTACATAAGAACTGGTGGGGGACATTACATAGTTTCTTATAGAACTAGAATTATAAGAGGATTAAAAGAGGTTGTGGGCTTCCCTGGTGGCACAGTGGTTGAGAGTCTGCCTGCCAGTGCAAGGGACACGGGTTTGAGCCCTGGTCCGGGAAGATTCTCACATGCTGCAGAGCAGCTAGGCCCGTGTGCCACAATACTGAGCCCTCATGTCACAACTACTGAAGCCCACGAGCCTAGAGCCCGTGCTCGGCAACAGGAGAGGCCACCATAGTGAGAAGCCCTTGCACTGCAGCGAGGAGTGCCCCCCACTCACCACGACCGGAGAAGAGCCCAGGCGCAGCAACGAAGACCCAGTGCAGCCAAAAGAGAAAAAACATTGTGATATGCAACGTCAACATGATCTGACAAGGTAGTTATATTACAAACCTAAAAAATGGGCATAGAATGGGAAGAGTGTGTGCAAAACTTGTTTTAGCTGTTCAGTAATCATATTTTGTTGTGGTGGACCCGTATTGTTATTCTGAGACTGTTATATGTACAGAGTAGTATAAGGGGATATAAAGCAAATGGATATAGAATATTAGAATTCTGTTATATCTAGTGTCCTTGTGATCCAGAACTCCTAGTGTGGATGACAGAAGATATTGCTGTTATATAGAAGAAATGAAGTAAAAGCTCCCTAGTCCTGAACTAGCACTGGAACTCTCAAGGCATCTTATTTTAAAAAAGATGAATATGTAATGTAAATAACCTCCCTGCTATTTTAAAGAAGCCTAGAAGCAACGCCTGATGACCCACCCAGTAACAGTGGGCAGCTGTAGGCTTCAGATATTGGTCCTGAAAGAGTGAAACATTTTTCTTCTTGGTGTTTGTTCTTATTGACAAGCTTTGGGAAAATAAGAACATCTACTTCTCTCCCTTCTCTCCCTCCCTCTACCTAACTTCCTTTCTTTCTCTTTTTTTCTTTTGCTTTCTTTCTACCACAGAGAAAGCTTGACAAAGTTTAAACAGCTTAGATGCTAAAAAGACAAATTATCTTTTCTTCTCTTTACTCTAGACAACCATTTTAAAAAGATAACTGTCTTAATAAAACAATTAATTAAAAGACTTCTAAAAATTGGCAATTAATTTTTTTTGTTTAACCTAAAATGTTGAACACCAAGATTAAAGTGCTAAAAATGATTTAAATAATATTCAGTTATGTAAAGACACAGAATACACATCTGGAGTAAATTATTTGGTAAAAGGAAAGCTTATTGATGATTAAAGTAGTGTTGATACAATAAAAAAGAGAAACATTGCTTGGAAAAAATTTTTCTACACAAAAATTATTCAGAAAATGTGGTTTAGCTTTATCAAATTCTGGTTTGGATACTCTGCAAAAAAGTATTGTTCTGTTCTAAAGTCTTTCTTCAAGAATGAAAATGGTCCTTCTGGCTTCTCAAGTGATCCCTTAATATATGTTAGGTTTCTATTTTATTTTTTACTTAACAGTTTCTAATTGTCTTCCCAGATCCTTTTAGTTATCAATCGATCCCCACTTTCAGGCATTACAGGCCTACTAATTATTGCCTACTGCATTTGAAAGCCACCATGGGATTGTCAGCATTCCTGGATATGTCCTTAACTTGTATACACACTATGTTCATTCCCTACTAGTCTAGAAATTCTGAAATTTTCCTATTTCAATATCATTATGCAAAACTGAAAAAATCGACCCATTTCCTGAAAAATAGATGAGGGATTTAGATGTTTATTTTATGAAATAAGTTTTCAGTGGAGATTATACCTCTTTTTAAAGTAAATGTAATAATTTATTTTTAAACTAAAACAATAATCATGATAAAAGGTTTTCAGAGATATCCTATGGGTTATATGGGCATGTATTAAAACCCCACATCTCCACTCTTCATGACTGTCATTCTCTATCATCATTCCACTGGAAAACAAGTCATGCTGTGTTATGAAATCCAAGTTTTTACTGTGGTCCCCTCAATAATTATTTCTGAGAACACCAGAGAAATGCTTGAATGTTCCGCTAATGCATCCTGGTTTCCCCCTGTCAAGTCACGCAGTCCATTCATTTTGGAGCACTCTTGCAATTATTATAGATAACATTTTATTTCTTTAAAATCGTTTCTCCAGGTTCTCAGTGTAAACAGGTAAAATTGCTTACTTTCCTAACATGTAGCTAATACCAGAATATAAACATTTCGCTACACTACACTGAAGTCTTGGTGGTAAGAAAAGGAACTTATAATATGGAAAATAAAAACTTCACATAAGCTACTGGGCACCACAACTTCTGGACACTGAGACTAAAACCTTGCTCAAAAATCATATCTGTCTTCCTCAAGCTTATGTCATTTGTCTGCAGTCAGGCTACCTCTCCTTAACTAAACTGGCTTTGCCCCTAAATACCTTCCCTCCAATTTTCACTATCCCAGTGAGAATTTATCAGTCAGGAAATGAACTTTGCTCTAAGAGTAACCCACCACATAAGAGTATAAAATAATTCAGGAGGCTGTTGTACAGGGCTGGAAATGGGGCATCCAGACCATATTTGGCTTCTCTGCCATAAAGTATATGCCCACCACCCGAGGTTTCCAAGATGGATGTTTGAACTCGAGTGATCACTTTGCTCTTCTACCCAGCAGGAAGGAAGGAAAAGGGCCTGCTCAGTCCCTAAGGAGATTTTCTTCCATAGGACTACACAACATGTCTGGTTACATCTCATTGGTCAGAACTTATTTAAATGGCCCACTAGCCACTGGGCCACGTGTCTCCCTGAATAAATTTGAAGTTCTATTACTGAACAGGAAGAAGATGAGTGTTCAGAGTTATCAAGAATTCTCTGCCAAAGAAAGGATAAACTCAAAATATTTTATCTTCAGCTCAAGTCTCTGGCCCAGCTCTTCATTATATACCACGAGACACAACCAGGGATCCCAGAGAAGAGAGGTTTCTATGGGATTGTGCAGAAAACTCTAGCTCCTTATAATCGAAAATTTCCATGCCAGAGTAATATCTTTATCTTTGCATAGGAAAGGTTTATTGGGAGTTTTGCCAAACAAAATATTTGTGTGTCCCCAAAGATAAAGTCTCTGTCCTCTCCCAAATTTATGGAGCAAAAATGTTCGCAGCTTTCAAAATAATGTCTGTGTATACATACATACATACATAACAATATACATAATACATAAATATGTAAATGTGTGGGTATGTGTATGTATCTATATGAAACAGTGAGAATATGCAAATGTTATAATTGTTATTCTTTCTGGCTGGTGAGATCATGTATAGATTTTAAGATTACTGTGTTTGTCAAATTTTCTGCAAAGAACTTTTAAAAATTGTAATAAGAAAAATAATGTTTACAAACCTATGTGTTGATGCTTAATATGTAAATGTCAGTGGAACATTTCTGGCTCAGAAGAAAAACATTAACACATTGAAAGTCCAATATCATCTAATCCATAAGTAGCAACTGTAAACCGTAGGTTCCTGATAAACAAACAGTCATAACTGTACATAACAGCAGGGTGGGATTCCTAAATTGTATTTAAAAGTAAAGGAATTAGCTGCTTAGTATGTTCGTTTAATAAACTTGTAGTTTAGAGCCTTCTTAATTAAGACTCTCTTGGGTGTACTGGGCTCTGTATGCAGACAAAATATGGAATTCTGCTTTCCTATATTACATGTTGTTAATGCTATTATATGTGCATTGCAGTGTCTTTGCAAATTTCTTTTCCATTTCTGTATATTTATATTTGTGTTTATTTCTGTCTTCTCTGAAAGCAACCATTTCCTTTAGAAATATATGTATGTGTAAATACCTATATATGTATATTTGTGTATGGACCTTTGTCTATAAAATGTATACATTTTTAATTATGCATGTATATGAATGTATATATATGAGTATGTGTGTGTATATAGATGTGTATGTATGTGTGGGTGTGTGTATATATATATATATTTTTTAACTTCCCAATATTTTCTCCTTCTTTGTGTTTCTAAAGCCTCACTGAATCCTAATTAAATATATTAGTCATACTGGGATAGCCATTGACATGATCATGACAGAATACTATTTAGTTATTGGCTGAGGATATAATCTTATGAAAGCCATGGTCTATATGGTTACTTGCCTCCATTCAAGTGAGACACGGGAAACACTTAACAATCAGTGTGGGCTTCCCTGGTGGCACAGTGGTTAAGAATCCGCCTACTAATGCAGGGGACATGGGTTCGATCCCTGGTCCAGGAAGATCCCACATGCCACAGAGCAACTAAGCCCATACGCCACAACCACTGTGCCTGCGTGCCACAACTACTGAAGCCAGCACGGCTAGAGCCTGTGCTCTGCAACACGAGAAGCCCGCGCACCGTAACAAAGAGTAGCCCCCGCTCACCGCAACTAGAGAAAGCCTGTGGTGCATCAATGAAGACCTAACGCAGCCAAAAAAAAAAAAAAATCAGTGTACCATGACCACTGACCAATCAGAGTAGACATCCATTCAATCAGAACAAATTTCCAAAACTTGCACATCCCAGAACAATTTTAAATCTTCTCCTAAAGTGTCTTGTCTAACAGTACAAATTTGATATATATTCTAAGAAGTTGGGAGTAGTTTTAACAGTGAAAAACATGTATCTTGACTGATTTTCCCATTCCATCAAAGGATAAGTCAACAGAGAATGGATGCCCAGCCTTTCTCTTCATAATCATTCACAGACTGTTTCCAGACATCAAAAAGAACTCTGTAAAAAATGGAGCAGAAGAAAGACCAGAAAATTCATAGAATTTCCAAGGCTATACAGCTAGTCCATAGCCACACAATAACTGGAAAATGTTTCCTTTCTCTCATGCAGATTTCTTGAATGGGGTTGAAGAACCTCAGAGGAGTAGGTTATAAAATCATTCTTAGGGTCAAATGGAGGCCAAATGGGCAAATATGATCATGGTGAGCTCTGAGCTGTTGCCTAAGGGAAAGTTGATCCTTCCCATTTTTTGATTTCCTTTTGTTCATATTTTAAGTTTATTAGAAATGTGGCCATACCAGGAGAGAAATCAACGTTATTGGCCTCTAAATCAATACTAAGAGATATATTAGCCATAGAGTTTAATTTTTTCCCTCACTTAAAATTAACACATGGTTATAAAATATTATAAAAATACATCAGCATATAAATAACCATTTTAATATGTTTATAGGATTCTTTTGATTTCAAGTGCTCAGAAACTTAGGCAAACTGGCTTGAACAAAAAAGAAAATTTATTGGCTGTCCTAACTGAAAAATCTGGGGAAAGATTTGGCTTCACAAGTAGCTTGATCTAGGAACACAAACAATGTTTCTTTCCATCTTTTAGTTCTGGTCTCTGGAGTTTTGGCTCCATTATCAGATAGTCTCTCTCTTCAAGATGGCAGCCATCTTTGGTTTAAATCCCCTAGGAAGGATCTCTTTCAATAAGCCCATTAAAAGTGTCACTGCAGTTTCTCAGTACTGATAGAACACCTGCCTAATCAGGAAAATACAATAGTCTGAACGGTCAGGTCTGACTCACATCCCATCCCAAGAGTGGTTGAGGCAGAACATAGCTCCCTGAAGTAAAATCACAGTATGGTCAAACGCAAAGTATGAGTGAATAGGTAGCAATGACAACACATTTTCTGATAAATGTAGACTAAGAGACTCTATCACCCACAAGACCTTACTGAAAGAACTAGTAAAACATCCAATTCCGCAAGAGAAAAAGTAAACTCACGAGCACGAATGGGGAACAAGAAACAATAGTTAGCATAGAAACGGATGAAGTATTTCGGCAAGTTTAAAAAATTACTTAAACTTGAGTGTCCCCTCCATCAGACTGCCCCTCAAATGTCCACATCATAATCCCCATAACCTGTGAACATGTTACCTTACGGTCAAAAGGAACTTTATAATGTGATTCAATTAAGGATCTTATAATGGGAGATTTACCCTGCCATCTTTGGATTATCTGGGTGGTCTCAGTGTTATCACAGGAGCCCTTATAAGAGGGAGGCAGGGGTTCAGAAAGGAGAGAAGACTCTGTGGTGGACTTTGAAGATGGAGGAAGGAGCCACTAGCCAAGAGAAGTAGGCAACCCTCAGAAGCTAGAAAAGGCAAGGAAATGGATGGTCCCCTGGAGATTCCAAAAGGAACACAGTCCTGCCAATATCTTAATTTTAGATTTCTGACCTCCAGAACGATGAGAGAACAAATTTGTGTTCTTTTAAGGCACTAAGTTTGTGATAATTTATTACAGCAGCAATAGGAAACTAATATAGTACTAAACATAAAAACTAAGTTTTCTATATTTTGCAAATAAAAATAGAACATCTAGTTAATTTTTTTTGTTTATCTGAAATTGAAATTTAACTGAACACCCTATATTTTACCTGTCAACTGTAATAAAACAAAACTTTTTTGTTATGTTGGATACTTTTTGTTTGTTTTATTATGTTATTAATAAAATAATGAAAAAAGAAACAAAAAAGGGTAATGAACAAAATCAGAGAAGGCATTTGATGGGTAGTTTAAGTCATGACATAAATGTTGGTAGAATTCTCCCACTGCGTTTGGTAAACTGGTAGTAGTTTTGGCAAAAGTGACTTTTTATAGGCTCAAGTGGCTTTGTATAGAGTGGAAGGTATCTTCTTAGGCTGCAGGACAAAGGTAACAAAGTACTCCTGGAAATGATGCATAGTCTGATGAATGTAGTGTGAGGATTTACACTTACCAAGAGGAATGATATTTAGCCTTGCTCACGCTTAGTTTCCTCATCTGTAAAACAGGGAGAAAAACAATACTTTAGGGCTTCCCTGGTGGCGCAGTGGTTGAGAGTCCGCCTGCCGATGCAGGGGACACAGGTTTGTGCCCCGATCCGGGAAGATCCCACATGCAGCGGAGCGGCTGGGCTCGTGAGCCATGGCCGCTGAGCCTGCGCGTCCGGAGCCTGTGCTCCGCAACGGGAGAGGCTGCAACAGTGAGAGGCCCACGTACTGCAAAACAACAACAACAACAACAGTACTTTAATCCCTCTTTAGGGAGGTCTGGGAATTAATAAGATAATATGTAGAAAGTGTTTGAACTAGTATTGAGCAAGTAATAATGAGTAAAAAAATGTTTAGCTATTACTATCATGACATCTACAAGTAGACATTGACACAATTATGTATATACACGCAGTGCCGTCTGTATTGGGGACACTGATTTTTCCGACTATATTCTAACCAATTATGTTTAATTGATGTGTGTTTAGACAATATAGGCAACTCTTCTTCCCCAGTCTCTACACGTTTTTCTCGAATTTCATTGTAAGTTCATTTTATTTATTTATTTATTTATTTTGCGCTACGCGGGCCTCTCACCGCCGCGGCCTCTCCCGTTGCGGAGCAAGGCCCCGGACGCGCAGGCCCAGCGGCATGTGGGATCTTCCCGGACCAGGGCACGAACCCACGTCCCCTGCATCGGCAGGCGGACTCCCAACCACTGCGCCACCAGGGAAGCCTCATTATATGTTTTAATGCTACTTTCTACGTATCTAAAATTCAGTTTTATTCCATCCCCCATTTCACCAATGAAAATCTAAATTATCTATGCCTAGGATTGATTCCATTGCAGTTAGCTATGTACCTGAATTTTAATTTTATTTAAGAGATATATTTTCTAGTTTATTGACTAATAAGAATGAAGAGGGCTGATCCAACTAATGTCAATGATAAGTGGCAATGTAGCCAGTTACTGATGTATCTCATCAAATGTATGATGAGACTGTGACCATCACTCATTTTGAGAGAATTAACTTTGTAAACATTTATCCTAATTTTGTGTCAGTATAACATGATTATTTTAAAAGTAACATAATTTTGTTATTTTATCTATATGTTGCAAAAGAAAATGATTAGTGATTTTTTTTAGCTGGATTGATTAATTTGATTAAGTATTGCCATGATGAACTTAGCCTTTAGTTTTCATTTTCTCTGATAAATTTTTCTAAATTAGTTTTGAAATTAAATTTATAAATTTAATATAAGTAATATAGTATGCACTTCAAATCCCATAATATAATTTTATTTTATAACCTGGTAAGATAACTACATTTGAACATTTTTCTTGAAGATGTGATTGTCATTTTTTATGTTCTGCACATCTACACTCACACACAGCTTGGTGGTTATCAAACTACTGCACTGAATGATCACAGAAACACAGTTCCTCATAATTTATTAAGCTGTTTTAATAGTACTGTTAATTCTGCTATGAAATTTATTTGATCCTAGGAGATTCATTAATTGATGTATTCATCTAAAATACTAGAAGTATAACTATCTGGAATGTATTCCTCCATCAATAAAATATAAGGATCTTTACCTATTTGAGAGTAATTTTAGAATAAAAGAGAACTAAGAGTGGGTCCAACTTCCTTATTTTTCAGGTGAAGAAACTGAGCCTCAGGGAGATGAGGAAGTTTTAATCATTCTAGGTATGACTTTTGGTGAGTAGCTTTCAAAGAGATAGCATTTTGATCTACATTGTTTCCACATGGAATTGGCTTTTCAGTCATTTTAATTTTATTAAAACTTTTTTATTATTAAAATATCCAATAAAACATTGCTGTTGTGCTTTCCAGTCTTCCCCACATATGATTTACATTCCATTTCTCTGACGCAGATGGAAAAACCAAGAGGTACTCTACAAAGATACATATCAGTGTCACTATTATCAACCATTTTTCTTAAGTGTCTATGACACATTCTTCCTTTAAAAAAAATCTATACAAATTTCAAAGGGAAAAATATATAGTAATTGTATAGATTTTATAGTCAAATGAGTATTTCTATAGCTTTGATTGGCTTTAACTTAACTTTTAAAAATTTTATGGAAGTATAGTTGATTTACAATGTTGTGTTTAATTTCTGCTGTAAAGCAAAGTGACTCAGTTATACATATATATATTCTTTTTCATATCCTTTTCCATTATGGTTTATCAAAGGATACTGAATATAGTTCCCTGTGCTATACAGTAGGACCTGTTGTTTATCTATCCTATATATAATAGTTTGCATCTGCTAATACCTAACTCCCAATCCTTCCCTCCTCCACCCCTCTCCTTAAATATAATTAATTTTTTTTGTATTTAAGACACTTGCAGACTCTGAAATCAGAAAGCTGTATTTAAAGTGAATTTATGTCTTCAACATGTTGGTAATTATAAGTTAGCATCTAAGACCCATAGGAAACATATGTGTGTACACACTCAACAAATATAAAATATGTATGTTCACAACATACACACATGAACATATATATGATATACATACACATATCATATATATGTGTGTATATATATGTGTGTACATATAAATATATATAGTGCGTGTATGTGTGTGTGTGTGTGTGTGTGTGTATAAATGTAATGGTCTTGTGGAGACAAGCTGCAGAAGCTAGACTTACTTCATATACTAATCCATGTTTTCTAGCTTCACGGGGGCTTAGATTATTTTCTATTGAGCTTTCTTTTCCACTGAATTAAAAGAAAAAAATCAGGGACTAATTTGCTAAGCCACAAAGCCCACTCAACTCATTTTAATCTGTGGATGTGCTGAATATGAAAGAAAGACATGAATGAAAATGCGAACACTTTCTTTGAGTCATAAAATTCCCAATAGAACTTAGCTTCTTTTCTTGAAATGAATACTCTTATGTGTCTAGATGTGTAAACATTACATGCATAAAATATCTATATAATAGACTTGTATAGACCTTAACGTGTTGATTTTCAAATGCATCTGTGATATGGTCTAACAGTAAATCTTTTTATTATAAACTGTTATTATATTTGAAACCATTATATGCTTGGAACACCTGGTTAATCTTTGGCTTAAATTCTATGTCAGCCAGGTGTCTGTCCTCTTAGGGATCACAGAAAGATTGGACCTCGTTTAAGTGTGAAATAATCCTGTTGCTTCTATCTGAGAGTGAATGAGCCCAGGATTAGATCAGATAAAACACACTCAAGCTAAAGTGCACAAGGTGGATTATGCAAGAAAAGAGGATTTAGTGAAGAACGGATCCACAACTTTTTGTTAACACAGAGAATGGTGGCTTTTGTAAGCAACATTTGTGGAAACTCAACTGGAGCTTTAAAAGCTATGTCTTTTGTTGTACATTTCTCTGCATACATTTGCTTTGTAGTTGGGAATGCTAACTTTGGAAGCCATGCTGGGCCAGGACTCATGCTCATTTTGCCTAATGAAAGGCTAAGGATGTACTCCTACTCATACATTCTTGTTTTGTCTGCTTTGAAGTTTATAATGCTCTCCTGAAAGATGTGAAGTTCATTAGGTTGTTATTATCATGACCACAAATTAAATATCTGTTCCCTGGGGAGTGATAAGCTTCAAGTATAAACTGTACTTACTATAATATTGACTTAATTACTAATATACTGTCTCTTGTTCTTAATATTAAAAAAACTATAAATATCTATTAGGGTATATTCTGAATTTAATGTTATGTTTGTTAACATTATTAATGTTTTCATGCATCTTCTCAAAGTTACAAGTTATATACACAGCTGAAACATATATGTAGGCAAGAGATGCTTTCAGCATTGATAGTGTAAGATTTTGCACTAGAACTTCTAAATATCATAATTCTATGCAACTCCCTGGCTGTAGAAGTTTTTCTATATTCAGAGCCATGTTCCTTCAGCTTAGAAGTTTCAACATTTCTGTTTTAACATATGAGTCTTTTAAATGGAAAGGGAAATAGACATTGTATGCATCCATTGGTTTTAGTTTGTGATAGAACCAACCAGTGGAACTTCTAACATAGGGTTTAAATGATTATCAAGTCCCCTCAATTATTTCTACTTTATTGTAATCAATTTAAATATCTATATATTCTCTGATTAGCAAAATTATTAACTATATTGGTTGTCAGTGAGTACCTCTCATACCTGTTTTTACCTGTATCACTGGACCACGTGTTATACTTTCTGAGTGTTTTTGTTAATGTTGTACTTAAAAGAGATGACAAAGTAGACATGGCCAAAAAGCAGGTAATTCTGGAGGTCTGGGTATAAAATTATTACTTGAATTAATCAAATTTCTGATTGAGAAACTCTTTTAATACAACTAAGTTAAGAATGAGCTTAACAATCATACCTTCTTCAGAATTTTGTTTTGCTATAATTCATTCCTAATGAAGAAGTGTTAAAGCATATTTATGAGACTATGGAAATATTACATACATGATGAGAAATATCTCTACTCTTAGTTACAAGGGGATGTGATTCAAGAGGAAAAGAAAAGTCTGGCTTCTTCAAAATACCTTTCTTACCAGTCTACCACAAAGATATAATTTTTATAAAGAGAATACTTTATTAGATATGTACTTTCTGTGGCTTATCTTAAAATGTCTTCCTTGAGTAATAAATTCAAAAATGGACAGATTAAGCCAGTAGAGGGTGATAGCAGATGAATGGCTCATTCAATGTACATTATTATATGTAATGTTGTATTAGGAAACAAATGAATATAAAATAGCTCAATTACTGTCGAAGCATATGAGGGGAAGTCTTTGTCAACGGGATTTCAATGAGAGAAGTAGATTTCTGGCATCCTCATTTGGATACTGAATAATTCAGTAACAATTCTTTCTGATAAATAATGCCATGATTTTACTTTAGCTATCAAGAGATTTGTGCCAAATTCATGACCTAATGCCCTTAACTCTATAGGAACATTTGCTATGCATTTTTGCATGCTAATATTTCTCATGGACTTTTTTTCTCTTAATCACATTTTCTCTTCAATCAGATTCCTTTGGTTATTAATATCATCCTTTTGTATCACCAGTATTTATGTAGGCTATTTTAAATCCTTCTGTGGAATGAAACAGGAAAAAATATATAAATAATGCTATAAATGATCTATAACTCTATGAACTTATTTAATTTTATTTACTCTGTACATTATAATTATTATATATTTCATTAAGTGGAATTTGTATACATTTTCTCACTTAAATTTAAAATATATGGCAGCTTACCCAGAGAGTTTAATAAGCTTTTTATATGTATTTTAAAATATGGTATTGACATATTAACCATAATTTATAACTGTGGTTTTCAAAGAATTGTCAGTTCATCAACTGGTCCACAGGCAGTTTGGGAAGAAAAAGTTGTACAATTTTTGTTCACATACATTTGAGAAATTTGAAGAAGAAGGCTGATTAAGATTATCATAAAAATCCTGGCATCTGCTTAGTAATCTTTACTGTATTAAAGATTGTGAAGGTACTGAAAAGAATGTATTTGTCAGTTTATCTCAGCTGCATTTATTTTTCAGTAGACAGCTCACTTGGTTAATTTCTTTTCACGTCATTGTGTATTATATTCCATATATGTTAAATATTTATTTTAACTAATAGGTTGTGTTAGGTCCCTAATTGTTTTATATTATAAATGACTCAAAAGTTGGTCATTGAAAAGCAAAAGTCTTGAAAATCAAAAAACACTATTCAGAATAATGCCATAGTTAAATACTTAACAATACTCCAGTGAAATTATAAAATGTAAAGCTCTATGTGTAGGAATAAGAGAATATATCATGATGTCTCTGAAGAAAGTGATAAAGAAAACTGGGATAAAATGTGACACAATATCTGAAAACTGTTTTTTATTCAGCCAACTAGAGACCATCTTAATCCTCAGGATATTGTCTGTTATAAAGTATGATTAAATAGCAACATAAAGCTATGGAGACTTTTATGCCATTTTTAAAAGCAAAATGAACTCACTGGTAAATATCTCCAGAACAATTACAAATTCATGCTTTTTAGCAAGAAATTGATGAATTTTTTTGCTAAAATATAAAATAATCAAAATTTACTGCTTTCTAAATAGTAAAACCATTTGCAAATCACACATTGCCAAGAAGCATATACAACCATCTGCAAAGTGACAAATATTATGCTCAGAAGAAAGCAAGGCAAGCTGTTGGCAAAATTCCTTTATCAAATGACACCATTTGGCTTTGTATATCAATAAGCACACGACCGGGAAGAGAAACATTATGTTGAGTGAGTGTGAAGAGATTTTGACTTATAGTTGGATGAAACATACAAAGTGGGAATCCGTTCTTAATATATATGCAGGGAAAGATATATACTCAATAACTTATTATGATATTCATTTCCAAACACCAAAACTATAGGAGAAGAATTCTTATTTTATGAGCCATGACGTGGATTGGAGAAGGTGCTTCAGGCTCATTTCTGAGGGAATACAAGCAATGCGTGCATCAAGAAAGGCATTGCTAAGTGAATAAAGCAGCTCTGTTGCTCCACACACTGCTTTGCCCACATACTGCTTTATTCGTAGATACCAGTTGGTGGTTAACAAAATGTCTCCTGATTTTGATTTAGTGCTGAAAGAAATGGTGAATATTGTGGTCCAATGATGCTAAACGTTTGAGAAACCCTGTTAACTATAAGGCTCTGATAGTGCCTCATTAGAATTATTGTTAGAACCTTTCTAATTAGTTTCTGAAAGCATTCTTGACTCACTCTAATCCACGGGTCGGCGAATTTTTTTTTTCTGTAAAGTCTTCAATTGTAAATACTTTCAGTTTGCAGGACATATGGATTGTGTTGTAATAATCAACTCTGTCATGGTAGCACAATATGTAAACAAATAAGCCTGGCTATGTTCCGGTAACACTTTATTCACAAAAATCAAGTAATGGGCTGGATGTGGTCCATGGGCTACAATTTTCTGACTCCTGCTAATCTGTCTGATACTTCTTCCAGAGAAAGGGGAGGTTAACGTTATGTGAAAGTTTGATCATAACACACCTCTAAGAAAGAGCTTTCATTTTCCTTTGTCTGTAATTAAGGTCTGGATTCTTTAGAATATTCCAAGATTTTTCTTATTTGACTTCTCTCTCCCTTTTGAATCTCATCTTACACTTTTCTTCAGTATGCCCTTGGGATTAATGCTTAAACCATTCAGAGCTCCTTAAGTGTGCCATGGTCTTTAGGCCTCTGTGCTTTTAAAGAGAATGTATACCTTGAACATCGCTTGACTATCTATACAACTTAGTAGTTGTACTATTATTATTTGTTTACGTGTCTGACTACTGGATTAGAATGTGAGTCCCTCAAGGGAGTGAAGTATACTTTATTTTTGTATAGAGTTGAGGGTGTTGCCTGGCCAATTCTAGACACTCAGTAAATGTTTGTCAAAAATAGTCAAATGATTAAAGCTCATCCACTACTGGAGGGATTAACCTCCAAAGTATTGGAAAACATACTTGTCCTTTCTAAACTTCTTTTACATTTTTAGCAAATATCAAAATGTTAGACTCCATTTATATAGTGGGATTTATTAATGCATTCCAATTACATGTGTCTTACCCTACATAATCATTCAAGAGATAATTTTAGTAAAGCCTAAAAATAGGAAATAAAGAGTGATTTATGTTTCTAGCCAAGATGGGATAACAGAGACTGGATTTACCATCCCATCTGAAATAATCGAAAAACTGGACAAAATATATGAAACAATAGTTCTCAAGACACTGGACATCAGACAACAAAGAACAGTGATCTGTCCTTGAGAAATGGGACACATATGAGGTTAGCACTGTAATAGACCCAGCTAATTATCTGGAATTTTTTTTCCAGGTTGCAGTGTAAAAAGGAGGGAAATAGTAGTAGTTGGCAGTTTCCTTGAGAAAACGAGCCAACTGAGAGTCTAGGAAATTCACAGCCACCTTAAGGGAGAAAAGAGTACAGGAGAGGAGAGAGCTGCCCAGAGAGAAAACTCCAGAGATCTTCTGAGGGTCCCCCCTTGTGTATTTGGCTGAGTACTGATCAGTACTTGTGTGTGAGAAAATGACTTGAGAGAAAGAACTGCCAAAATGATTAGAGGAAACAATTCATAGAGATCCTAAAAGTCTGGGAATAGTGTCAGTTACTATTAGAAGTGTCAGTGAAAAACCCACAGTTCACAGGGCATTAGGCAGAGACTCAGAAGGGTTTAGTCTCAATAGTAGGACAAAGTTAGCACTAAACTAAACACTATTCTGATCCTAACAATTGAAAGCAAAACCTGTAAGAATACAGGTCTACAATTAAAAGCAAAACCTGTAAGAATTAAATTATTTCCAATTAACTTATCAGAAGAAACTTTAACAGGGTAATAGTCACAATGTCACACATTGAATAAAAGTTACTAGGTGTGAGAAGCCGAAAAATAAGACCCATAATGAGGACAAAAAGCAATAAATTGAAACAGACCCAGAAATGACATATATGACAGAATCGGTCAACAAGAACATCAAATCAGTTATTATAACTGAATTCCTAATATTTAAGAAGCTAGAAAATATTTCACCATATTAGGTGAAAACATAGAAGATATAAAGAAGATGCAAATTAATCTTTTAGGGATAAAAACTATCATGTCTGAGATTAAATATACACTGGACAAAACTAAGCCTAGATTAGGCATAGCAAAATAAAATATTCTTGAACTTGAAGATATAACAATTCTACTCAAAATGAAACACATAGAGCAAAAGATAAATAAACCAGTGTGTCTATGAAATGTAACACCTTCAAGGATTCTTGTGTGCGTGTGTGTGTGTGTGTGTGTGTGTGTGTGTGTGCGTGTGATTGGAGTGCTAAAGAAAAGGATAGAAAGAGAGGAGAACAAAAATATTTGAAAAATAATGGCAGAAAATTTTCCAAATTTGATGAAAACTATAAATGCACAAATTCAAAAAGCCCAATAGATCTAAACATAAGTAACAAGGAAAAGAACCACACAAAGCACATTGTAACCAAAGTGCTTAAAACTAGTAATAAGGAGAAAATCTTAAAAGCAGAGAGAGTAAAAAGACACATTATATTTCAAGTAACAAAAATAAATATGACATCAGGTTTCAACTTGGAAAGAATACAAGCCAGAAGAAAGTAAAGCAACAACTTTAAAGTACTAATAAGAAAAAAAATAATAAAGCAAACAAAATTATTAACCTCAAATCTTTGCCCAATTAAAACATCTTTCAAAAACAAAGGTGAGTTTGACGGTTCCTTAAAAAATTAAACAGAATTACAGTAGACTTAGAAGTTCCACTGCTAGCTAGATACTGAATAATTGAAAACATGGAGTGAGAGGGATACTTGTTCAACAAAGTTCATAGCAATATTATTCACAACTGCTAAAATATGGAAACAACCCAAGCGACAATGAACAGATGAATGGATGAACAAAATGTGATATGCACAAATACAATGGGATATTATTTAGTCATAAAAATGAATGAAGTACTGTTATATGCTATGACATGGATGAATCTTGAAAACACTATGGTAAGTAAAATAATCCAGACACAAAAGGACAAATATCATGAGTGATTCTACTCATATGAAATATCTAGGGTAGGCAAATTCATAGAGACAGAGGTGGATTGGAGGCTACCAAATGCTGGGAGGAGGGGGAGTGGGGAATTATTGTTTAATGGGTACAGAGTTTCTGTTTGGGGTGATGAAAATTTTGGAAATAGTTAGTAGTGTTAGTTGTAAAACATTGCCAAATTAATTAATTTTACTTTATCTCAAAAATTATTAAAATGGCAAATTTTGTGTTGTGTGTATTACCACAATAAAAAAAATTCTTAAAAATTTAATAAATTAAAAGAAGACTTTAAAGGTGCTTAAAACACTGCCTGGAAAATAAAAAGTACCATAACACAAACCAAAACAAAACACATAAAAACCTCAAAGTGAGACAAAGACTTTCTAAGACATACAAAAACTAAAAGAATCCATCTCTATAAAACCTGCATTACAGGAAATATTAAAGGAAGTCCTTCAGGCAGAAGAAAAATGATAGCAGATGAAAATCTGAGTCTAAACAAACACCAAAAATGGTAACTACAATATAAATACATTTTTATTATTATTTAAATATTTTATAAAGATAACTGTTTACAGCAAAATATCATAAAATATTGTTGGATTTATAACATATGTAAAGCAATGTTTAAGACAACAATAACACAAAGTCTGGGAGCAAAGAAATGGAGAAATTCTGTTATGAGGTTCTCATATTATACATGAAGTGGTATTATATCACTTGAAAGTACACTTTAATAATTTAAAGATGTATACTATCAACCCTAAAGCTACCACATTTGAACACTCAGCAGACTAATACTCATTCCAAATGCAAATAAAACATTTCCCAACATAGATCATATAACGGGCAAAAAAACAAGTCTCAATAAATTTAAAAGGATTTAAGTCATACAAAGTTGTTCTCTGATTACAAGGGAACTAAATTACAAATCACTATTAGAATGATATCTAGAAAATCCTCAAATATTTGGAAACTAAATTGCATACTTCAAAATAAACCGTAGATCTGAAAAGGAAATTAGAAAATATTTTGAACTGAATGAAAACAAAACACAGCACATCAAAATTTATGGGATGAAGCTAATTAAAGAGAAATTTATAGAACTAAACACCTATGTTAGAAAATGAGAAAGGTCTCAAATCAATAACCTCAGTTTCTACCTTACAAAATAGAAAAAAAGAACAAATGAAATCTAAAGAAAGCACAAGAAAGGAAATGTATAGCTCAAAGAGGAAATCAATGCAATAGAGAACAAAAAATCGATAGAGAAAATAAGTAAAACCAAAACTGCTTCTCTGAGATCAATACAATTTATGAACTTCTAGTTACACTGATCAGAAAAAATAAAAATACACAAATTAACAACATCAGGAAGGAAAGTGGAGACATCATCAAAAGATTCTAAAGATATCTAAATGATAATAAGAAAATATTATGAACTTTTGACAATTAATGTGACAATTCAGATTAAATGAATACACTCCCTGAAAGAGAAAAACTACCAACGATCACTCAGAAAGTGCATAACCTGATAGTCTTATATCTATTAAAGAAATTATAAAAATTGTATTTAGAGTTAATAATCTTTCCACAGAGAAAAACCCAGGCCCAGAAGGTTTCCCTGGAAAAGTCTACAAGCATTTAAGGAAGAAGTAACACCAATTTTACACAAACTCTGCCAGAAAATTGAAGATCAGGAAATATTTCCCAGCATGAGAACAACACAACTCTTACACCAAAACTAGGAAAAGACATTATAAGCAAAGAAAACTACATACCAATATACCAACATCCTCCATGAATATAAAACTATATACCTAAATCCTCCATGAATATATTTTTAAAATCTCAATAAAATTTTAGCAAATGGAACTCAACCTTCTATAAAAAGTTTACAACATCATGACCAAGTGGGATATAGCCAAGGAATAATGTTTAACATTCAAAATTCAATCAAGATATTTTACCATATTAATAGACAAAATAAGAAAAAAAACATATGATCATCTCAATAGGCGCAAAGTA
Organism: Neophocaena asiaeorientalis asiaeorientalis; assembly: GCF_003031525.2. Taxonomy (NCBI): domain Eukaryota; kingdom Metazoa; phylum Chordata; class Mammalia; order Artiodactyla; family Phocoenidae; genus Neophocaena; species Neophocaena asiaeorientalis. Next base: position 7,708,875 of record NW_020175528.1, read on the forward strand.
TTTAACATAATCCAGCATCCATTCTTGATTACAAAATAAAGACTTACCAAACTAGTACTGAAAGGAAACTTCCTCAACCTGATAAAGGACATCTATAAAACCTATCATTAACATCATACTTAATGGTGAAACACTAACTGCTTTTTCCCTAAAGTCAAGAACTTTAGGGAAAGTCAAAAGGATGTCCATTTTTACCCATTTTATTCATCATTGTACTGGATATTGGGCCCAAGGCAATAAATCAAGAAAAAGGAATAAAAGGCATCCGAATTGAAAAGGAAAAAACAAAAGTCTTTATTCAGGTATTACATGATTGTATACATGGAAAATCTGATAAATAAAAGCTACTAGAAGTAATGTGTGAGTGTAGCAAGGTGAAAAAAATAACAAAATCAATATAAAAATTAAATTGTATTTCTATAGACCATAAAACTGAAAGAATAATGCCATTATAATAGCAACAAAATATAACTTACTAAGGAGTGGATCTGATAAAAGGTGTACAAGACCTATGTTCACTGAAAACTACAAAATATTGCTGAGGGTATTTAAAGAAGACCTAAGTAAATAAAAAGATCTACTGTTGGGGCTTCCCTGGTGGTGCAGTGGTTGAGAGTCCACCTACCGATACAGGGGACACGGGTTCGTGCCCCAGTCCGGGAAGATCCCACATGCCGCGGAGCGGCTAGGCCTGTGAGCCATAGCCGCTGAGCCTGTGCGTCCGGAGCCTGTGCTCTGCAGCAGGAGAGACCACAACAGTGAGAGGCCCGCGTACCGCCAAAAAAAAAAAATCTACTGTCCTCATGGATCAGAGAATTCAATAGTTATTAACATGTCAGTTCTTCCCATCTCAATCTTTAGATTTAATTCAATCTCAGTGAAAAATCCCAGCCTGGCTATTTGTAGAATTTGACAAGCTGATTCTGAAATTCATATGGAAATGGAAAGAACTTGGAATAGGCAAAACCACTTTGAAAAAGAAGTACAAATTTGCAATACTAGCAGTACCTGATTTCAAGATTTGTTTTAAAGCTACAGAAATCAAGTTTCTATATTAACATTAAGATAGACAAATTGAGTAATGGAGCAGAAGAGAGAATCCAGGGCAAGCCCCACACGTGGAAACAATTGATTTTTCAATGCTGGTGCAAAAGAGATTCAGTGAATAAAGGACAGTCTTTATAACTAATTATGCTGGGACAATGGACTTTCATAAGCAAAAACATAAACTTGAATTCATATTAAACTCAAATGAACAACAAATCTTAATATACAACCTGAAATTATAAAACTTCTAGAAAAAAACACAGGATAAAAGCAAATTCTTAGCTAAAGTACTAAAATCATGATCTACAAAGAAAATATTTTAAAATTAGATTTATCAAAATTAAGAACATCTGTTCTTCAAAATATACTGCTAAAAGGATAAAAAAAGGACTAGCTATACACTGAGAGAACATGCTTGTAAGTCATGTGTTTGGTAATGGACTTGTATCTAGAATGTGTATATAAAGAAATCCCAAAACTCACTAAAAAGAACAAACAACCCAATTATTAAAATGTTCAATATATTTTAACAGACATTACACCAAACAAAATATACAGATGGTAAATAACCATATGAAAAGATGCTTAACACCATTATCCATTAAGGAAATTCTTATTAAAACCATAAGGAAATAGCATTATACACCCACCAGAATGGCTAAATTAAGAAAAAATAACCTAATCACATAAAATATTGGTATGAATGTGGAGCAACAAGAACTCTCATCACTTCTATAGTATGACTATAAAATGGCACAACCACTCTGGAAAACAACTTGAAATTTCTTAGACATTATATACCTACCATACAACTCAGCCATTCCATTCCTAGATATTTACTCAAGAAAAATGGAGACATATGTCTGTACAAAAAATGGTATATGGATATGCGTATTGGTTTTATCTGGAGTAGCCTCAGACTGGAAACAAACAAAATGTTTATCACCAGGTAAATGGATAAACAAATTGTGGATTATCCATGCAGTGGAATATTACTCAGCAATGAAAAACTTAATTATTGGTACATACAACTACATGGATCAATCTAGAACTAATTTTAGAAAAGACATACTGTATGATTACATTTAAATAAAACTCTAGGAAATGCAAACAAATCTGGAGTAACAGGAAGATCAGTGGTTGCCTCTCAGAGGTAGGCATGGAAGGGCAGAAAGGAGGAATTACAAGGGGGAAAGAGGAATTTGCGAGATAATGGATACTTTCATCACATTGATTGTGGTGCCAGTTTCATGGGTGTATATTTATAAAATATATCAAAGGATTCTTTTAAAATATGTACAATTTATTATATGTCTATTATACTTCAATAAGACTGTTAAAAAGGAAAAGACAGTCTTTTCTCTCAAGGAGCTTTCAATCTTGAAATCTTTGGGGGAGGCATTACATGGCTCTGCAATGATTTTTGAGATAAGACATTCAAATTTAAATACTATTGAATTATTTTAAGGAGAAATAAAAGCATTTGCCAGTTTGACAGATAAAGATCCCTTTTTGTTGACTCATATACCTAGTCTGCCAAAGCCTCTTATGTGTTGGGTGCTCCTAATGAAAACATGATTGGTCTTCTAAGAAGATAAACATGTACAAACATCATGTCTATGAAATAATGCCCTAAGGCAGATTCTGACCTTTCTCCAGTAGCTAAAGTTCCATACGGCTCATCTATGAATTTCACAGCAGGTATAAAATTAGCCAGTGGGAATTTACTAGGGAATCAAATATGACATCATCGTGTGTTTAAATCAAGGAATGATTTGTTTTTCAGTTTTACAAGTCTTTCCAGGGAAAGGCAATTTTTATCTGTCTTATGGTTTATATATGCTATCTAGAAAGTTCAAAGTTAACCCCCTGAAGGATTGCAAATTACTTATTCACCTAGTTTTCTCATTCACACTTTCACTCATTTATTTCCTCAATGAATTCACAGGAAAGGTTACTCTTCCAACGTTCTCATCTTCTTTCCCGGATTTTACAATTCCTGCCCATCAGATGCTCTTTGCTATGTCCTCTCTCTACTTAATTTGTCCTCTCCAACTTTCTCCAACTGACCCGCACTCCCACTTCCCACCCCTCACTGACCTTACAACTGACCACCTCGGGGATGTTTGGAGAAAACCCACTCTCGCAAAGAGATAACTAGTTGTTATAATACATATGTTGAACAAACACTATCTGTGACATCATCAAAGTGCAACTTTACTTCGTATCTCACCATCAGTTTAAAATTTGTTCCTTGAGATCAACGTGTCTATCCCTGGATAGAAACTTGGGATGATATTATGAATTTTGTGCTCACTCTTAGATATGGTCTTGGTTCAGTAATTAGAAAGTGTCCAGTAGAAGATAATCAACACTTCAATTTTCTTCCCAAGTTAAACCTTTCTTCCCTTCCCACAAGCTAGTTAATTGTTGCCTGAAGCATCATATGATTATGATTCAATTCCCTCCCTTTTTTCCTACTTATCTTCTTCTTCACTTGGTAGCTGCTATGTTGGGTCATTTCAGGTTCAAGAAGAGAAGGAGGAAAGGTAAGAGACAAGGCTTTTCTCATTAGGCTGAGTGGCTTTCTATACTTTCTGTGTCCAACATATGATAAAAGCCAAACTTCAGGGGGGATATAGGGTTCTTTGGAGATTTCTATCAATGGGAACACTCTTGTGAAGTTCCTCTGATCCCAGGTGGACACTACTCTATACTGAGTGGTCCATTGCAATCCATTCTGCAGGTGCTAGCATCCAAATTTGCCTTTAGCTTCACGCTGCCACCCTTCAGTCCTCCTTCTGAATAGGACCTAAAACAGTACTATGTATTTGTCCCTAGTAGTCCATTTGGAGTAAGAAAATTTCTCATGCATCCCTTGCATCTACAAGGCACATATTCTCTTGTAAAATCTTCATGTAGGCATTCTTCTCTCACGCACTTTAGAATCTGGTATGTCATGTTGGCTTTTGAGTTGAAACTTCAATTTTAACCCTATGATGCTAATTAGGCTTAAAGTCTTACATCTCTCATGATCATTAAAAGCAATTACTCCTTAAGACATTCAAAGTAATCTCTGGCTATAGAGTTTCAGGTCTTACTAGGTAAGAGTGAACATTTTATACATGTACATATGCAAGGTGTTCAGAGAGACAAAAATTATTCCCAGAATCTTGGAAATCATTCCACAAAGGCAGCTGCCATAAGCTTTAGCTATACTGTTTATCCCCAAACTATTCAAACTAGAAAAAAGGGAAGTTTTCATTGTTTTACAGCTTTGAAAAATCTAGCCCCTTCCTTCTCTTTCTCCAGTGCATGCTTGGCTTATAGGAACCATGCTTTCTTGTTACTTTGGACCAGGAGACAAGTTTAACAATTTCTTCACAAAAAACTTTAAAAAAACTAATTTATTGCATTATTTGTAGGTATTAATTTTTTTAAACCTCGTTTCCTATTCTACTCATTCAAATTTACTTTTATCAAATATGGTTGAAAACGAGAAGGACTTTTGCCCTATGCAAAACCCACAAGATATTGGTATAAATCTATAAGTTGGTATAAATTGCAAACTGTAATTGGTAAGGCAGTAGTCATATTCAAATTCCTACATAGGTTAATACAACTCAACTATTGTACCTAAATCCTCAACATATCAATAAAAACAAGTAGGTAGAGAAATTGCAAAAAATTGTGCCTACGTAGAAGTATATACTTACTTCTAGCCTAACCAGGGCAGTTCTTATAATGACTAGTGCTATTTTGTATGAATTGACTCCATCTTTTGGGAAAATGAAGATGGAGGAATGTAAGAAAGAAGATTTTTACCTTGCAATACTACAGACCCCACTTATTTAGAAAGTGCTCATGGAACACTTTGCCAAAGATTTTTTGTTTATTTGTTCTGGCTAAAATCTGGCTCTCTGTGAGGCTGGATAAAGCATCTTTCTTTCTTGTCTGTTTCCTTGTTGTTCTTCAACTCAGAGCTAGATAGGTGCCAAAAATGCTATTGAGACAGAGTTTGCTAAGTGCTTTGGGAGACTTCAGGATAAAAGCTACCATATTACATATATAATTAATACTAATATATCATGCTGATATAAGCTTCAGGTTTGTGGTCTCCTCCTTCCTTTTCCTCTACCTCTACAACTTACTTCTTTTTTTTGATGCAATAAATTTATTATGGGTACATATCAAATAGTTATGCTGAGTGAAAGACAAAGTACATACCCTTTTCTTTTTTTATTGAAGTATAGTTTGATTTACAATGTCATGTTAGTTGCAGGTGTACAGCAAAGTGATTCAGTTCTCTCTGTCTCTGTCTCTCTATGTATATATTATCTATGTATATTAGGCTTAAAATCTTACATCTCATTAAATAATATATATATATATATTTTTTTTTTCAGATTCTTTTCCCTTATAGGTTATTACAAAATATTAAGTATAGTTCCTGGTGCTATACAGTAGGTCCTTGTTTGTTATCTATTTTATATATAGTAGTATATATATGTTAATCCCAAACTTCCAATTTATCCCTGTCCCCACTTCCCCTTCAGTAACCATAAGTTTGTTTTCTATGTCTTTGGGCCTATTTCTGCTTTGTAAATAAGTTCATTTGCATCCTTTTATTTCAGATTCCACATATAAGCAATATCAGATGATATTTGTCTTTCACTTAATTTGATAAACTCTAGGTTCATCCATGTTGCTGTAAAAGGCATTATTTCATTCTTTTTTATGGCTGAGTAGTACTCCACTGTATTTATACATATACAATGTATACATATAAATGTATATAATTTACTTCCTTAAAAAATTAAAAATAAAGTTACCATATGATCCTGCAATCCCACTCCTAGGCATATACCTGGAGAAAACTAATTTGAAAAGATACATGCACCCCAATGTTCACTGAAGCACTATTTACAATAGCCAGGACATGGAAACAACCTAAATGTCCATCGACATATGAATGGATAAAGAAGATGTGGCATATATCAATATATATTCCACTTCTTTTACAGTATTTCAAACAAAGAACAGCCAGTCATTTTAGGGCAGCCATGGAAAGATTTTGAGCCACAGCGGACTTCTCGGACCTCTGTTTGCGCTATCCCTTTCCTCCAAACTGTGCAACTCAAATCCTTTGGCATAAGTAATTCATATTTGATGTGATAGATGAAAATATGAAGGCTGGGATGATATGTGTATCGCAATACAATGTAAAAATGTTTTAATGATTTCAAGCTACTGATTTGTATGTTTTGTACAGCATGAGATATCAGTTGGCCATCCTATTAGATATGCATTATATTTCTAAAAATATGGCAACTATGAATCTGTATATCTCTTCCCATGGTTAAAAATTTTTGAAAACTTTTTTCATAACACCAATTTTCAATCAGCTCTGACACTATGCCTTGATTGTAAATATTTCCTTAAAATGAATATAATATTTAAAATGCAATTTTTAAAAGACTAAAATCAAGCCACAGGAGATTGAATAACATATCTGAAGTGATCTTAAGAATACAGATACTTAGGCATCACATTTTAATTTAAACTCCTGTTATTACAGTAACTAGTCACGAAATGGTTCCCTATTTATGCAATATGTTAGCTGTAATGTTGCTTAAATCGAACAGAGGAGTGCCTTCTAATAATGTATGTTTACTTCATGAACTTGTGGGCAATTACATTGTAATTATGTCTTTGTAGGTGCTTTTTACTGACATATAGAGCGCCAGTACATTTTAAATGTAATTGCAGTTCTCTGTACCACTTAGCAAAGCTGAAAACTGTTAAAGGTTTGTAAATTACCTACATTTAGACCATAAGCAACTAGGCAAATTAAGTGACACTGTCAGTAAAGTTACAACACAAATTGGTACCAAGTATAAACTCGAGGTAGACTTCCTTTTCTAAATTAGAATGTTTACAGAGTGCCTTCTAAAAAATAAATAAATAAATAAGCAAAAAAAAAGAAAAGAAAGAAAGAAAAGTGCATACTGATCATGATCAGCCTTTTAGTGTGCATGAAAAACAATGACTGGTCTGCAATAATGCTGTCAATTGTAAAGCTGTTTAAAATTAGGAATTTGATTTGGTTGTATGGTACTTGGAGTAAATGAGTAAATGATTGCTCTGGAGAAGACCCTCCTATGCAGAATTTTCATGAAACTATGTAGCAAAGTGGGGAAAACCTGGCATTCAGAGTTGGACAGAATTCTGTCACTTTTTATTTCTATGGCCTTGTTCAAGTTACTTCATGCTTGAGCTTCAACTTTTTAATCTAAAATATGAGAAGAACAATAGCCAACTTCAAAGGGCTACTGTGAAGATTAAGATGGAATATTGCATTCAGGCCCTCAAAAAAGGTGAGTTCCCTCAGTCTTACCTTCTCCTGATGGGTGATTTGGTCTGCTACTTAATAAAAAAAATGTTTTCTTTAGATGTGGTGAAGGCTTCCCTGAGACTGTGTTGAATCAGCCATGAAACTGCAAAGCTTACACAGATTTATTTCACCCCATGGGATTAAAGAAACCTAGTGACGATTGGATACTGAAAAATGTTCACTTTTGCTTCTGAAGCAATGTCCCATAGAGGAGACCAGTCTCCAAAGACCGGCAACGGCAGTTAAGGAAATTAATTGTGAAAGTATTACTCTGTCACTTTGTGCCTTTAGGCCAGTCGCTTATTGATGGCAAGGGTTTAGGTTCGGATAAAACCATTTCACCCATGCAAGCCCTCTCCATTAAACGGGAAACGAGCCTCTGAGCTTGACAGCTCAGAGGGCTCTGCTGCTCAGAATACCATTCTTAGAGGGTCATTTTATTTAAGTGTAAGATTAGAGAGAGAGTCAGGGCGAGGCCATGTTCTTAGAGTATAAATAATGAATTAATAATATGATAGAATTATGTGCATTTTTTAAAGTCCCATATTCATATGACATACAAATGATTACAATGAACGTTTTTAACTGGGAGATCCTGTAGCTGTAGAGAGAGGCATTGAATAAGCATCAGACAGCTGCTCACAGGCAGCTACTTCTCACTTACCAAGTAATCTCAGGCATGCCACTTGCCGCTCGGAGTCACAATTTCCTCTTTAAAAAAATAACGATAATTAAGAGCTGCCAATCCGTCTCAGTTTTAACTTTGTAAATGAAATAATGCATGAGAAAAGACTTTATCAAGTATCTATACAGTATAGTGGTTTATGGTGTACTGATATTTTTTTGTAGACGTTTGGCCTGGAAACTTAAAACTATGATATTTTTCTTTTCCGATAGTTCTCTTTCACATATTCTTTTTTGTTTGTTAGTTTTTTTGTTTGTTTGTTTTTGTTTTTTCCAGTACGCAGGCCTCTCACTGTTGTGGGCTCTCCCGTTGCGGAGCACAGGCTCCGGACGCGCAGGCTCAGAGGCCATGGCTCATGGGCCCAGCCGCTCTGCGGCATGTGGGATCCTCCCAGACCGGGGTATGAACCCGTATCTCTTGCATCAGCAGGCAGACTCTCAACCACTGCGCCACCAGGGAAGCCCCACATATTCTTATCATTATGTTTTTTTTCATCTTGTCTAGAGGTATAACTGAATATTGTTTTATGTATCAGGAAAGTCAAAGAAAAAACCACCACCACATTCAAACAAGCAAAAATAGTGGCACGTGTGCTCTGTAATATGTTCCATTTTCCCCAGAGATGAGACCAATAGAAGTATACCCACAGATGGAAGAAGTAAGCCAGCCTCAGTTGTCTGTTCATAAAGGAAGCTGGGTCAGTAGAGTCCTGTGAAGAAAAGCAAATTTGACTTAAGGTTGGCAGTAAAGGGAGCTTCTCAGGAGGTAGAAGGGCTGTTTAAAGTAGATTTGGGATTTCACAGCGCTAAGAAGAAGGAGGTATCAGTCCAGGAACACACAGTAGCATGGTGTCAAGAAGGTTTTCTGGAAAGCTAGAGGGCTAAGGGTGACAGGGATTAGCAACTCCATGAAACTGCCTCCAGAACTGGCCAGTGAGAAGACCTCAGGCATTTTCAGAGTCTCACTGAGGCCTGAGGTCTTTGTTCAGCTCTGAAGTCTTTTGATCCAGCTCAAAATGGAATATTAGCACAAGGTGTTTCAGAATCTCTAGAAAATCTATGTCCAGTGAGTTGAGGGAGAGATTTAATTTCTCTGAAAATGAAATGAGAAGTTTTCTTTTCTTTTTCTTTTAATAAATTTATTTTATTTATTTTTACTTTTGGCTGTGTTGGGTCTTTGTGGCTACATGTGGGCTTTCTCTAGTTGTGGTGAGCAGGGGCTACTCTTCCTTGCAGTGTACGGACTTCTCATTGCAGTGGCTTCTCTTGTTGTGGAGCACGGGCTCTAGGCGTGCAGGCTTCAGTAGTTGTGGCACGTGAGCTCAGTAGTTGTGGCGCACAGGCCTAGTTGCTCCGTGGCATGTGGGATCTTCCCGGACCAGGGCTCGAACCCGTGTCCCCTGCATTGGCAGGCAGAATCTTAACCACTGCACCACCAGGGAAGCCTGGGAAGTTTTCTTGTGAGTCTGATTCTCACAGAAGACCACTGATGCCAGAGAAGCAACACATGTGGAAGGATGGAGCCAGGCTACCAAGAAGTGGCCTCAGAGAGCAAACAACCATGTGTGAGAGGGAATTCCAAGAGGGAGGCTTTCTAGCATCTACATAGCCTACTTCCCATTTTGACCCCAGGGTTGGCCTTATTAGACAAACTCTTAAAATGGAAGTGATTTTGTTGTAGGTTAACTCTGCTGGGTGTGAAGGGTAGACAATAGAGAATATAATGTTGGTGATGAAAATAAAGTCCATTTGAACAGTAGTTAGACTGAAAAAGTACTCTTAAATATATTTGTTTCTCTGAGCTGCTTGATAATAAGTGGGATTGATTCAGCATATATTTGGGCCCGCATTCTACAGAAGGGAAAATCAAGATTGACAAAAGACAAATGACTTGAACACGGATTGAGGGAGTGTTAGGAAAAGTCTACCCCTCAACGTTTCCCTGTCCCAATGGTGAGAAACCTGAACCACTGTCCAGTGGTGATAATGCATTACCCTGATGGCTGTTAGGTGGGGGACAGAAGCTGAGGTTCCAAAGGCCTGACGCCCATAAATGTGGAAAAAATGAAATTATGGAGGAGACAGCTGTATTAAAGACTTGGAGGAAGGGTTTCATTCTTTCTCTTTTTCTTATTAGAAACAGTTACTTCTTCTAGATAGAGAGCATGTCATATTAGCTTTATTTATTAACTAACACATTATTTCCCCACTGAAACAGATAAAAATCAGCTTACTTCAAGGTGATAATAATACATTTACTGAACACTTGTATTCAAGGGCACCCTAAACTCTTTATATGCATTAACTTATTTAACACTCAAATGAAGAAACTGGTATTCTCATTTTGCATACTAGGAAACTGAAGCATGCAGAGTTTAAGCAGCTGCGACTTGGAAGGTCATAGACTTGGGGCGTGGAAAAGGCAGGACTCAAAAACCCAAGTGGTCCAATTCTGGAGCCCGTTCTTAACCACAGTGTGATGAAAATAAGAACAAAAACTAACAATACATTTAACAAGAAAATGATACTTTTATATCACTAAACCTCTAAAATCTTATTAAAGAAAATTCAAGCCACTAGAAACATCTTTAACATCTAAACAGCCATTAACACCATCTTCTTAGGAGGGATCTTAGTGAAGTCTTATTCCCTCCTTAAGGCTCAGTGGAAAGCTATGCAGCCTTTTACCCAGAGCAGTAATAAAGTTTGTGCTGGGATGTTGTTGGTCACAATTGGTTCTTCTCTTGTTCTGGTTTGCTTGTTTATTTTTAATGCGTGTGAATAAAAATTGCCCACTAGTTGAAAGATGAAAACACCTCGTGAATCCATGCCTTCTCCTCCCTTCTCACTGGCACAATATGACTCAGCCTCTTACTACCTCACCTCTGGGTTACTACTGTGGTCTCTTGGCTGAGCTCTTTCTGTCCAGGCTTCTCTCAAACTTAGTCCCTGCTACACCCAAGCTCTTCCAAGTGGCTTGCACTGCATTTACTTTCCGTGGCTCTCTACTATTTTTCACATTAAATCCACCCTTCTCTGTGTGACTTGCCGGCCTCCCACCATTCTCAGTGCATACATTAGCTACCCAGATATATTTCTGACCCTTTTCTATCAATTAGACTCCACTCAAAAAAGCATGCCATCTTCATTCCCAGCTTGATCATTTTACTCTCCCTAAGTCCCCAGCCATCTTCTTTTCCTCTGCAAACCTACACATTACTCACGGCTTAGTTCGTGTCAACCCTTCATAGTAAAGCCTTCTCTGATGGCCAAATCTCCATTAATTTCCCTCTGCTTTGAACTCCTATATAATATATCTTCTGTAGTGTGAAATTAAATAGGTGCTTAATTATGCATTATATCAGTTATTATTGTTTCAAGGTAGAAGTCTTTTCTTCCTAATTCAAGTAGCTCCCTTGAGGGCAGGCAAAGATGTTTTCTTTACTCTCTCTCAATAGCATAGATTAATCAAAAGTTTTGTCTATTGGCAAACCATTGGTTATTTCAGCAGAAAATGCATTTGGATGCAGGTATCAGAGATCCAACCATGGTGACTTGAACTCATAAGGGTTTATAATTATTTTTTCATGTAATTAAAAATCTGGAAGGAGAGGGCAACTGGCATTGGTTCAGTGGCTCAAGAGTGTCCAAGCTGAGGTCTCGGCAATTCTTTCCTGCCTCTTCCTCATGGTCTAGGGAGGGTTCTGGAGCTCTAACCATCATGTCTAATCTCCAAGCAGGAAGAAGGAGGAGTGGGCAAGAGAGTCACACTTTAAAGCACTTTCCCTAAAGCCCTACCTGACATGTTTACATCCCATTGATTACGTTGATTACCTCTCTTTTCATGGAAAACCGCTACAGTAAGTCTCCTACATATGAACCTTCAAGTTGCGAACTTTCAAAGATGGAAACGTGCCCCTGGATGCCAGCTGTTGTACTGTACCACTGTACTTTTCAAGGTACTGGACTGTAAGATTAAAAAAGTTTATTTTTTGTGTTTGTTTTTTATGTATTATTTGTGGAAAAATATTATAAACCTATTTCAGTACAGTACTATATAGCCGATTGTGTTAGTTGGGTACCTAGGCCAACTTTGTTGGACTGAAGAACAAATTGGACTTACGAATGTACTCTCAGAATGGAACTCGTTCGTATGTAGGGGACTTACTGTATTTATAAAGAGGACCAGTTACTAAAAAAAAAGAAGACACTAGATATAAAGTAGCAACTACCAGTTTTTTCCACAACCTACCTGACTGAAGACTTTCTCCTTCCGATCCATCCATAGCACAACATTGGCAGACTTACTGTTTTTGTGCATGGCTTTTCCTTTCAAAGCCAAACGGAAGAATCTCCTATGTATTACTATATTATTTAGCCTGACTTTTAATGCTTTCTCATAACTTGGCCCAACTATACCTGCCCTAATTGTACCTACAAATACCATGTTTACATCCAGGTTTTTCTTTTCATTGTGCTGCCCTTTCCTATTTCTGAATCTGCCCTCATGTACTATTCCCTCTACCTGAAATGTTCTAATACTTGACCATCCCATCTTTCCTCTGATTCCCTTTGGGAATCTAAGACTTATTCTCCCAGATGCTATGAGTGCTGTTGGCAGATAGCCCTTAGATCTTAGCCTTCTTCGGGGTTTGCCATAGATAAGACAGAAAACTTACCCAAAGTCATGCCTCTTCCCAGGGCAACCCACATCCAAGCATGAAAGTGGGGTTGTAAAGGCTTGGCTTCTCAGCTCCAAGCTGGGATGGCTATGAAGCGTTGTTCTCTCTACAGGGCTCCTCGAATGGTTGCTTGAGGCTCCCAGTGAGACTGTGGGTTCCCTGTCAGCCTGCCTTCTCCTTCTGCCCATTCTTGCTTCCTTCCCTTCTCTTCTCTAGGTGTGGATTCCAAAAGCATCCTAAGGAAAACCTCCATCTCATGTTCTGCTTCCAAGGGAACCCAACTCACAATGCTTCTCAGTCCTGCCCTTCTTAAAACTGCCACTTTGATTGTCCTTATATCGACCCCCTGAAAAACTCCCTACAAGGGCTGAGTGAAGGGCCCACAAAGGTTTACATAATTTCCTGAAGTCAGTGTCTCTGTTGTGTGGTGATGATGATGATAAGGAAAAAGAGGAGATCCATGAAATTATCAACATTACACAACTTACTGGCTACTTGGTTCGTGATAACATTCACAGCTTTGTCTTTACAAAATCTGTATAAGCTGATGAATATGGTACATAGTGCCACATGCCTATGTGCCATAGGCACTCAAAACACAGAAAAACAGGGAATATAATTTTTTTTTCCTTTTTTTCCCCAGAGTGAATAATATTATGCTATCCACACAATAGGAAAGACACTTGTTGATTAATAGTTAAAACTCAAAAACCTCTGAAACATCCTACACACATCAGGCTTTCCTACGTGAGGAACAGTGGCCCCTGACATGTTCATAAAGAAGAGAAACTCTGATGCTTGGTGAACCACTCAATCCTGTTGCTGTCCTTCTTTCTCCTGAATCCATCTGTTTCCTTCTCCCTCGCTCCTCCAGCTCTCCCAAATGCCATGTAAGCTCCATTCTCTGCACTAAACCCTTCATTCCAGGAATTCCTAGAGTAGCTTCTGTTTTTTTGACTGTACCCTGGCCGATATTGAGGTATCGTGTCCACTCCAATCACTTAGTGATCGTCTTTACCATACAGAAAGGTTGCCATCCCATGTGTATTTCCTTTGTTACTATTTCAACATTGAAAAACATTTCTTATGAACAACAACAAAAAAGAACAATCATAATTGGGAATCCATAGTTCCGAACACATTTTTTCTTCAGAAAATATTATTTGAAAAAAGTCTTTATGAATGCTATAAAGCAGAACACTAAAGATTAAAAAAATTAAATGTTGAGATCCATTTCTTCATGTAGATATAGAACAAAGAATAACCTACGTTATGACTGCTCATAAAAAATAATGCTGTGCAGCAACATGAGTTTCCAACAAATTTGATAACCTGTTTCTGTCTCCCACTTTCTCCATTAAATTGAACTCTCTGAATTATTCATGAGGGCTATTTTAATGGGATAATTTTTTCTTGCAAATGCTGAGGGCTATCTCTAGGTATTCATCTTGGATCAGTAAGGCTCCTGGTAACTAGTTTTCTTGATGGCTCACCTTATTCAAATGAACAAATACGGAAGTGACCAATGTTGACAATTTCTTTTACACTTAATGTTTTCAGTATGTTTCTCTCCCTATATGTCTAGCCAAACATATGTTTACTCAAGAATTAGCCAGGATAATAAAGTAAATGAAAGCGAAGCAGAAAGTTAAGCAAATCTCAGGTGAACTCAGGCAGGGCATTAAGAAGAAATTTGAAGTCCACATTTTCCAGGTGTGATGACAGCTCAGAGTGACTTTGGGAATTGCCCATCCCTCCATGGTACTCTGGCCATATTCAGAAATGATCACTCACTTGGATGTGTACATTAGGGGTTCTTAACTTAAGACAGTAGGATTTTAGGGCATTGGTAAATTCCCTGAAACTGTATACCAAATTTTCCGTGTATGATTTTTTTTTCTGGAAAGAAAGTTGATAACGTTCATCAAATTCCCAGAGGTGTTGTTGACTACGCCACCACCACCGCCTCTGATGGTAAGAATTCTCATTTGACCCAAAAGTAAGATTTCAAAAGTCAGGATTCTCTAGATTTCTCCGTGTGGAGGTGGAGGTATGGATGGTTATTTGTCTGCCATTAAATTTAATATTACGAAGATTCACATGAAATGTTTCTAGGACTTGGAGAAAATTATGTTTTGTGGATTAATTATATTTCATTACTTAATACAGTTTAATTTTTACCAATATCTGAGAACTCTTTTCCAGGTAACTTATAAGGCTGTTCTTATCATCTTTCCCTAAATATTACCCCAAATCTTTTTGTGTTTTTTGTACTGACACATGTCAATTAAGAAATGAAGTTAAATTTAGGGATGATCATCTTTAACCTATTCTATTGGATGAAAGTGCTCAAATACATAGTAGTCGGATTACTTGACGGTGTAATAGTACATGAAAAGGATGCTGTTACGTAATAATGCTGAAGACACCGCAGCTCCTAGGGTAATAAAAGTTTTTGTTTTAATCACAATGTAAAATAAGGACTTAATTTACCTTTAAGGAAATAAAATTCTAAGAAAACACACTCGTTATTTGCCCCCAATGCTGCTTTCTAACATTTCTTACGGTTCAGTAATAAACCCGACAAGATTTTTTTAAGAGGCTGAAGTGACTGTCACTGCTGGAATGTGTCCCGGAGGCTTCTTCTGTCAGAGGAGATGACAGTGACTCTTCCAATGCAGATTAAGCTGGTGTTTACAGATTTGCCCTGGGTGTGCATTTTTATCCCGCTGTGATCAAGTAACACCACCTGACGAGTGCCAGACAGATCTCTGGATAAAAAAGGCTCAAATGTGCCCTTGCCTTGCACAGGGCACAGCCTGAATCGGTTACCCATGGCAAGAATCCACTGCTTGTTCCCCTGTACAATGATACTGCTCAATACACTCTGCCTTTACTTGTTCCCTTCCCCTTTGAGTGAAGCAGCGAGAATGAACCTACAAAGGATTCAGCAGTGAATTCTGTGCTGAAACTCAGATTATTAAATGTAGAATGTCAGGAAAAAAAGAGATCAGTACTTGGATTCAATTTTTGGAGATGGGATAGGAGGCCTGTGAGACATATAGGAGATATCAAAAAAACATTAGAGTCGTTTGTGGTACTTTGAAAAATTTTGTTAATTTTCACATGGCAGAATTGTCACAGACAAAACCAATGAGATAAGAAATCTTATTCTGGGCAAAAGCTAATCGGGCTCCAGATGCCATGAGTGTAAAGCCAGGGACAGTGGAGCTGGAGCTGCCTGTGAGGACACATCCCCAAACCCCCAGTGCCTCCCACCTCCTGCCTTTTCATTCTAAACAAGCATTTTTAATATCCATGAAAGAAAACCGGCTGTTATCATCAATTTTGATACGAGATCGCTACATTTGATTTCTTACTTCATTTCAATAAGAGCAGTCCATAGAGAAATGTGTTAGGTTTTGGAAGGGATTACGTTTTCTTTTTTCATAAGTATACTTCGGTACGCTGAGTTGGAAAATTACAAAGTGACATGCAAAAAGGGAAACCACGTTAGATTGAAGATTCAAGTTCCCAGTTCTGCCACTGTTTAGCTTTGAGATCTTGGCAAAGTCATTTACCCTGAGTGTGACTTGCCTTATCTGTAAAACAGGAGCAATAAAACCTTTCTGTCTCCCATGCCCTGCTCAGGACAGCTGTAACTGAGCAGGACACTATGGGGCCTTCCCGGGACAAACCCCTTCCCCATATCCTCTATTCCTCTCTGAAATATCCAGACAACAATATCTGATGCACATTTCCTGAGTTGTTTTACAGATGCTAAAACTCCCACCAAATGGAAGAAGTTAACTACCTGATGACCATGAGTACGTAGCCCCCAGACCTACCGGAGCCTGAGGGTGGATAATGTGACACTGTCCTGTTACCTCACCATCAACCAGAGAATTGTGCATGAACTGATCACAACCCTGAGACTCCCCTCCCTCACCTGGCCTTTAAAAATGCTTTGTTCGGGCTTCCCTGGTGGCGCAGTGGTTGAGAGTCCGCCTGCCGATGCAGGGGACACGGGTTCGTGCCCCGGTCCAGGAAGATCCCACATGCCGCGGAGCGACTGGGCCCGTGAGCCATGGCCGCTGAGCCTGCGTGTCCGGAGCCTGTGCTCCGCAACGGGAGAGGCCACAGCAGTGAGAGGCCCGGGTATCGAAAAAAAAAAAAAAAAAAAAAAGCTTTGTTGAAAAAGCCCTAGTTGCCCTGGATTCCTTGATTAGCACCCTGCAAAAAATGCTGCACTTTCCTTCGCCACAGCCCAGCGTCAGTATAATTGGCTTTACTGTGCGTGTGGGCGAGTGGATCCAAGTTTGGTTTTGTAACACAATCTGTAGAGTAATCTGCAGAGTACAACACTAGAAACATTTCTGTAGTGCATCGTAGCCTTTAGCACACCTCTCTCGCTCCTAAGATGCAATCAATCAGTATTTGTGGATTTCATAATAATTTTTAAAAGCATGTGATTTTAGTATGGCTACTTACTTATCCAGACTTTGGAATAGAGGTCTCATTACAACCAGATACTAATAGCCAAAACCTTTTCCTCTCAGCAAACGGTGCTGGAAAAACAATATATTTGATCATCTACTCTTTCCAATTAGGTTTGGGGCTGCATTTTAAAAATTATTAATTTTGACAATAATGAGTATCACATACATAGAAGCTATAAGAAAAATATAGAAAAAATTCTAAGAAACAATGATGCAATCCTAGTCTCTCTGAGAAAATCGTGAGTCAGCTGTCATCTCTGAAGGCCTGATGGTCTAGCCAGTTATCCAGTTTTTGTCTTAGACCCATCAACTTCCGAAAAGGAATCCAGACCAGAACACAAATATAACAAATTAAGCTCAAGGGAAAGGAACTGATGATTATGTATGACTCTCGGCACTTACCTTTCTTCACAGTGTCCCCACGTAAAAAGTGGAGAGGCTTCAGTCCCCGCAGCCGGTGAAAGAGGCAGGGGTGGGCTTGATTCTAAAACCAGTGCGCTTTCTTCAGTATGCTCTTGGGGATGTCCAAGAGACAGAAGGGCCAAAAGAGTACAGTAATTCTCTCCATATGGGCTAGTTTTGAAAGCAGCCTCTATTTTCAAAATGTTGTCCGGAATGTGTGTATGGATAAGACTTAGGTTATTCATTTTGTCGAGCTGAATTTTTTTCTTAAGTGATTGACTTAATTTATTCTTTAATTTTTAACTAACTTCCTTCCTCCTTCTTTTTTACTTGTTCCTTTTTAAAAAATTTATCTTGTACTCGTTTCCTCCAGATGGTGACTTTATGACGAGGACTTGAGTGCATTTTAGTTTATTTGGAATGTGATTCCAGAAAACACCTGTGAGGTTGTAGGGGCATAAGACAGATAAAGGAAGGTGGCCCGTACAGGGTGCATTAATGAATGAACACGGAGCTGCCGGCAGTCTGGCAAACTCTGGGAAACAGAATAGAACCTGTTCCAGGGTTGTCCCACCAGAATGGTGAAAAGCTGGGCCATTTATCTACCAACTCCTAAATCTCCTGACTGCTGCTCCCAGGGGCTATTAACCCCCAGGAGGCTCTGCCTGTCCTGTACCCAGTTGCACATGCTCCTGCCACCAAAGACAACCCTGGGGGAGAGTTGCAGGTATTCGCGATAAGAAGCCATCGGGATGTGCAGGAAAGGTGACTTGGGGATCTGGGCAGAGTAGCTGAAGGGACCACTACAGACACTGTTTAGATTCCTTTGTGTGGTGAGAGGAGGCCATTACTCGCTCAATGTTATTTCAACAAATTTAGTTTAATGTACATGAACAACAAACATGGCATAGTCAGGGAACATGTGACCCTTTTTTGCAGGAAAAGAAATGCCAGTAGGCAGACAGAGAATAATGGGTCTGGCCTGACCTAGATTGGGAAGAATTTAGAAATCTGTCCTCTGCGAAGGAAGGTCATACAATGCTCAGAGTAGATAGGATGGACCG
The DNA here is from genome assembly GCF_003031525.2 of Neophocaena asiaeorientalis asiaeorientalis. Lineage (NCBI taxonomy): Eukaryota > Metazoa > Chordata > Mammalia > Artiodactyla > Phocoenidae > Neophocaena > Neophocaena asiaeorientalis. The sequence goes on from NW_020175528.1 coordinate 7,727,647, forward strand.
AGAAATCTTTTCACCCCTCTTATTTAGAGAACATTATAAAATGGACTATAGACTTTAAAAAGCCCCTGTGAGGCTGGAGTTAGCAAGATTGAAACGAGAGCCAAGTTATGAAACAAATTATTAGCTAACTAGAGTTTGGAACAGTTAAGCAGTGAGAAGAGAACTCAGTTTCAGCTTAGAATTTTGTTTTGCATTGAGCTCTTGCTCTGTCTAGGGTTTTAAGCTACACAGAAATCAAAACGTAGGCTTATGCATATTGGATATTAGAGAGTTATTTCATTGGTAGAACAGTGAAAAAGCACTGCATGTATTTATGTACTTCATCTTTGAAGTAAGCCCAAAACCTGGATTCATATTATTCTGATCCTTCCATCTCTTGAAGCTTAACCTAATCAGGAACCTGATCTTCAGAGGAAATTAGTTCACGTCCAAAAGTCACACGCCTTGCACCCTTTCTATCAGTCGTGGAAAAGCCACAATCTATCCACGCGCATCCAGTTTTGTAGTATTGTAGGCAAATATTGACTCGAAAGAGCAATGCATAATTAATAATAACAAATCTCTGTGGATGCAACAATAAGTTTTTTACACAAGAGTTCAAACCCAATTTCACAAGCAGTTTTCAAGACTTGACTTTAGCCATGCCTACTAATATCCCATTGGTCAAACCAAGAAGCATAACCAAACCCACAATCAAAGGATGGGGAAATACTCCATCCATGAGACTGAGGGAAAGAGAGTGAATATTTTGAACAACAATCAATCACACAGAAGAAAGGAGAAGAAATGTGTAACTCATTTTGTGTTTCCATTTGGAGAAAGAAATTTTGTCTAGTATGGGAATATATACACCTGTCTGTCCTTACTTTCCTTTAAAATTAAATTATACTGCTATAATTCTTATCCTTTTTCTCTCTAGAATCTACTATGAAAAAAAAGTTTTCAGGAGTGGAGCTGGGGTTCTAGTTGACATGTCATTTGTTATCTCTGCCTTCCAAGAGGTTAAAGAGAGTGGAGAAATATAATAGTGACACATAATAATTAGAACATAAGAATCTGAAAATTAGTATTAAGAGAGATATAATTATGCCCGTGGTATTTCATCTTTTGTTAGAATAAAGGCATGACAGGTATGGACGGTTCTCTAAACATCCTATCTGCTCCCCAGTATTTCTTGACCTCCTCACGGTTAAGCGGGCTATGACTTACTCTAGCTAATGAAATGATTGCAAAAGTGATGTCTCTCTTCCACCAGGGAAAGAAAGAGTGTCAGAAGAAGAAAGAGTGTCACCTGTGGCTGCTTCAGAGCAATGTCATGTACCTGATGAACTTGTAGCTCTGGGAAAAGAGATGAGAGAACAGAACACCAGTAATTAGTGTTGTTGTTTCTCGGCTGTGCTTGTTAACAAGAAAGAGGCATGCTTGGGGAAGAACTGGCTGAATTTCAAATAGAAGTGAAATGTTCTAGAGGAAGTCTAGAAATCTAAGGCCTTGCGGGTTTGGAAATAGCCATTGTTTCTTGACTTTGGTAAAAATAAAGATTGAAGAAACAATCTAGTGAAAAGGACTGGACTAATATCCGAACTGCAGCAAGGTTTTCAGAGAAGCCCAGAGAGCCTCCAGGAAACCCCCTTAGAATAAAGAGAAAGGAAGAGTTATGCAGGTGAGGTAAGCAAAGACACATGGAACAGTAAATTATCTCAAAAAGACTGTGTGTGGTTATGGCACATAAAACTTTCTGGAATCAACAGGTAAAAGCCTGCTAAGTTTGAAAGAGCTTGGTTGTCAAGAGCCATGACCCTGACAATTTCTAATGATAGACATTCCTCAGTGCTTAATCCCAGACCCTTCTCTCTTGTTTTCTCCATATCTAATCTCATTCACTTTCATTGTTTTTCAATACTATCTATTGGCCTAGTCCTGTTATATTTAGTCTCCAATGCAGATCTCAACTAAGCTCCAAAATGTTAACTCTTACTTCTTACATCATCTCTCCAGTTAGATGTCTCACAAGTACCTTAAATCACTGCCCTTTGCCTGATTCTCAGCAATAATCACCTAACGGACTTGCCCTTTTACTCCTTTCCAATCTGTTCTTCACACAGCAGCCAGATGATCTTTTAGAAGTATGGATTGGATCTTGTCTCCACCCCTGCTTAAATTCCTTCTGGGGAATTCCCATTGAACTTTCAGATCACGATGGCAAAATCCCCAACAGGGACTATGGGGTCTGCAGGACCTTCTTTCCAATCCACTGGCCCTGCTTGTTTTCCTGCAGCCCACTGGCCTTCATGCAATGTCTTGAAGGCCTCATCTGCTTCTGTGTCTCAGAACCTTTGTACTTACTCTTCTCTCTCCACATTCTCCATAAAAATGACAAAACCTCACACAGGTTTTTCAAAACCACTCCTTCTTCCGATCTAAATTAGGTCTGCCAGAGCGTACCCTCCCAAGGCACTCTCTCTTTTACCTTTACAGCTCTTAGTATTAGTTGTAATTCTATATTTATATATGCATTTGGATTCTTGGGTAAAATGTAACCTCACAGGATGGGAGCCCCTTGGCTGTGGGCAACTGGCACTCAACATCTGTACCTGCACCTCTAGCTGCCTCCGTGCATTTCAGGGGTAGAAAGTTAACAGACTTCTTTACATCTAGCCTTTTGCATGGGAATTATGCTCCACCTGTAAAATTTGGACATGAGATGGAGTCCATCTTTCTGCTCTTTGGGGCAGTTTTTTGCTGTCAAGCAGGAGACTGAAGACATAGGTGTTTCTGCAGCATTGTCACAGTGTCCAGTCTCCAGTCTAGTACTTGTTCAGAAGCAGGTGCAGCAGAGTTGGGGCCAGGATGGCCGTCATCATGAAGAAGCAGTTGTGGCAGATTCACCAGTGGCTTGTTGCTTCAAATCCATCGCTGCACTGATGAATTAGATCTCAAAGATTCCAAGGTGGCTTCCTCACTGCCCATCGTTCTGACTGTACTCATCCCCGGTGAGACTGTTCTACGGTGTTCTGGGAGATCTAGATTAGACTACTCCTCCAGCCTTTCCCATAATTTTGTAAGCATCAAAGCCATTTGTTAAATCCTTTTCAGCTCTCAACAGCAGAGGTTTCTCTTCTCTGCACCGATTCCTTACTAACACAACCTGTGACAATGTTTGCATTGCTCATCCCTCTCTATCCACTGCCAAAGACAAGGTCAGTCAAAATGCACTTGGGTATTGAATAAATAATTGAAGTAGTTAATGATGTTTAGCAACTCCATTTTTGGAAGTGTAACAACCTTGAAATTACAATGAGTTCCTAGACTCCATCCCGCTCCCCCAGTAAACTCTATTCCTCCTCAGTCTTGCGGTAGATATTTAACAAGCTTTCATTTTAAAAAGGTTTTGTGTAACATTTAAAATTTAATGACACGTATTTGCTTATAACTCTTTAAAAAGAGATATTTTTTAAAAATTCCTTCAAATAAATGCTAAAAATATGTCAGTCTGTGATATATTTATTTTTCTTTTCTTAGGCTTTTCTCTAAACCAGTGGATAGACCATAAAATAAATCAAATCACTGTGCTTTACAACTTGCCAAGGATATGCTGTTTTGCTGAGTGTGTGAATCTTTGTAATTTTATAATATACTAGAGTTCGAGGCCAGATACTTATATATTAAAATTTAGATATGACCTCTGCTTATAATTTTTATTGTTTGTCCAGAAAACCCACAGGTAAAAGTTTTTTTAATAAGAAATGCAGTATCCACCAACAACATGGCCTGAATTACAGCATAGGGGTACAGAGTTTTAGTTGGAGAAAAGCCCTGGAGGTTGAGGGGAAGGAATTTTGAGGTGGCTGACACGTAGCAAAGATCACACCCTTAAACACCATTAAACAAACATGTAACTTGTGCAAACTGCTTGTCCAAATCTGTTTTCTTATCTTTAGGACGGAGATCATTATATTTCTCATTCAACTGCATTGTTGTGGTACACGTAGCATTAAAAAAATACTAACTACTATTATTTCTTATGACGATTACACTATCTATGTAGCAAGTTTTAATTTATAAATGTGTGCATTTTTATTAGCCACTAAACCAAAATCGAAATAATACACTAGAAAATCCACAAAGAATTTTTAAGTCCCTTAATCTTAAAATCAGTTTCTCAAAAACAAGGATCATGTTAAAGTTTCTTAAACAAAGCTATTACAGAATTTTGAATAATGACTTTTTCCTCTGAGAGGAACTGTGCCTACTCTTCATAAAAACCCAAAGTCAGGGCTTCCCTGGTGGCGCAGTGGTTGAGAGTCCGCCTGCCGATGCAGGGGACACGGGTTCGTGCCCCGGTCCGGGAGGATCCCACATGCCGCGGAGCGGCTGGGCCCGTGAGCCGTGGCCACTGAGCCTGCACGTCCGGAGCCTGTGCTCTACAGCGGGAGAGGCCACAGCAGTGAGGGGCCCGCGTACCGCAAAAAAAAAAAAAACCCTGAAGTCAGGTGTTTGAAGAAAACACTGTCAATTGTATTTAGTTAAAATGTAAGCAATAGACCCTTGAAATTTCAAAAACCAAACTACATGCTATTGAAGAAGTTGTGTCCAATCCCCAAATAGCAGAGTAACACAGTTTTCTGAGTTTGAATTTTTTTGATCATTTTTTCTGATTACAACAATAATATACCAAAGAATACATGGCATGCCAATTTATTGCTCACTTAAGAGATTTCAGGCTCATTTAGACATCTTGGATAAAGAAAAATCTTAGTGAAAGTTTTAAAATTAAAAGGAAATTAAAACAAGAGGGAAAGTTGGTTGGCTTGAATTTTTATGTCTGTCCTGATTATTTTTAAGAAACACATAGAAAATAAGAGTAGTTTTAAGGAATTTACATGCAGGTGTAGGTTTGTGTGTGTTCCAATTATAATAGGAATTCTTCTAAATTGTACTCAAGTTGTAAAATGCAGAAAAATAATGGCAAACAGTATATGATCCAGTCCCTGTTTACCTCTCCCCTGTGATTTTGTGCTTCTCTCCTTGTTATCCACAATATTCCAGCCGTACTGGTCTCCAGTGAGTTCTAGGAGGGTCTTCATGTGTCATTCTTCTGGCTAGAATATTCTTCCCACTGGTCCTCCAGTGGCTAACTCTAAGGTTCAGATTAAATGCCCTTGTCTCTAGGAGACTTTCCTGAATTCTGCATTTAAAGTACTTCCACCATCTACCCTCCATTTGCTTCCTTTACGGCTCTTAACATCATCTGTGATTCAATATTGTCTCATATACTTGTTTACTTCTAGAGTAGAAGCTCCATAAGGGCAAAAAATCCCATCTGTTTCATTGAGCATCCTCTGTGCTAGGCGTGACCAACCAACACTTCCTTGATTAGAATTTCACTCCTCTTCCCCAGAAACAATGATGAGAAAGACATATCCCTGCAGAGGGGCTTTTACTCCCCATAGGACCCTGGTTATGTGGGGTCACTTTAGGATTCACTCTTTTTTTATACCTTTGGTCCCCTATTTCTCCCAATGAAGATAAGTGTCACATGTCACAAGTGCTGGCAAATCTGTTGGTATTCTTTAACTGTATGTAATAAAGCAATCTAAAATTAAACAACTCGGACAGTTATAAGATATCGAGCAATAAAGCAGTTTCAAGCTTGATTTGAACAGTGAACAGCTTTTTGTCATGGCACATATGGCTCTTTAACTCTGGCCCAGCTCCATCTCCCACACTCATTCATGTACAGCCCAAGGTGCCACAAACATATTTTATATGTTTATACATTCTGTTTCCTCTCTTGGGAGCAATACTAATTTTAGCTAATATTTGTAGAATATTTACTACTCCACACCAATCACTACACCAATCACTTTCCCTTCATTATTTAATTTAATCCTCATGTGATCTGATGAGGTAGAGAGTATCCATCTGGTCTTACTGATGGGTTAAATAACACAGCCAGTCACACAGCTAGAAGGTAGAGAGCCCGGAGGTAAACTCAGTTCATCTGATTTAAGCACTTTTACTTTGTAAACTCAGTGCCTGACCCACTCCTTCAAAATCAGTTTAAAAGACATTTCACCAACAGCTTTCTGTTTCTCTCTCTATATCCTCCCCAATTCTAATGTTTCAAAAAATCACTTTATATTAAACAATATTGGTGTTTAGTTCACTATGATGTAATTATTTTTGCATATATGCCTCTGAGATATCCCGTGTAAGGCAGGGACCACAATTTTTTTTCTGTTTTAATCCCAAGAACACATTAAATTGCCCTGTTTATGATACATGTTCAATAAAGATTTGTTAATTGAATGAGTGAATTATTATTCGGATTTAAATCCTCATCCAGAATAGATCAAAAGGATCCCATTAAGACAGATTTTCAAATATGATTGTGAATCTTGGGCCAAAATTGCTGTTCATGTGATGAACAGCCAGCATCTGACCAAATAAACTATGACTATATTCCATTTGAAAACAACTTTTTTTTTATTAGAAAAAGTCACAGCATGTAGCATTGCTCTTAAGTAAAAGTTAAATAGAGTAGTTAGTTCAGCTGGTTAGAAAATGTGCTTCAAGTTTAAAACCACATATCACTGTTTATACAGATGATTATTTGGGACGAACTTCAATAGAATTATACTTCTCTAGAAAAGAAGGCGGCTTTGGCAATAGCACACAGTGATCAGCAAGAGTGACTCATATTTTCCAGCTGAGATCAAGGAATCCTAATCCATCAACACAGACCTAAATATCACCTGATAGGAAAAGATGACAAGGGAAATGTGGGTAAGAAAGGTATGTAGTATTCAGATTTAAGAGATTTTTTTTTCATGTTTTAATTCCTTTTCATACTCTACAAGAAAGCAGTATAATTTTAGATTTTCAATTAGCTTACCCTAGGTATTAAATGAAAAATATCTTTTTGAGGAACGTAAACTAGTTTTGTTCACCTACTTCGAGCTTCCCTTTACAGAATTTGATTTTTAAAAGTCCTTGGCAGTATCATAAGCAATAAGCCAATTTAAAATGTCAACAAATAGTTTCATTTGGGGGTGGATTATAATCATTCCAATAAATCAGATGCCTCCCAGATATTTCAATTGTTAAAGGGCAAGCCAGTGAATTAACCACAAAACTATCCACAAAAAACTATATTGAACTACAAACAATTGAAATACCTGAATGTCTTACCATATGGAGGTAAGACATTATAGTGTCCTTTAGTTTAGAAATAAGGTTCAGAATTGGTTCTTCAGTGTATCACAGTATTTTAAAGTATGCACTTGCCAATAGAAGTATTTTATTTACATATTTAAATTTATTGTGCAGGCCTTGATAAGTTGTATATTACCTTGCACTGATGTAGATTGAGAAAGGAATCTGGGAGTTACGTTTGGGCCCATAATATGCAGTCTGTGGTCTCCTTTTCTCTTATCCTCTTTCTTTCCTTCCTTAGGTATTTTTTCTTATATTTTCTTACTCACTTTTTGGATCTATTGATTTGTTCTTTTCCTCCTGACTCTAAGATTTATAAGCCTCTTGAGGGTAGAGATGACAGTTTATTTTCCTTTACCCCAGAACTCAGTCAAAGTGTGAATTATGTCCCAAATAAATATTTCTGGAATGATTGAATGAATGACAAGACCAATAGTTATAAAGATGACTCCATAGTGTACCTAAGTGAAAAAACTGGATGAACCCTATCTTCCTAATTATTAGTCAAAGTGACATAGTAAACTAGATTGCCATGTCACACTTTTAACTACTAACAGTTTTTACATCTAATACTTTTCTGGATAGCACAATAATGATGTGAAAGCAATTATACAACTTTGCTGAGGACGTTGCAGTGGACACAAACACAGATGTATACTCTTCCTGGGTAGAAAGACTCAATGTTGTAGAAAATGTCAACTCTCCACAAATTAACCTATAAATTTAATGCATTTTTCAAGTTTTGTAACAAGATGCTTAATTTTTGGAACTTGAAGGGCAATTTTAGAGTTGAAAGGGAAAGTATGATTGCTAAGAATATTGTGAAAGAAAAAATAGAACACGGAGGAACACTTTACCTCTTGAATAGCATAACATATCGTATAGAATCAGTAAAGGAGTCAAGAGTGGAGCAGGAAAAGCAGTGGAGGGATTATTACAATAAGCCCTGTTGGCAAGCCCCTCTCTGAGTCCCCACTTCCCTACTAATTTGCTTGATCTACCAGTTTCTGCTAAGTGTGTTACAATTATCCACCATGAGTGTAGATTAGTCCCTTTCTCTTTGTACTTCTGTCAGTTACTGCTTTTATATTTTGAAGCTATGTTATTAAATGCACATAAGTTTGTGATGATTGTTCTTTATTAATATTTTAAAATTTTTGTTTCTCTTAATGTTCTTTTATTCCAATTCTATTCGACTAGTATTAATATTGCTATAATACTTTGTGGAATAATTTGCACAGCATATCTTTTTCTATCACTTTATACTCAGTCTTTACATGTGGTTTTGTTTTAGGAGTATTTTTTATAAGCAGAACATAGTGGATTTTACTTTCTTTCTTTTTTCAAAAAACATGATAATCTCCATAATAGAACAGTTTTACCCATTTAACTTTAATGTGATTACTGACAGATTTAGAGTTATTTCTGCCATTTTATTTTGTCATCTTTTCTTTTTCATATATTAAAGAATATATTATATATAATATGCTGTATATTTTATATATTTTTTCTATACTAATTGGGAAACTATAGGTTTTTATTTATGTTCTTTTAGAGGTTACTTTTAGATTTTAAGATACATACTATATATATTCAATAGATTTCTGTCTTTCCAAACACCATAAAATTTTAGCATGTCTTACATTCCCATTTAACAGTCTCTACCCCCATGATCTACCCCCACGATATTAGTGAGTTGTAGTTTTGCCTTCTTATAATCAAATAAAGAACAGTTTAAGTTTAGTTTCAATAGTTAATATTTAATAAGTTACAGACATGTTTTGTCAATGTTAGCACACACTGTCATTTCACATATCTAGTATCTTTTGTCTGTTTTTACTTTTATTTTACCAGAAGTCCATAATAATTATTTGAGTGACAGCTTTTATTTGTTTCTATATGTTTGCAAGTATCATATTTTCCTTACTCTTAAAAGCAAATTTGGCTAGGCATAAAGTTCTGTGTAGACAGATACATTCCCTCTATGACAGAAAATAGAACTCTACTAACTTCTGGCATGAATTGATGCCAAACAATTCTGATGAAGAAGTGTTGCTGTTAGTTTAAATGTCATTCCTTAGTAAGAAAAATATTTTTCCCCTCAGGCAGATTTCAGGTCATCTGTTGATAATGATGAGCTGAGGTATAATTATAAGCTATCTAGGTATAGATTTATTTTTCTTTATTCTGCTTGTATTTGGAGCATAATTTTAATTCTGGAAAGTTGTCAGTAATTACCTCTCCAAATATTGATCTTTCTGCCATTTCCTCCAATCTGTTCTTTTAGAACTCTTGATATTTCTCAATTGCTCATCACATCTTTATATCTTTAACTCTTTATGGTACCATAATCTAAGTTACGAATTTTTTTCTGACCACATCCATTCTTAAATTTATCCCAACGTTATTTTTAAATTTAATAATTATGTTTTTTATTTTTAAATATTTAAACTTATTCTTTCTTATCTTTTATTATCCTTTTGACTAGTTTGTTTCATAAATTGTCATTGATTTTAAAAGAAGCATGTATAGTTTCATTTCTTTGGACATCCATAGCATATTTATTTTAAAGTTTTTGTCAGATTGTTCTATAGATCTAAACTTGTCTGGAATGAATTCCCCTTCCAGTTGTTTCTTCCATTGTGACATTTTTATCATTCGGTTTTTTTTTTTATTCATGGTTTGGAATTTGCATTTGCGCATTAATTTTCATTTGAATGGATTCATATATTTGTTTCTCTCCATCGGTTCCCTTCTTTGCCTCCTCCTCCCTGTGCTTGCAGGTTTTGCACTCACTTCTATTCAGCTGGCTGGACCCCCGGTATAAGACAAAGGTTTTTAAAGGCCTTTCAGAGCACACAGTAACATTATGGGTTTGCAGATCCAGCTTCTGATTCAGCAAGCAGTCTGCCTCATCCCCATAGGCTATGCCTGTTCCCTCTGCTCCTTAGGTCTATAGCTCCCCAAAATGAAGACCTCAGAGAGTATAAATTGGTGGGAGACCTTTTCAGCCTCCTTTAAAACTAGGAGAGCTGCACTAAGTCCTTGGCCACAAGCAGTGAGCCTGATTCCAGACCCTGCTTATGGTGGGCACTTGTTTCTTTTAACCCATAGGATCCAATTCCTGAGCACCACTTCCTGCTTCAAGACTCTGAGCCCAGCAAGGTCAGCTAAAGTCCCTATTATCATATTGCACCTATGACCCATTTCTGGTCTGAAAAAATGTTTGAACATTTATCTGAGCCAACTATGTCTTTTTTATTTATTTTTCCTCTCTCTTTTTTAAGAATTTCATCCATCACTCCTCTGTTTTTGGAAAAGAAGATTTTTGACCTAGAATTTGTCACTCTTTCTTTAAAACAAACTTGTTAGGTAAATAAGCAGGGCTGGAAAGTCAGAGATTATTAGGTGCCCTATTTTATTAATTTTACAGGTAAGATTGTAGAAATATAAGTAATTTTCTAATATTTTAGAGTAAGTTGAATGAAGCACGGCTAGATCTCAGGTCTTTACATTTCCATTCCAAATGCTGTTTTTCTACAGCATCATTTTTTCCCTTAGTCTTATTCTCTTTTATTTATAAAAAAAAATTGAGGTAAACCTTTATTTGAAAATAATCCTAATGTTTATACTTTGAGAATACTTTGGATACCTTCATAACCAAGACAGCCTACACTACTGTCCGATAGCTTAATGATTGCAGGTACTTTTTCCCTAGTCCCAAGGTCAGGTATGAAGAGCTGAAACCCATCACCTCATAACTTCTGTCCATTGGATTGTCATAGGAAACAACCCAGAATAACTTCTTCATCTTTGTTCGTGGCATAACTGAGAATAAACCTATGATGGGCATATATTCTTGTTCATGTATTCATTCATTTAATGAATAATTAATGAATACCTATTGTATGACTCTCTCCAGTTTGCCAGGGAGGACTCAGTGCTCTGTCCAGTTTAGCATTTGTCTCAGACAAAAGCGTCCCAGTTTGGTTGATACATTGTATGTTTCCCCTAAATAAGTACCAGCCCTGATCTGGGTGCTGTGGCTACTTGAGTGACTCAAACAAACAAAACTTCCTGCCTGTCTCTTTAGTCTCCAGCCACTTTTACTCTACCTTGAAAGCATGCTCACTATAAATGGAGAAGTCAGTGGATTCTTAGATAAGAGATGGTTACTGCTGTCTCTACTCAAACAGTGTAATGGGCACTCAGAGACTAATAAATTGTGTACACAAGCAGAAACTATATCCCCTCTAAGAAAATAAAGGGATCAAGAGTGTTGAGTGGCGGGACCCTCATCATTGGTGATGTTGACACTTCACCACTCCCTCCAACTCCTTTCCTGCTTCTCCACTTGGTCTCTCACCTCTTGTTATTAGGCTCATTTAGGAGAAAAACTTAAAAAACAAACACGGCAGTCATTTCTATAGTGGGTTTGTGAACTCTGGAAGAGATATAATTTCTGAGTCAAAGTGTAGAAAATCAAGCATGCATGTTTAAAATACAATAAATATGCCCATAATTAGAACCTTTCAAAGTTTGGTAAGTACCAAGGCTCAATATATGTTCCAAGGCCCCCATAGGGTAAAATTAAGGAAATGCCTAGATAGGGTTCAAATCGTTATCTATTAAATATAAAAATCACAGGGTGAACACCTCTCCCCAAATTTTCTACTGTGTGTGTCTTGGATCCTATATGTTTCTATTTCTTTGAATATTTTGATTATATCAAAAGTCTAAATGTGAGGACCCTCTGGGGCCTAGACTTTCTCTCCACACACACACACACACACACACACGGACTCTGCCTATAATGGCATATTTTAAGGTAGCAGCAATAAAGTAGCTTTTTTTTTTTCATTGTCTCCTTTTTTCAGAGCAAATACTTTTTATAGCAATTCTTTATTCAGGCATTCAGACAGATTGAAAGCATAAAAAATATCTATACACAAATATTCATATATAAAGAAAGGTGTGTTGTTTTATATATGAAGTTGCCCATTAATCATTGGATTTTGATATTCAAAGTTCTAGCCAAAGATGGAGAAAAGTGTATGTCATTTTGACCAAGGAAGACACGAGTATCTTAGGAAAATGAGAAGCTAGACAAGGCTAGTTGCGAAGGTTCTCTGTCAGGGAACGTTGCTCCCTTGGATAGGCACAGACAGAGGCAGGATGGGTTTTCTCCCACTATGCACCCCAACTCTTCATTAAAGGACAAAGCCAAGTCATTGTCACGGGAAATCATATCCAGTTACAAGTAGATCAGTAGGATCTCTGCCACTTACTTTCCCAGCACAATCTTTGTGAGAAAGCATTGCCTTAAAAAGGTTTACATATGTGTCGACTGACTTTGTAATCTTAAACAGATTAACAGACATTGGAAATGATTCAGAATTGCCTCTGGTCACAGTCATGACTCATATTGTTAGTTTATTCTCTCTCTTACTTTTTTGTTTATGATCCGTACCCAAAATATGGCAGAAAATCTTGACCAGACATGCAACTGCCAAGCTGGTTTAATTTTTCTTTAGATTTTACAAACTACTTGGGTTGATTCTAATGAAGTGGGTGGAGGAGAAAGAATCCAGGAAATATTGCATCTGTATTTACCTCCTAAGGATAAACTGTTAAACAACTGAAATAACTTAAGATGACATGGCTGTCTTTATTTATGAGGTAACTGAGCCTACACCTGATTTTCATCAAGAACGTCTAGGCATTTAGAGGCTGGGCATTCCCTACTTTAAAAGGATATTACCAAGATTCAGTTGCACTTTTTTAATTTTAAATGAAGCTCTTCAAAGCAGTCAGCTGCATTAGTTAATCAAGACCTATAGAACGCAATTATCTTGGGGTAGTATTAAAGGCAAAAGTTTCATTAAAATGTGGCACCTCCCCTGGGGTAACCTTAGGGACCCCTTAAAATGCACCTTTCACCATGATTCCACCATCTGTTCTTATGCTTAACCACTGTTGCACAGTATCCCCCACTCAAGTTGTACATATTGTTGGTTATCTTCTCATACATATGCCTCATATCACTAATTAGAGCAGGAGCCTGAGGTCTCTAACATGAAAATTTCTACGTATGTGTTTAATATTTATTACTATTTTACCTCCAGAATACAAGGTGACTCAGAACCTAGATGATCAACAAGGTTAGATCTTGTTGATACCTCAGACATCATTCAGTCCAGTGTCCTTCAAACTTTTGTTTAAGTATCTGACCCTGTTCTTATAAAGAAACATAACTCAGAAGTGTAAAGTATAAAAGAGATGTAAGGAGAAGCTGGCTGGGTAGAGCCTAGTGAGACCTATTGCCTTGAATCTCCCATTGCTCAGGTTTCCCCATCCTAACCACTTGCCCTTTTTTTTTTTTTTTTTGCGGTACGCGGGCCTCTCACTGTTGTGGCCTCTCCCGCTGCGGAGCACAGGCTCCGGATGCGCAGGCTCAGCGGCCATGGCTCACGGGCCCAGCCGCTCCGCGGCATGAGGGATCTTCCCGGACCGGGGCACGAACCTGCGTCTCCTGCATCGGCAAGTGGACTCTCAACCACTGTGCCACCAGGGAAGCCCTGCTTTCTTTTTTTATTTAAGCAGATGTCTTTAGTAACAGCTGTATTTACTTACAGTTAAAATTTAATTAGAAATTTACAGCATGTAGCATTAGAGGAAAAAATTGCCCTCAGTTTCTTTTTTTTTTTCCTGTTGATTTGTCTTTTTCTTTTTTAAAATGTATTTATTTATTTATTGAAGTATAGTTGATTTACAATATCATGTTAGTTTCAGGTTTACAGCACATTCACATGTATATATATATCTTCTTCTTCAGACTCGCTTCCCTTATAGGTTATTACAAAATATTGGGTATAGCTCCCTCTTCCATGCAGTAGTTCCTTGTTGGTTATCTATTTTATACATAGTAGTGTGTATATGTTAATCTTAACCTCCTAATTTATCCCTCCCCCAACCTCTTTTCCCCTTTGGTAACTAACCATAAGTTTGTTTTCTATGTCTGTAGGTCTCTTTCTGTTTTGGAAATAAATTCACTTGTATCTTTTTTTAGATTCCACATATAAGCGATATCATATGATACCACTTGCAATGAACTTCCAGGACCCCATGAAATACTGTCTAAAAAACACTGATTTCTTCCATTTAAAGATGAAAGAACTATGAGAGTGACTGTCTTCAAAACTTTTAGATCGCATATGCTTATCAGTAAAAACATTTTAAACATATGCTGCAAAGTATATTTGTATACTACTATGGTCTGTTCTTATAAAACATACACACAAAATAAAATATGTACAAAATAAAAATATATAAATAATGAAAATATGAAAGTTATACTTTCCTCCCATATCCTAATAGATCATCTTTTGTGCCCTGTGTTCCCCATACGAAGAACAGTCTATTAGATGTGAGGGCTGGCATTCCCAAACCTCATGACTGATTGCAATACAAGAAGTATGCAAAATCTACGTAGTGGTCCAGCATTCTACTTTCTTTACAAATGTTCACTCCAGTTCAGGGTATATTGCTCTAGAACTGTGTTTTCTAGCAATGCTCAACTTTCTTTATAGCAACAAAGTACAAATTCCTTGCCCTTCTAGTTCTTGTGCAACAATAAAAAACAAACAAACCTAGTTTACAAACCAAATATGATCCAAACTACAAAATCAATAAAAACCAAAATTGTCGGCATGAATTGATTGTGATGGATTTTGTTGCTTTGATGAAATTAAATTACCCACTGTATCAACTAGTAACGATTTCACATGAATATAACAGCAAACAAAACTTACAAAGGCTTAAAAAAGGGATCTGTTTCTCACATGGGAAGAAGGCCGTAGACAGGAATTATGGCTTTGTTTAGGAGTTTAACAATGTCAAGTGTTCTTTATCTGGAAGTCTTGTTGACCTTTCCTTCATGGTTGTAAGATAAGTACAGTAGTTACTTTTATTTTTAATAACACATTTCAACATTGGACTGATTAATGAGCCACTCAATATAGTAGTACACAGCAATAGATAAAGCAAAAAAAATTCATTGCTTTAAAAACAAAAAGTTATTTTCTCTGTATTTACAACTACCTTTTCTGCTAATTAATTGACTTAAGCTGATGCATAAGTAGGACAGGCCCCACTGACATTTTCATTATTTCAAATGAATGACCAAATTGTCATTAACTCAAGACTGAGCAGCCTGAGGAATGGGACTGTTGAGAGTAAAAGATAAGGCGCATTGAATACACGTTCCTCCTTCTTCACAATATGCTGTTGGGAATATCTCGGCCTAGAACTCATTTTTAAGTGTAATTTTTCAGGGTCTGTGTATATATGATATCTTCCTAGGTTATCTGGAAATTAAACAAATATTTAGAAACCAATGCATGATTGTATAATGGATGGATTAGATAATCACTGGAAAACAGGGAAAGTGGATGAACGTGTACAGGTGCCCTGAGTGACACCTATACAGGTAGGAAATGAGAAGGGAAAGGTCACAGAGATGATCAGGGACCAGATCATGCGAAACCCAGGAACAATCTAAAAGACTTTGAATTTTATTCTCTGTGGAATAAGGAGCCTTTGGAGGGTTTTAAGCAGGACGGTGACATGATCGGAAATACATTTGGAGAAGTTAAATAAGTTCTGTAAGATCAAACAACCTAGAAGTTGGTGAAGTTGTGATTCAAACTCAGGTCTGTTCTACTCCAGAGACTGAGCTTTTAACAACCTATACTACAGAGTACTGCCTTACTTTTGATATTATTATCCAAATCAAATCCTAAACTCAGAGCTTGAGTTTGTGTCAAAGTGTGTCTTTGCTTAAAGAGAGTCTACCAGTAATAAAATATTTTGACTCTTTGAAATATATTATGAAACATGAAGACACGAAAAAGAGATGTTATAGAAAACCCTCTATCGGAAAAAAAGGTAATGAAAACTTTACTACATTGAAAACAAGTAAGCAAAATGACATCCAAGAGTAATGCAGACATTAATTTATGTTAGTTGCATTTATATACTATGACTTATAATGTGAATTATTACATCAAAATAATTCTGATTTTTCCTTCAAAATTTTTGCATAGAATAAAAATTGAGCTGAGCATAGTAGGTACATAAATTCTTTATGAATTTTTCATATATCTTGTCTTCTAGATTGCTATCAGGTATATAATTAGATATGTTGAAATCTATAAGAAAGGCTCATGTTGTATATTCCTCCTGATTGGAAGAAAACTCATGAGAGAAACTAATCCCTGTTCCTGTACAATTTTCAGACTCGAGAAGATTGGATAGTTCAAAGCAAAGCCTCATTCTGTCTTGAAATTCTTCCATTATTTATTTATTCTGAAGTCATATTGTTGCGTTCTCCTTTTCCCCTTTCTTCTGAGGGCGCTAAGAGAGGAGAATTTTATGGAGGAAATATCTCAGAACAAAATTTCACATTTATTTATTCAAATGATTTCTTGTACTGATGGGTCTTAATTTTCTGTGCTTCTTTATGTTTCTATGAAGCAAAGAAAATGAAACTTCCTAAGTGGATCAAATAGTACCTCAGGGCTGCACAGACTCTTAGTTTGTTTTATGTTGGCCTTAAAAAACAAAGGCACAAATTTGTCTGATAACTGCTGAGTCTATTCTTTCCTCCAATCTAGACCTACATTTGGCCAATGCCTTATATAAGTGATTATATTTTGTCATGAGAACCATACAAGTCTGAGGTAAAATATATTTTTTTTATGTGATTTCCATATTTAGTAAATTGAGGACGATTCTTCATGCCAGTGAATATATTGATACTTCTACAGTATTACACTATGAACAACTTCAAAATATTTCATTATGTGAATATACTAAAGTTCATTGAAACAAAGCCTTACTGTTGTATATTTAAGCTGTTTTTTTATATTTAATTATGATTTGAAAGACTGTAAAGGACACAATCATAAATAATTTCTTTCATTTGACAATATCCAACAATTTTCCCCCACATAGTTGAAGTAATCTTTTCCAAAGACAGTTCTGCTTATATTTAAAACTCATTAAAGCTTTGAAGGGAAACCTTAGTTATCTGAGAAAAGGAACAAAGCTCTGAAAATAAAAAAGAGCGAGAACTCAGGTGCTTTCTTATCCCGTCCTGCCTCATTGCATACCACAGTCCCGCTTCTCTTGCCATTCCAGCCACAGTGGTCTCCTGTCAGCTCCTTGTATTCACCGTGTCTCCTCCTACCCCTGGACCTTTGCACATGCTACTTCTCTGCTTGCAACCTGCTTTCTTCTCTTTTATGGTTGACCCATGTTCCTCACTCAGCTTTTAGCTTAAAGTGCCTTCTTGAGAGAAGCCTTCCTTGATCTTTTTTTTTTTTAATTTAATTTTTATTTTTGGCTGCGTTGGGTCTTTCTTGCTGTGTGCAGGCTTTCTCTAGTTGCAGCAAGCAGGGGCTACTCTTCACTGAGGTGCGCAGGCTTCTCATTGCGGTGGCTTCTCTTGCTGCAGCTCGCCGGCTCTAGTGTGCGTGGGCTTCAGTAGTTGTGGCTCACGGGCTCTAGAGAGCAGGCTCAGTAGTTGTGGTGCATGGGCTTAGCTGCTCCGTGGCATGTGGGATCTTCCCGGACCAGGGCTCGAACTCGTGTACCCTGCATTGGCAGGCAGTTTCTTAACCACTGCACCACCAGGGAAGCCCCTTGCTTGATCTCTTTGACTGTGTTAAACACCTCTCTAAAAAAGTGCTCATCTCTCCCTTACATAGCACTTGCCACAGCTGCCATGTTTGTCTGATTTTTAATGTGTCTGCACCACTAAACTCTAACTTTGTGAAAACAGGAACTTGTCGTCATTGAATACCCGGCGCCCGGCACGCTGAGTGACAGAAGTACATATGCAGTATGTATGCGTGTATGTGTTCGTGTGTGTACAATATTAATCAAGTATATACTATGTGTCAAGTATTATGCTAATTTATATACACATGTGAATTTTTAGGTATGTTCTTAGGATACATTTCTAGAAGTGTCAAAGGATATGCACACTTTCACATTTTTAATACACATTGTCAATTTGCTTTCAATAAATGTTGTACCCAATTAAAATCCCAAGATAAATATATAAGGGTAAGAACACTTTTCCCTGAATTCCCCCAAAATACTTATAATTGTCATGTTCAGTGATTTTCATTTTTTGTTCCTAGTAAGAAATAGTATTTGTTTATGTTTATTGATCATTTGTACTTATTGTATAAATTCTCAGATTTAAATCCCTCAGCAACATTTTACAAATAAAAATGTATAGACTCATATGGTTTCACAAATTTCTTCTGGATGATCTTCAATACTTGTCAAATTTTGTGTTTTCATCTGAATAAAATTATAAAAAGAAATTATACAGGTATATTCTGGCCATCGGGAGAACCACCATAAAATCAAGTCCCACTAAATGATTTTAGTCCCAGTGTTTGCATTATGATAAAAAAGGAACCACTTAGCACAACTTTACTTATCAACAGTGAGAAAAGAACAAAGGCACACTTAGTAATGACATGATGTTTTTATACCAAGGGACGCCAAATGATGCCATTGTATGCTCTGTAAGTAATAACGCCATAGTTATTTAGAAAGATGAAATTTCTGGGAGAACTCAAAAAACTTTCATAAGTACTATAGTCATATTCTAAGATGTGATTTAGCTTCTGTAAAACAACATCATTTTTCATATTAAATCACAATTGTTAGCTTGGATTTTATGGTTTGTATAGGGATTTGGTTGTCATTCAATTTAAAAATATGGCTTTGTTACATAGTATAAGATTTATATATCAAGTTTATATTTACTCTTGTTTACCAGTATATAATTAAATTCAATTGACATTAGGAGTCCCAAAGAATATTTTCTTTTTAAAATATGTCTTTTTACTACTCAACTGTGTGAAACACAATCATAGACCAACATAGTTTGAATTGAAATATACAGCTGACACTTACCTAATGAATTGTGAAGAAAAAATATCGACTTTTATTAAGATGGCCATAAAATTTGTGGCTCAAACTTTGAGAGTGAAAGGGAGTGCTGTTAATAATTATGCCAGAACTATAGGTGTAAGCCTAAGTCCTGTGCAGACTGTGTTGTTTGGTGACCCAAAGTATGTAATTGGCTTTGTTGTAACTTTTTGTCATATAAAAATCAGGGCAGGTAAAAATGCAGACTTAACTAGTTCAACGGTCTGGTAATCGGTACTGGGCATAATAATTATGGGATTTTGGCCTTTGAGATTTGACTCACTGAATTAAAGAAAGACAAGCAATAGGAGTATTTTTGGGAATGATTATATCTGAAAACGGGTAGAAAGCACAAAATGAGTTGCGTAAAAAACCAGGTAAGCGGAGAAAAAAGCAGGCAGAACGTGATATGAATTTTTAAAATAAATTAGATTCCAAGCACAATTTACCAGTCCCATCCATTTCCTTATAGAGAGGAACTGCACCAAGAACACACGCCTCAAGCAATACAACTTCAGTTTGGCTTTAAATGTCATCTGTAAATGAGGACTTCCAAATTCATATCTCTGGATCCAGCTGTCCCCTGAACTCCAGAATCATATATCCAACTCTTTTCTTGATATATAGAAGACATCTCAGAATTAACATAGCCTGTCTTAGTCTGCTCAAACTGCCATAACAAAATACCATAGACTGAATGGTTTAAACAACAGAAATTTATCTTCTAGTAGTTCTGGAGGGTGGGAAGTTGTTCAAGATCAAAGAGGTGGCCAACGTAGTTACTGGTGAGAGCTCTCTTCCTAGCTTGCACTTTCTTTCTGTGTCCCTATGTAGTGGAGAGAAAGAGGGAAAGAGAGAATGCATGTGTCTGAGCAAACAAGTTCTGATCCCTTCTTATAAGAGCACAGATCTCATCATGAGGGCCCCACCCTTATGACCTCATCTAATCCTAATTACTTCTGAAAGCCCCCACCTCCAAATGCCATCACACTGGGGGTTAACACTTCAAAATGTGAATTTGGGGTGAGACAAACATTCAGTACATAACATATGCCAAACTTTTTGTATACCCTTCAACCTAAACTGACTTGTCTTTTAGGCCACCTCATTTCAGTAAATGACACTTCATTCAAAATTGCTCAAGTCAAGCATCTTGACCCTTCTTTTGCTCCCACACCTCCCAATCAAAATATCCTTTTAGTTCTAACTGCAAAATAATGCTTACCCTGTATTACAATGTCCTGTGAGATCTGGTGTCTGGCTAACTCTCTGATTTTCTCACCATTTCTGGTCACACTTTCTTGGTTAATAATAATTACATTTTATACTATAACCAACATCTCCATAATTGGTTAGCCTTATTTCTGTATTTAAGTGGTTTCAATACTCATTCCAAGTATTTTTCCTTGTTTTCTCTAGTCTTCTATAAGTCAACCAAATTTCATCATCCCGATGGTAGCATTGTGCTGTGAGTTCTTGCATGTTTGAAAATGTATGCTTTTTGCCTTTATTCTTGAGCAATGACTTGACTTAATATAAAATTCTTGAATCGTGTTTCCATTCCTTGTTATCTGTTTAACACTACCAACTTCTGGTATTAAATGTTGCTAATCAGAGCCAAGAGCAGCTTAATTTTCACCCTGAGTTGGTGACGTTTGTTTTTCTAGTGGTATTCTTTTTTTCTTTTTAATCCTTGAAATCTAGTAATTTTATAAATACATAACTTGATGTTGATTATTCTGTCTCAATTATCTCTCAGACACAGTTCAGTATGCAGATTCTATTGTGTCAAATATTTTCAGTTCCAATTAAGTTGTATTCTTCTTCAGTTACAACATATAAGTGCATGTTTCATCCTCAGTGTATGTCCTCCATACTTATTCTTTTTTCCAATCCTCTTAAATTTTTACACATTTTGAAATTTATTTTGTTCATGTCTGTCCTTCACGTCCCCAACTGTGGTTTCAGCAGTGTCTGTTTGCATTATTGGCTCTATTTTAATCATATAGGTAAGTTGAGTCTAGAAGTTTACTTTCATATCTTAATTCTTGTGTACATATCTTTGACTTTTTTTTAATAAGCCATGTTTTCATTAGTTCTTTGAGATCATGAATATGTTCTTGTTTGCCTGGCATAATTATTTTGATAATTCCCCCTCTTGTCTTTATATATTAATTTCCTTTCTCCTGCTTCCTTTTCCTTTCTCCCTTCTTTTTTTTTTTTTTTTTTTTTTGCGGTACACGGGCCTCTCACTGTTGTGGCCTCTCCTGCTGTGGTTCACAGGCTCTGGACACGCAGGCTCAGCGGCCATGGCTCACAGGCCCACCCAGCCACTCCGCGGCATGAGGGATCCTCCCGGACAGGGGCACGAACCCATGTCCCCTGCATCGGCAGGCGGACTCTCAACCACTGCGCCACCAGGGAAGCCCCCTTTCTTCCTTCTTTTCCTCAAACTTTTTATTCATTTTTGCCTAACTCCATGATTGCTTTCTTCTAGTTATTACTCATCTTTTAATGTGGTCAATTCTATCTGAATCAACTTACTGTATAAGAAGAGACAAAGAACAATGAAGAGGTGATGGAGTAGGAGAATCAGGCAAATCCATTCTGGATATGGTGTCTCAGAACCTTTATGCCAAATATTCTTAGTCTTTTGCCTTAGGGACTTGTCTTTACCCAATCTTTTCAGTTGTCCCTGGGAGAGAGTGGAAGATTTCTAAGGATCACAGCAAAGTCTCCAATGTCACTAATTTTTGTGTGATGATTTAGCATTTACTTATTTTTAGATGCTTGTGATCAGCAGCTTCAGAGTAAATTGCCTCCATCTGTTTCCCACCCTGAGAAATGGACTACTTTCAACTTAAAGAGATGACACCTGTCTCCTGACTCAACTTTATCTCCACCCAGTGATGTATACTGGGCTCAGAGATACTCTCTCAGGCCATCCCTCCCCAAACCTACCTGGACCAAGTATAGGGACACTGATGGGCCCTTTTACTTTAGAAGAACTCTGAAATTTGAGCTAGATCTATAGAGGTGTGTATCCTACTTGGCACTCACCCTCAAATTAATCTAAATTTCAAATTTTTGTCATTGTGGCTGTTTTCTACTTCACTGGAGGTGGGATTTACAATTATATTGTTCTTTGCAATGGTTGGCTGGTTTCAAAGAGAAGAAGAAATAGAAATGGCTCTATTCTTCCATCTGTAACTGGAAGTTTGATTCAGAAGATTTATAAATAAAAATATGAAGCCAATTGTCAAGACACTCATAGTCTAATATGAGAAAATCATCCTTAACAAACAATTCCTATTTCATCTGCTACATGCTGTAATATTCAACATCTTGCTTATTTTAATGCCTTCTTCAGCTCTTATCATAAAATAACTTTTTAAGCAAAAACACACATGTAAGCAAAATTTATAATTTTAAATTACATAAAGTAGCTGAATTTATGCTTTTATTCACTAGGAATTTAAAAATTCAGATGAAAATAATAACAATATTGTTAAATACTCATAATATTGACAAAATTTTAAAGTTTGATAATTCTAGGCTTTAATAAGGAGGTAGAACACAGGAAACTCTCATACCATTGGAGGCATCAATGCTACTCCTAGCATTGATCCTTTAAAAGGATCCTTTTTTATGTAGAAAAGATAAGAAGATTTTCATTCTAACATTATTGGTGATATCAAAATATTTGCAACCACCTAAATGTGCCTTAATTGGAAAAATGGGTAAATAAACTGTAGTAAATAAAGCATTGGCATATTATATATCAATTAAAAGGAATGAAATAAAGGTACATGTATTAACATGGATTCATCTCCAAAATATAAATAAGAGAAAAGAAAATTGAGGAAGGGTAGGTAGAGTAGGTTGCTATTTGTAGAAAATTTAAAACAGTATAAAACAATACTCTATTTCTATCAGATAGCATTTGATCAGGAAATTAAAACCCATGTTATATTCCAAGTATTAAGAACTTTGATACAGGAGATTAGAGGTGTATGAAACAATTGAAAGGGCTGGGGGACTATAATAAGGGGATTCACTAGTAACGATTAGTTAGTGATAACAGCAGAGCTGGTGGTTTTCATGATGTTATTCAGAAAACATTGAAAGTCTCAGGAATCAAGAGAAAGCTATCCCAACTATCCCAGCAAGCAAACACTGATTCTCAAGAAGCCATTGCTTGATACCTCAATTGTCTACAGCACTAAATCAGATGAGCTTGCCAGAAAGCTGTTGTGGTCTTCTTGTTTGCAATCTACCCAGTGTTTGTCTGAAAGTACCTCCAGAAAATCCTATCCACCCCTTCTTTCCTACCTTCCAAATGCCACTCAAGCACTTCTCATTGGCAAACTCTAACCCAGAACCATGTGGAAAAAGGAACTCAGCGAAGAGTTGTTCCTGGATTTTCCTCTGCAACACAGAATCCTTTGGAGACCTTGAAAGGGATGGCAGCTATGCCATATTGACAACAATCCAGCCAAATATTCTTGCTGGATAAAAAAATATATATAATAAATGCTTAAAAATCAGCTCCAGAATGATAAGCACAACATACAGGATAGTGGCTACTTCTGAGCAGGGAGGTTTTCAAAGTAAAAGCAACTCAATGTTAAGCGGAGAAACTATCAGTCTTAAAAACGAGTTAGATAGCATTGCAGCTTCTAATGAATAGAGTTGTTTACAAACTATATTTCAAGCCCATGTGTAAACACTGTAAATTTGCAGTTTCACTTATCATCTAAGCTTTGTTTTATGTTTTGAATTTAACCAAGTACAAAAAGTTTTCAAATCTTCCAGATTCTTTGATAAAGAAGGTACACAATTGTCTCTAGTATGACGGACTTCACATCTGTGACTCTATCCTTCATCACAGAGGTTCAAGATGACTTAATTCTGCATAAGATGAGGGGGACAGTAAATGTATAACTAAATGGGCCAGTGTGGATCACATATAACCTTAGATTGTATTTGAAGAGGAAAGCCTGATGATTTCCTACTTGGAATTGATCAAAGGACCGAATGGATTCATTTTTCAAGTTTCCAGTGTATATATATTTCCTTATCTCATCTCATGGAAAGTCAAAATAAGAAAGAAAATTTAAGGAGCAATGGGGTTCTCTGAGGCTGTGTGAAATTCTGAGGAACCCTTTTCAATCACAGGGAAGTACTTTTTACATTTTTCTATCACACTTTAATTTAATCCAAACTTCTTTCTCCCATCCTGTTCCTGGTCTCCAGTTTCCTATAACTTTAAAAACATTGAGAACTACTTTATATTTTAAACTTGTAAAACATTGATGTGCTTTAACATGCTTAAAAACGCACAAGTAAAATATTCATGATCTAAGTAAGTATGGACTTTCATCTATACGTATACTTCTGTAAGATAGCTAAGTGTAAACTTTCTAAGTAGCTTCTAACAATTCTTCTATATGTATCTTCACATTCTTAAGAACTCACTCATTGGTATCTAAGAATGCACAGAAGTAAATTACAACCTGTAGTGTTGAGAAGTGAAAATGTAGTAATGTTATAACCCTAGCTTTGTACTAATGTGAATGTTCAAATAGACTGATGCAAAAACAGTTCAAAAGAAAAAAGCCAGTCATGTAAAATGGGCTGAATACCAGTAATCTCTAATAGACGGCAAGGGGAGATAATCTTCGAAATGGCTATAGCTACAGATGCCAACAGAAGAGCAAGTGACTAAAAAACTGCCAGTGAAAGAGGGATTCCTGCTGCTGTCCAATAATAAACACATGCCAATTTTTCCTTGATCAGACAGAAATAGTCACAGAAACTATGGGGCTGGACAGTTGCCATGTTTTTTCAAAAGAGTTTGTGTTTGTAGTTTGCAGCAAATGAAAAGCAGACAGAAAGAAAATGATCTAGCTACAGATTTTTGCTCAGAATTGACAGTCAACATCTGGAGAAATTAAGAGAAGCAAACCAATTTATCTAATTAAAGCCTTTGATAACTTGCAAAGCTCACCTAGTAATGACTAACCTGGAATTTAGGGTTTGTAAAGTGTTTTCACATTATATTACTTCCAAACCAAGTGCTTGAACATAGACACTCAACTAGAATTTCGTATTGAACACTTAAAATTTAGTGTGTTTATCCAAAAGCATGTTCTCTTCACTCCATGAAAACACAGCAAAACAATAACAAATGAAATGACCAACAACAGAAAATCTCACAGTAAAAACTGACTTTTGTACTTAATAGAGAAACAGACTCTAGGCACAGTTGTCCAAAACAGATTGACATGAGACCAAATTTTATTTTAAAAGGATAAGCTTAAACCCACGAACCTTAAAATTAGAGATGTTCAGCTTCACAAAACTTCCCAGCTGCCTCAGTATCCCCATATATATCCAATATTCCCCAGCAATCAGACAAAAGGACATGGGAAGTAAAATATTCACTTAATAGCTGTTTTATACATAGGGCTATTAAGCATAAATTTTATATGCCTTTTAATATTCAAACTGGTTTCTCCACCGGCTCTGAAGATATAGAGAACTCAAGAGGTGAGCTCAAGAAATGCATTCAATGTGGCTCTTTGGACCTGTGATCCAAGAGGCAGAGACTTCAGGGTCCATTTTGTCTCTTACCACACTTGATAAAGGAAACTTGGAGACTCCCCCAAATCGATGGCTTCTGTGATTTCTTGGTCTTCGGCTTCCACAGTGCCCATGGTGCAGACCAGCTGAGAGAAGGCTGATTAGCTTCAGCTATGAAGTAAGGACACAACTGACCAGAGCAATAGCAGTTGTTCTGAAATCAATTCTGACCCAGAGAAGATTTCAGTGCACATCAGACAATATATCTAATTTTTCAGAGATGGGTGTTACAGAGTTGAGGAAGCTTAAAAAGTTCATCTAAGCTAGATGACCTTCCAAGTTATTTTTTCTACTTAATTCTTCTTTTTGAAATTACAGTACATGTCTCATAATCTTTCTCATAGTGTATAAGGAAGTTGAATAATATTTATTCATTCAGTTTTCTAATAAATATTTATTGTGTGCCTTTTATATATGAAGCACTATTTTAGGCATAGAGGTACAGCAGTGAACACAAACAATAAACTCTGTTCTTACGTAGCTTCCATTCTAGTGGGAGAAGAAAAACAGTAAACAAACAATTCACATAATTTCAAATAGAGGTAAATTATATGAAGACAGTAATGGAATAGAGAGTACTTGGGGGATGGGTGTGGGTAACATAGTTAAGATATGGTTGTCAGATCAGGCTTCTGAGAGGAGGTGGTATTTGAATTAAATTCTGATCAAGACAAAGAAGCCAGTCATGCAAGGACACGGGGCAAGAGTATTTCACGCCAAGAGCATGGCAGGTGCAAAGGCCTGGAGGGAGGAATAAGATTATTGTCTTGCAAGAAGAGAAAGAGGGTCATTGTTTCTGGAGCAGAGCAAGCTTGAAGGATGTAATTTGAGATAAGATTAAAGATATGGGCAAATCATGTAGGACCTTGAGACTATATTGTAAGAAAATGGAAGCCATTGAAGGATTTTAAGCAGGAAAGCAACAGGATTTCCTATTGGATGTTGTATAGAGAATGGATTGGGGGCTTCCCTGGTGGCGCAGTGGTTGAGAGTCCGCCTGCCAATGCAGGGAACACGGGTTCGTGCCCCGGTCCTGGAAGATCCCATATGCCGCGGAGCGGCTGGGCCCGTGAGCCATGGCCGCTGAGCCTGCGCGTCCAGAGCCTGTTGCTCCGCAACGGGAGAGGCCACAACAGTGAGAGGCCCACGTACCACAAAAAGAAAAAAAAAAAAAAGTAGCTAAAGACAAGAATGTATGTGTTCTGGTAGGAAGATCCAGGAGACGAGAGCAGTTCATGATACAGAAGAGCAAAATGGCAGACGCAAAATCCTTGAGTAGGCAAGCAGGGATGAGAGCCAAAGGACAATTTGAAGAGAACATGTGTATATCTTCCATTGTAACGAGCGAGAAAGCATCTATTCAGTTACTGTTAAGCTCTTTCATGTAAAAGTCACCGTAATTGTGTGTATGTATATGTATATATATATATGTATGTACGTGTGTGTGTGTGTGTGTGTGTGTGTGTGCACCAAATACTTTGAAGGAGGGAGATAAACATACAATACAGAAACTTAGTGTAGACAATTTTTGGAGTCAGACATTTCAGATCTTATCACCACCACTCACTTTAGGTATATGACCTTAGACAAGTTATTTAACTTTTCTAAGCCTCCATTTCCTCATCGTAAAATGGAGAGCATAGTATTTACCTCACAGAATTATGGTCAGATACAACTTAATTTTGTGGGGGAGATAAAATATGCATAAATGTATATAAATTTTTATATACAAAATAGTAGTGGGGATGCAAGCTGCAAATTATTACATTGTGTGCTAAAAGAAAATACACATGCCACAGAGCAACTACTGAGCCTGTGCTCTAGAGCCCATGAGCCACAACTACTGAGCCCACGTGCCACAACTGCTAGAGCCCATGCTCCACAACGAGAGAAGCCACCGCAATGAGAAACCCACGCACCACAGTGAAGAGCAGTCCCTGCTCACCGCAGTGAAAGAAAGCCTGCATGCAGCAATGAAGACCCAATGCAGCCAAAAATAAATAAAATAAATAAATAAATCTTTTAAAAATTGAAATATGATGGTGTAACCACCTCCTCTCATGTGTAAAGTATCTTCCTACTACAAAACATGTTACGTGAAAAAAAAAAACCAATCATGTCAGAATCCCTTTTGGACTGGGGCCCAGATGTACTATTGCTAGGCCCACATCATACTGATAAACTGAGAAGCTTCCCTATATACTCCAAGAAGAGTATTTTTCGGAAAAGTCTGTGCATATTTCTTTAGTAACTCTAGAAGAGACTGCCAATTTTTCTCCAATATCTCTTATCTACTTATTCTCACTAAAAGAATACCAGGATACAGGACTGCCAAGATAAAGACTGTAATTCTCAGCCTCCTTGCAGCTTCACTTAGCCATTTGACCAGGTTTTCGCCAACGGGAGGTAAGAGGATGTGTAATGTTCAACTACTGAGAAGTGTTCCTGGAGATAAGGGTCTTGTTTTCTCTTTTTCTTTTCTCCCTGATGTGTTGAGCTGTTGAGAGACTGCAGCAGATGGCTTTGACTTGAGGATGGTGAAACAGCTCAATAAAGACTGATGCTTTAGAGTTAATCGAGCAACATGGCTGAATAAGACTCCTTCCTTTGCATTCCTACTCAACAACGACAAGTTGTCATCTATCCATGGACAGAAGTGCTTTCGTGGGAGCTGTGGGTTTCAGCACCATACACCAACGGATTCAGGTGTCTTGCCCACATGTGCACTGGGTAATAGGTATACAGACTTCAGTTCTGGCTGTAGACCTCATAGTAGCCCACAAACCTGCTCCAGCTCCACTTGGCTGTGGTCTGGAAGCTCCTGGAAAACACCATCTTAGAAGTTCACCCTGATGGAAAAGCCTTTGTGAAAGTCCAGTTTTCCAGCAAAGACGTTCTAACACATCATTGGAGCAAAAAAATATGATGCACTGAAGAAGGTTAGAAAAATAATTCAACTTTACTTGTACCACCCCTCCCCCAAGGCAGCACAGCTCAGAGAGAAATCTTCTTGGACCATGATTTCTTCCGTGGGGGGAATGTGTATGAATGAGTGCCCAGTTTTCCAGCTGTGCAGGATGCTTTCAAAGAGGTGCATTTCTTTCACATCCTATCCACAGTACTGAATAGGGAGCTTCATGACTGGGGGGTGGGCGGGAAGAAGTTGGGGCAGGGAGAGAGAGATAGAGATTCCCCCAAAGTATTTAAAAGATGCAGGTCCTACTAACTGCATCTCCATCAAGAAGCCTGCCCATGAGCCACTGAGATGGCAATGCCTTGGCTTCTCCTAATTGCCCTTGGGTTAGAGCAGTTAGTTCACTAAGAACTAAAACTAAGGAACCTTGATTATGGCTCTGAAATTCACACCAAATACATGTATTAAGTAGGTTCATTTTTAGTGAGGTGTGATGTCAGGATTTGATTATTACTCAAGAAAAACTAAGTCCATGTGGATCAAGCTAAAACCAGATGGAAAATTTTATTAATACCCTTGGTTAAAATATTAGAATACTCTTCACATAAAAGTTTCACAGAGAATAATACAACTGGAGTAGAATACATATCCCCATGAGTTTTATAAAGAATATTGTGTTTTCTAACAGCTTGAAACATTGCGCCAGTTGACAAAAATCTTAAAAACCAGAGAAATTACATTTTACTTTTGTAGGTCCCATGGTAGGGTTTTGAAAATCAACAACAATCCATTTATATTATGAGTCAGTGTAGGCCTATATTACAAACTGGTATAATGAGTAATTTTTGTAAGTCAACCAAAAGTTATGAAAATTGATTCCTTCTCAAACAAAAGCTGTAGCTGCTCCAATCATCTACGTGTTCCCAACTGATGTTCTGAGGTGAAAAGTTCTTAAAAGTAACCCTGACAAAAATCGATGGTACATTTGTTAACTTTTTCTGTATAATTAATTATCTTTCCCCAATTTGGTACCTTAAAAGGATCATTCGTTTTACTTCATTATTTTGTGTGTCATTAATTTAGATGGGGCTCGTTTGGATAGCTCTTTTGCTGGTCTTGGTAGCTCTCAAGCAGCTGAGGTCAGCGTTGGGTCAGCTGGTGGTTAAATGTGGCTGGGGTGTTGCTCAGCTGGGAGAAACCACTGCTTCCCTGTGGTCTCTGGTCATCCAGGAGGCAAACCTGGTCTTCTCCACATGGAGTCTCAGGGTTCTAAACAGCAGTGAGACAGAGCAAATGTCCCAGTGCACCATATCTTTTAAGTCTCTAATTGTGTCTCATTTGCTACATCTCACTGACAAACCAAGTCACAGGGCCAAATACAGATTCAAGAATGGAGAGATAAATTTCACCTACTAAGGAATGGAGTTGAAAAATAGTGCCACTATGTTTTTGTATGTTCGTTTGTTTCTCTTTTGGGGCTGGGACGTGGTCTATAACATAGAAAGCAGAAAGTTTCATTTAAACAAAATTGGATAAAAGTCTGATATATGTAAAACATTTCTGTACAAAATATAAAATTGAATAAGACATCTTTGTCTTCTGGAAGTCTGCAGACTAGGGGAAGAGATGAGTATCTAAACATCTAATCATACTGCAAGTCTGGGAAAAAAATTAATGCTGGACTTGAACATAAGTTATATTTTGTTGGAACCCAAAGCCTCATTTAGTCTGATTGTGGTAATCAGAGAAATTTTCATGGATGAAGTAACACATGTGCTGGACCTAAGTAGATGACCTTTTAGGTAAAAAGATAAAGACATTTTGGATGGAGGGTATTCATCACATAAAATCATAGAGATGTGAATGTGCATGTGGTGATTAGTGAAATTATACGTTTCATAATTTTCCAACCAGGTTGATTTCTTTCCCATCTGTAACAGTTAAAAATAAACTTGGCTGCAAGTAAGACAACCCATATTTACAGTGGCTTAAACAAATAGAGACTTCTTTTACTCCCAAATGTCTGGTGATAGGTTGTTTTTAGATTTTTTTTCCATCCTGCTTTACCATTTTTAGCATATTAGCTTTTTTTTCAAGTTTGTTGTGTCATGGTTGGAGGTGGCTATTATACCTTCAAACGCTGTCTATATTCAAGACAGAAGGAAATAGATAAAGCTTTGCCAATGTAAAGGAAGAAAGAGTTCTCCTCAACCTTCTTAGTGTCCTTGGGTGGGTCTGAAATTTAAACTGACAAAGACAGTTTAACAGGAGAAAAGCATACAGATTCATTTAATATAAGTTTTATGTGACATAGGAGTCTTCATAAGGAAATGAAGACTTGAAGAAACAATTAAATCTGGGTGTTTGATGAAGAGTGGACAGCCATGCAGAAATGTGGTTGGTCAAAGTGTATGATCTATCTGTCTGGATTCTTCTGGCATCCCTTTATCTTCAGAGGTAAGGATGCTCCTTTCCTGCAGGTATAGGGAGGGCACCTGTCTCGTGAGGATTTATGACCTGTTTCAGGGAAGAAAGGTGGGGGGAAGGTCAGAGTGACCTTTCTGCTTCTGCTGTTTGCTTAAACTCCTTCAGCTTAAAGTATTCAGTGTGTCAAGGTACCATATTTTAGGATAGTGTGTTCTGAGCTCCATCATCAGTTGTATCTGTACCCTTATATCAGAAATGCAATAGTTTTCTCCAAACTTTCCCAGTAGACTCCACTTATACCAGTGGCTAAAGCTGGGTTGCAGCGACTCCCCTACTGCCCCAAAAGCTGGGAAATTAGAGAATAAATTTTTATATTTGGCTTGAAACAATGGATATTCATCTCCAAATCTTGGCAAATGACTGTCCTTAACCTTCACAAAAAAGATTCTGTTAGTGAAGAAGGGGAAGTAATATCTGTTATATTATCCTATAATATGACTTAGTTCTGACTCTGTGCCTACATCTATGTTATCTTTCTAGAATACAATGCCTTTCCTTATCTTTATCACTCTTCAAAGATGGGCCAAAGTACCAACTCCTCTGTGAGGTCTTCCTAGGTAGCCCATTCCTATTGGACTGGTCCTCTTTCTGACCCATGTCACATCAAGTTGCCATTAATTACATTCTGTCTTCAATTGCTTGCTAATTGTTGTATGTATAAAATTTCTCTCCTTGGCGAAAACGTAAATATTGTTAAGGGAGCTAGAGACTGTAAATTATTGTTTTATATTCCTGTTAATGCCCAGAAAAGTACTGGGCACATACAGTATACGTCAATTAATCAAAAATTGTTGTTCCATTGCAGTTTTGCTTCATGAATGTTTAGATTCTTAGGATTGATTAACCCATCCTTCTTTCACTTCCTTTACGCAATGACAAAGTTCATTGAAAAAAGGAGTTTAAATAAGCATGGTGAATATCGATTGTCCATTTCATGTTCTTAAGCACAGGAAATCTTTCTTCCGAACAGTTTTGAATGGTTCTCTCTCCCCCTAGCTGATTCCTGGCAGGAACTTGAATTCAAGTCATGGACAGTCATCTCTTGGCCTCGATTATTAATACAAGAATGGGCATCTGACCCAAACCAGACCAGCAAGTTTCAATTAGGATATTTATGACCAAAATATTAGGACAGAGAAGCATTCTCTTCCTTTGGAATAGAAGCTGGTGGGACATAGGCCTAAAACTGTTTCCTCCATGGAAGAATTTATGCCTCTAGGACCTAGGGTCTTTTTCTTTTTTTTTCCCCCAATCTTTCTGAGTTACCATTCTTAGCAGACAAAAATAAAGCCAAGCCACAGGAATTCAGAGACAAGGGAGGGAAAGAAAAATAATTGAGTCCCCACAATACCATTTGAATTCCACGATCTAGTCATCCCTGACGTCTGAAGATTTCAATTAAGCAATAAATTTCCTTTTGACAACTAATTCCCGTTTGACAATAAATCCCCTTTTTGGCTTAAGCCACTTTTAGTTGGATGTGTATCACTTGCAACTGACCATGATATTTAGATTGATGCCTTGCCCTCTTCACTGTGAAGTCTCTCATTGGTACTGACAACTCAACACAGCCTGACAGGATGGAAGTATCCTTGTTTTCATAGTCAAAAATTTACTCTAGTTTGCGCTCTGCCTTTTTCTAGCTATGTGGCCTTACACCAATGTGTTGGGTTGTGTGTTGCCAACTTGGCACTACGACGCTCATTTCAGATGGGTATGACATTTTCCAGAACTCCTATCCCTGCCTGGTTCTGAGTTAGAGTTGAACAAGAAAGGAATTTTGCATGAGATTTGGAAGATAAAAGTGAAGAAAGAGGACGTACTCTTGGAAGGCCATGGTGGTCAGATATGGTGAGGGACAGATACAAAGGTCCCCAGTGGGCTCCAGCTCGTCAGAGCTCTCCTTCTGCAAGTGCAACTTGTCTTTCTGACTACTGATCCTACCCACCCACCATGGCCCCAAACCCACCATTATATTCTTGACTGTGAGATTGCAGATGAATACAGCTTCTCAAATGTTCCTGCAAGTTCTCACTTATCTTCCTGGGCCAGCATTTCATTTGCATCTGGTTACTAACTGTATCTCTGACTTCTACTTCCCTCTTCCAGACCTGCACTTAAATAACTCCCCCTACATTCATAAAAAAATGTAATTTCTATACTTATTCCCAAAGTCATTGTAATGGTTCTGTTTTCTTTATGGACCCTGTCTAATAAGGCCAGTTATTTACTCTCTTAAGCCTTGGTTGCTTTGCCTATAACAAGTGGGTTGTCCTGCCTGACTGTCGCTTCTGTAGGGAGACTCTCATGATAATGAACCTGGGGTGGAATCTGTAAATGTACAGCATTACTGCAGCCTGATTGTTGGTCCTTGGAAACAAGGGCCTTGGCTCAAGCATACAGGACTTTACTACCTTTCTTTCTTGTTATAAACAAACCCTCAAAAGACAAAAAAGAAAGAAAGCAGTTTCCAACCTCAAAACAAGTGTATGCCTTAGAAGTTAAAAAAAAAAAAGGCAATTGCAGTTGAAATTCCAACTTAAGAATGTGCCTATTTCTTGATCCTTTAATTTTTTTTCTCCTTTTCATTCTAGAAAGAATATTGAGGTTTCCTTATTGATCACTGACTAATATTAAAATATTCCTTTTCCCCTATTATTCTCATCTAGATCCCACAACTCCACATCTTCCCATTTCAAACCTTTTTTTTCCACACCTATTCGTTTCATGGAAGATACAAAAGGAATGAATTATCAAAAACTTCAATCAGATAAATAGCTATTTTAAATGTTTTTAGAGGTTTATCTAGAGACTCATTCTTGTCCATTTTATCTATACAAAATCCTCCTATATAGTTCATTGAAGATTACATATTTTATATATACATATATATATATTTTAAGCTATTGTCCTTTTAAATTTCATATATATATTTAAATATATATAAAAGCTACAATCCAGTTTTATTTCTTAAGCAGTACTCGTTCACTGGTTGAGAAATCTTAAACTGAACAGAAGGGTTATGGAGAAAGATATATTTTCACTTGAGCTTTTGCTCCAGATTGAGACCTGATGTTCTGGTGCAAGCCCCTCTTTTTGCTTGTAATAAAGTGTAAAATGGGTGTTCTACAGTGAATGCTCCCTTCCTACACAGTGATTTCCATCAATGTATAATTAAAAGTGGATTTCCTTTTCCTTTTTGGTTGATGGGAGGGAGGGGCAGGTAAACCTGGTTAAAGAAGGGAGAACAAAGAGAACTTTGATGAGTTCCCCTGCAAACAGTCTATCAGTTACAATTCCTAGTGTTCGAATGGCTGCACCATTCTAAAGAAGTTCCGGAATAAAAAAACTCAAGCAGGGGGTCCAAGGAAAATTCAACCCGCATGCCAACTAAGGGAAAGAAAGAAAAAGGCAGGGAGAAAAACCCTATTTTTTGTTGTAAAAAGAACTAATGAAGCTGCTGTTAGAACTGTCCACAGTGACACAACAAGGCTGTACACCCACACACATTGTTCAAGTGCCAGTCATCCCCCGTAATGGGAGAAGGAAATGCTGTGGTTTCAGGGAAGTGGTGGCACACATTGCTTTTGGAGTTTAACTTGGGAAATCTCAGTGAAGTCACACTTTGGCTTGTGTTAGCTCCCAGAAGTTAGTGCAAAAACGCGTAAGGTTGTCTACTCCGGTCTTAAAGAAGAGATGGACTGGTGGGGGGTAAAATCCCATTGTCATTATAAATTGCTAATTAAATAATTATCAATTAGTTGGCAGACAGAACTAATTCCAGTGTATTCCTTAGAGAGCCATTAATAAAGAAAAACAGTAATTTTGGCTTTTTTCCCTATACAATATTCTTGCCTAGAGGTGCTAAATACAGAAAACATGTGATATACCCTATGTTGGCTGTTTCACATAGACTATTATACATTATTGCTCAAAGATAAACACCAATTATAGCAAGAAAACATGAATTTCCACTATCCTAGTTACATGGTGTTAATCTTACCGTATTAACTCATCGACTGGGTCATTTTTCTAGGAACAGGCAATATACTATTTATTTGCCAGCAAAGAAAAAAAAAATCCCAACACTGAATTTTCTAAGCTATCATATAGAAAGTATTGAAACAAAGTGTCAACTGATATTAATTTGGAAATCAGATATTGTCTCTGCATTTTTAATTGCAAAAGTGTTTTATTTAAAACTTCTAGGCATATTCATTCCCTAATTACAAAGATAATTTAAAAATAGTCATTTAAAAATATAACTAGGGGGCTTCCCTGGTGGCGCAGTGGTTAAGAATCCGCCTGCCAATGCAGAGGAACACGGGTTCGTGCCCCGGTCCGGGAAGATCCCACATGCCACGGAGC
>NW_020175528.1:7763312-8002992 GCF_003031525.2 Neophocaena asiaeorientalis asiaeorientalis
AAAATATATACACATATATAATGCAAAATGTAAATATATATTTATATAAGTTAAAATATCTATCTATCTATTTATCTATCTATCTATTTACCTATATTCTTTGTTGTGAATTTAGGACTTAAGGATAAGTGCTAGTACCATCCTCAGATTTTACAAGTGAAAAGTCATTGTTTGGTTTTCAGGAGACAAGGTATTTCTGAGGCTCAGATCAGGGCCCTGAGCAGAAATAAAACCCAAAGGATATAACATCTGGAAAGATGGCAATCAAATTCCGAAGAGATTCAGTTACATTTAAATATAAATAAGCTTGTAGCCGTCCATTACATACATAGAGGTAGATCATTTCTCTCTTTGTAGAGAGATGTGAAGCTCTGAACCTCTCCAGCTATCTCCTCTGTTAACTTTGAATTTGAGAAGGGTTATAAATTTCTAAAAACTTTAGAAAATTCAATAGCCTGTTATGGACAACAACTAATAAGTAAAATAAATTTATTTTAGTAGCTATTGGGGAAAACATTTTTCTTCCTACCATGATACTTTGCACTGCAAATCTGCATAAAGTTCCATTTTGTTAAGAAAATAGTAGTATTTTAAGGTTTGATTTTAAAACCACTTATGTACAGGTGACAGTGGTCTTGATTATACAAGCCCAGCCTTCCTTATTATTTCAGTTAATTACCTCATAATAGATGAAAATAAGGTGTGTCTTGTCACAGCCTGATGCCCCTTCTAAACAATAGTTTCCTTTGGGGGACTTGGAATCAATTGAATTCTCAAAAATCTTAAAAGATCTTCATTATGGCAAGGCCCTTAATTTGATTTACCTTAAGAAAGAGTTAATGGTTAAAGGTCCGTACTATGTTGTATTATTGAATTCTTGTTCACGGTTCAGAACTGATCCCCTTCAGCCTTTCAGCAGGGAGCAGTTTTCCAGGGAGGCTCAACAAGACTCCAAATCAATAAGGTTAATAGATGTGAGGTCACTCAGTCAGAGGTGATAGGGCTGGCAGTTCTGATGCCAATGAAGACAAGTTCTGATGTCACTTTTAAGCTGGCAACACTGTCATCTTAATTACCTGGAGCATACCGTTGTTATGTGTTAACAGGACTGTGTGTCCCAGTAATCTGAATTATCTTAAGGGAACTAGTTCAAAAATTTTTTTCTACTCTTCTTTAAATTACCGGTCTCCATGATTTCTGAGATATCACCTGCTCTCTTGGTGTAGAAAATAGCAGTGTTCAGTTCTTCCTTGGTATTTTAGTACTCTCAACAACAGATTATAGCTCTGTAAAATGTTAGCCCCCCAAATTAGAGGGTATTTTGTCTAAAAAATGTTCGTTTTCTGAAAGAATCCTTATCTAAAGAGGGGGTTTGTAAATAGAAAAATCTGAAAGAGACAACTCGATCTTGAAAGCCTTATGTTTATCTAGTAGTCTATATCAAGCAGCATGAAATATAAACTAGTTAAGCACAGAATGACTAGTCAAGTTTTGTTCTACTGTACTTTTATAGGTCTTCTCTTTAGAAAGCCCGTAGAAAGGCAGCAATCCCTTCCAAAGTCTATCAAAATGTACCTTTTACAGACATCCCACTGGGACTCAAGCAACTGACTCCAGAGCAAATAGATTCATCTCTTCCAAATGCTTCAATAAATATGTTGATAAGTACATAAATGTAATAAAGTATTACTAGGCAGCAACTTAGAAAATTTGCCCATCTGTCCTTGAGGAAAAAGCTTGGCTGTTCACATTATTTCAAATAACGATGCCGATTTTACTGTACAAAATAAGGAATCATCCTCGTCATCATATCATTCACAGAAGGATCTATCTATTTCCTCTTTTACAAACTTTATTTATTTACTTTTTAAGAAAAACAAGCCAAATCCAATGAACAATCTAAAGTCTTTAATACCCCAAGAATTTCCTTGACAACAAACACTGTGGTGTTCACATATCCATCGTGGATGTATCCAACTTTACATTTCATCTTCGGCTGATTTGCCATATTCTTAAAATAAAGATTTATATTGCTGAACCTGGAAACAAGTAGATAATAATTTATAATAATAATTTATTTATAATAATTATTCTGTTCAGACAAATTCTGCCAGTAGAGACAGAATGGACAGTTAAGCCGCAGATTGAATTACGTATTCTTTTTTATTGTCTTGCATACTCATTAAACCTGTTAAATAGTAAAACATATTAGGTTAACGTGAAAATGCTTCCCGACTGAAGGAAACTAATTTTTTTAAAAAATTGCACTGGAGATTCTCTGTTGAGTTGTAATCAGTTAGCATTGATCATTAGCCCTTTGTTTTATGATTAGGATGTTAACAGTGGTCATGGTGATGATGATGATGTAATGTGCACAGAGAATGACGGAAATGTGTCCTGTTCATCTGAAGAGGGTCTGTTTTTATGCCAAATGTGTATCGGTTTACGTGGTGGCCTTGCAGCAACCAAGAAAAAGGCAGTAGCAAACATTCTAGGCATTCAACTAGGCTAAAGGAGGAATTTTCATAATCTTAAATTACCTTTTCCATTCTCATGTTTGAAATGCTAGCCAAAACTGTCTTGAAATTATTTGTTGAGGATAAATATCATTTTTTTTCCAGTATGTATTATACTTATCTTCTAGGAGTAAGGCAGTTCTTTTGCCAGTTGCACATTTTTAAAAAATGATGTCTAATTTGAATAAATTAACATATTTTGTCATCAAAAATTAATTCTAAAAAAGGAATGATAACCAGGAAAGCAATTTAATTGTGTATTTTATAGGAAAAGAAGGGAAAAAAACTTTGTCATTCACAGGGCTGCTCAGTATAATTTGATGTGCTTTGATATAAATTTGGGGGTTGCTTTAATTTCAAAACATATTTTTTCACTTAATAAGAGAGACAAAAGAAACTTTCAACCAGCATCTCCAGTTTGTTATCTCAGAATGTTTTGGCTTCTCAAATGTGAGAACATGATTGTTTTTATTTCCAGGAGGAGATAATAACACTGAAGCAATAAAAAAGAGTCAAGGCAGCATGCACAGCACAGGAAGTTCACAGCCAGAGACTTAATTTCTCACACAATGTGCTGTGCAATGGGCCCATTAATGTAGATGAATAGGCTCTTTAAAGGTTTTTTTTTCTTCTTCTTCTTCTTCCAGATATGCAGCTGCCGCTGAATGGCGATATGTTAATAAGGTACTCACTTGCCTATTCTTCAGGTACTCTGGCATTCTCTACCTAGGTAATCTCTATATAGGGAAAAGCTATTAGGGGGTTGTATCTGCTACCACACCTTCAATTATATTAACACCTGCACTGATAATCCACGTAAGGTAAACTAGTAGGGGGCCTATGGCCTTAGTCTACCCCTTTTCTCCCTACAAAGTTACATCTGAAGGGGAAGAAAAGGAAGAAGTAGAAGGAAAAAAAAAAAAAAAGGAAAGTCACTTTTATTACACATCAGTGGGAACCTTCTGAAAAAGCTTTCATGCCTAGGAAATTGTTATTTCTTCAAACAGCTGACAGCCTGCGGAGGAAACTCTTAATGGAAACCCAGCTCCTGCATTGTTATGCATGGCCCTCATGTAGATTGGGGGCTGGGGGTGGATTAAGTTAGCTTCCAAAGGGTCTATTGTGTGTAGCATTAATTTGCAGGGCTCTTGATATTTCAGTTTGAAGGTTTGTAACCTCAGTGTTTACTTAGATGAACTATATCCTAGGTTTGTTTATTTCCGTCTGCAGTCTCTTATTTCCTAGTAAATGTTACATTTATATTTGTTAACAGCAAGAATGTTGTTATAAATCTGAAAGAAATAATTGCACATGCTCACATTCATTCATTTTAAAGCCTCGATCCTGGTCTTCCCAGGTCACCCTTCACTGTTATGTCTATAGAAGATTATACGGATAAATTCATTTCTCAAGAACATGTATGCGATCCAGTTAAACAGCAGTGTGAAGACCATACAGTTTGGAACGAATGCTTAATTAGATCCTCCTCCAACGTGATAACTTTCTGTGAAATTAACATAAATGCCCCTTGTTTCTTTTGTATAGCAATATTATAAATACATAGCTCCCCAAATCTGTGCCATTTTCTTCCAGATGAACAAATCTACTATAGAATTGATCATCACTTTCTTTTGTTACTGTTTGAATGATTACTTGTAAAGGGTAGGTTCCAATTTTGCAATTTTGAATATTTTTTAATGTTTCCAAATCGCTATTTGCAAACAACTCTGTGTGCTGTTTTAGATATAGGAACCCTGCAAAAGTCTCATCTTCCAAGATTAAATTGCAAATTTACATTCACAAACTTGTTCAGCACCACCCCTAACCCTACTCCCTCCTCCTTTCCCCCCTAGATTGTATAGGCGGTTGCTAACATGAATTTAAAATTCAATATGAATGGCTAGGGGGGAAAAAAGGCATGCCCATTGGAACTTACTCTCGTCTTAATCTGGATTTAGGGACTCAATTGAATAGAAGTACATTATGCTTGAACAACTGAAGTTTCTACTATTTTTAAACCTTTTTTATAGAAAACGACACCAACAGCATGTTGAATATTTTATTTGCACATTTTCTGCTTTTGGTTAGTATTTTCAGTGTCTCACAGATAATTTAAAGTGTCACTATTCATGGAATTATCCATGTTAGCATTTATATTTAACAGGTCTTGTGATATAAGGGTGAGATCATTTATTTTCTTAAATATCAGAGACCAGGATTTTTGTTTTGGTTCCAAGTACCTTGGGTTGGTCTCTGAACTTCTTTGGGGTCTTATTTTTTCATCTGTAAAAATTAGAGCGATAGCCTGATATCTAAGGCAATAAAATTCTATGATTCTCACCAAAATATACTACTTCTTAGGAACTCCCAATAAAGCTGATATATACCTAGACGTCCCCTACTCTCAATAATTAGATTTGCCAATCTTTACGTATTTCCCAGGAATGTATATTTAATACTGTTGCTTACAGATATCACTATTTTTTCACCTTTTTTTTTTAAATTTCAAGGGAAAACTTGATCAGGAAACTAACTGTTGTTAGGAAAACACTGACAGACCTAGTTGAAAACATACTGGCTCATAGTCGTGAAACTTTGAAGTAAACTTTTAAGCTCTGATTACACTTAGCCTGGTAAGAAATTGTGAAAGATGGATCTTATTACCATTGGCTTGTTTGTTGTTTCATCATGCAGTTCTGTAAGGTGCTCCTATGTATCCTGAAAGACAATCCATCCAAAAATAGAATTTAGTTGATTCAGCAAATATTTCTTGAACACCTCTCATATGCCACACATTGTGCTACATATTAAGGATACAGTTATACACAGGAAGAAATGGCCTCTGCCTTGGGTTGATTATTTTGGGGGCAGTACCTATCATATTGTAGACACATAACAATTGTTTACTGAATGAATGACGGTATATGTTTGCTTGTATGAACGAAAGAATAAAGCTTACCCTTAATGACTTTATGTTTTTCCTAAGGCAGAGAATATGTATAGGTTCAGTTCAGCTCAGCTCATTTTAACAGTAATTTATTGAACATTTTCTATGTGCCAGACGTTAGGTTTAGCCTTGGGAATTTTTATTAGGGAAATTAAATACCAGCAAAAGTTGACATAGCAAGGTGAGAGCCTTATATGGGCTATATCAAATATTTGCCAATAGACATAAATGCCAAGTGCTCTAATGTGTGCTGAAGTGCTGCTTCATGTGTGTTTCATTTAGTCCAGATTTTATCTCGATCTTAAAGTTGTTATAGGAGTTATACACAAAGTTATTACAATCTGGGGGAAACAACAACAAGAATATATTCGGTCCTCAAAGGCCACTCATAAGCTGGACTCAGTGGCTCATACGTAGTGCTAAAAGGAGGAAGAAAAGAGAAATAAATTTTTAGTTACTGTGTAGTGATGGTAAAAGTGATAATGATTATGATGCTATCAGCTGCCTTTTATAGTGGACTTACTAAACACCAAATTTTGTCCTGAATGCTCTATATGCATTACCTGATTAAATTTTTCTGATAGCCCTTGGAGGTGTGGGCATTATTATGCCCATTTGACAGATAAAGAAACTGAGGTTTAGAAGAACAAGGTAACTTGTCCAAGCCACAAAGGTGGCAAATGGTAGAGCTGAAGTTCAAAGTCAAATTTCCCTTACTTCCCAGTATCTCCTCTTAATCACTGCATTACTGTTATCCTATCTTTGTGGTCAAATCCCTCTAGCTATTTCAAGTCTGCTAGTTCTAACTTTGTTCTTTCTTCAATTCCTTAGGAGACTGGTAGTTACAAACATTAATTGCAGCTTAGTACAAGAACAGATTTCAGGACTGCAGTTCATCAAAGAGAATTTTGTTAAGCTCTTGTCCAAAGTCTAGAAATATAACTTTTTTCCATGGCAATAGCTGCAGCAGTTTTATGGACTTCTAATGGAATATCAAATATAAGTGTCTGCTTCTTAAAAGTGTATGTATATATGTATATATATACATATTTAAAGCATCTTTGCAAGAATAAGACGAAGGAGGTAATAATGATTAAATGGTGGGTTTATGGAACTTGCAAACTGAACTGTTTTGAGAATAGTAACTACATCCCATCGTCATAGCAAAAAGTATGAGAGTTTCTAAATCTGAATGAAGAACATAAAGGAATACATAATTCTTTTATTCTCTCGAAAAGCAAATATAATACCGGGAGGGAAGGACAGAGAAAAGCAGCTGCAAGCAGGCTAGGATTAAGTGTCTGATCCACTACTTTGACAACTGTAAAAACATATTTGATCACTGATGTCATTACTGGATGCAATGGGTTTGCAGACAACACAAATCTCTTCATGCTTCTAGAGTTGCCATTTCTTGTTTATTTTACTAATAGGAACTTGCTCTCACAGTTTGTTTACATTTACAACCATGTATTAGTAAATTGGTTTATGTACAAAGAAAACTTGGATGTAGTTTTAGTTAAAAATTTTGTTAGAGATAGTAACTTGAGTTTAGAGCTTCTTTTTCTGAAATCACAAATAAAACTACAGTTGGTAAGTGTTATCAAAAGGAAGAAATAACGAGTAAATTTCTACTTAATCATTTTAGGTATAAGTGCATACAAATAATGAAGTATATATCTGTGGCGTTTATTTTCCCCTATACACAACAGAATTTCAAAACATTCTTTTGATTTTTTGTCTCAATATGATTTAATTGAAAGAGTGAGTGATTTGGTACCTGATAGTTCTGGGAACAAATACTTGCTATCACAGTTATTGTGTGGCCCTAAGGCAGTACCTTAATCATTGGGCCTCTGTCTTTCCTTCTGTCAGATGGAGATAAAAATGCCTACCTTTCAGGGTTGTAGTAAGAATTCCAGGGAATATGTATGAAGCATTGGACACAGTGCTTATACTAAGTGTTGGATAAATGGTGGTGACATTTTAGTGAGACTAGAAGCCTGGGAAATTAAGGCATCAGGGAAAAGTGAAACAAGGATATTAGTAATAGAAAAGGCAATGCAGTAGATAAAAAGATGATTAAAAATGGCCAATACTGATTGAGGGAATTAAGATATTCAAAGCCAAAATAGGAAAAGGTAAGGACACTCAAGAGCAAAGTTTGTCCATATTCTGACTATTCTGACTTTTGAAATTGTTTTCATAAAAAAGCACAATGTCTGAGAAGAGGAAGAAAGGAAAAAGAACAACAGTATAAAACTATGGGGAAATTAAACAAAACCAAGAAAATTAGATTAAATATGGAACTTTTGTCAAAGAGCAGTTGAACAATGCAAAGAGAACAATATGATAAAACAAAAACCCTGGGAAGTCTAGAAAAGAAAACAAAAGAAAAACAAAGAAACATGAGAAAGACAGAAAAAAGCAAACACAGAGAAGAAAGGGTTGAAGTGTACATATGCTCAAGCCTGTAGAACACACACAACTCTGCTTTTAATTTTGACGGCAAACAGATATCTTAATTGAGCAGATTTACTGGAAGAAAAGCACATACATGATGTTAGAAAGCAATGATTTTTTTAAAATTCTCAAGTTAATACAGAATGCTGTTTAAGCATGATATATGTCTGTGTTTTAAAATGCATATGGAATTCTGGGTTTGGGACAGGGAAACATCACTTGATTTTATTATAAATTTACCCATCTGGATGCTAGAAGTGAGAAATTTGATTGTTTACTCATTCACCCAATCAGAGAAAATAATTTTTTCAAATTGCAGTTATATCAACAGATACAGAAGCGATCTTATTTCGTTAAAAACCTCCATAAGTGTCATTTAGCTGAATGGATAAAACAAGAGCAACAAAAATATTTCCAGCCACACATCAAGCCATCTAAAAATTCTTTGGGGAATCTCTTCCTCACTTCTATGGCAAAATAACACGTGTTATCTC
The DNA here is from genome assembly GCF_003031525.2 of Neophocaena asiaeorientalis asiaeorientalis. NCBI lineage: Eukaryota > Metazoa > Chordata > Mammalia > Artiodactyla > Phocoenidae > Neophocaena > Neophocaena asiaeorientalis. Next base: position 7,771,733 of record NW_020175528.1, read on the forward strand.
TACTACAAATCTAAAGGCAAATAGACTTGTTCCTGTTCACTTATCCTTGCAAGAAAGCATCTGCTCACTAGTCTTTTGCTGTTGTTATTTTTTTTTCTGAATGCTGCAATTCAAAAACCTCATCCTACCACATTTTTGAGTTGTTAAATCTCCCTGCCCTTGTGGCTACGTCTCTATGCACCAGAGAAACGACCTCATTAACAAAGTAGTTCTGTGCGTCCTTAACACTGAGGCCCTAGACTTCAGCTGGAGGCAGCTCTCTGCTCAGCCCGCAGTGCCGAGTGGCACAGGCAGGCGACATCATCTGAGTACTAACTTCTACTACATCCAGACAGACTGCAAGAACCATTTCCGAATCGTGGCAAGACGTAAGAGCAGCAAAGGTAATCCTTCTGTTTCTATATCCAATTTTTGCAAAAATCAAATATTTCCATCTGGAAGGAAGAGTTGGGGGTGGGGGCAGGCTCAGGGTCAAAATTGATAAGCCAGGAAATAAATGTATCCATCAGGTAGGAAATAAAGGGCAAACACAGAAAGAGAAGAGCTTCTGATATTTTTGAAAAAAATGAAAGTCTCACGCAAGATGAATGAAATGTTTTTAGGATCGATATAAAAAGGGGATGTGCTGGCGAAGGCTTTGTTACATGGGAATTAAACTGCAGGCTAGTATCTGGTAATAAGAGGAGGAGTTTTTATCTTACTGGAATCTCCAAGTTAGAAAGGACTTCAGACATCATCCAAGTCTATCATGAATGATCACATCTCATACTTTTCTTTTTTTAAAGGGTTAGCTGCAAAGTTTTGGACAAGACCTCTACAGGCAACTGGAAGCACAGTGTACCCAGGTGGTGGGTCTCGTCTGTGGCAATATATTTTTCTGTCTGTCCAATTGAATATGGCTGTAAAGGGAATAAAACCCCATGTAATCTCCAGCAGTGACAATTTAATCAGTTGTGTAAGGGGAAGAAGCAGAGTCCTCTCATTTTCATATTTGCATATTTGATTTTCGCTTTGGGGAATAGAGGTTATGTGTTTCTATTACTTCCCGTTCAATTTTAATATTTAACCCACTTAGGAGCAAATTTTTTCTCATGGTAGGAAATATTGAGTCAAACTGGTCAAAAAATAAGATTTCATTTCTGAAATAAAGCTCTGGATGCAGCATGCTTTGTGTAACATTTTTTCCTACAAAGAATCTGTGTGCCAAACATGGCTTGCGTGCTTCCAGCTTCTGCACGTGATGCGTCCCCTATTAACATTCAGAGATCCACCCAGAAAAGGAAGGCAACTGTTTGGAGAACAATGCAAAATGATGAGGGCTATACCATAATATGCCCCCTTTTTTGTTCACATTTTCTTAAAATGGTAAGTCTTAATAACTGCCACTATTTCTGAGAAAATAGGGTTTCTAAAATACCTTATATATACAGGAATCACTTTTTATGAGGCTATAGAGGGGCAATAAATACAGTTAAATTAGTAAAACTCCATTGTTTTTACAATTGATAGAATGATGTTATTGTCCATAATGTGGTAACAGATTAGGGAATAGATTTTAAGATAAATAAGATGCAAGTAATTTGAAGTCATCATCAATTTCCCTTGTGTGACTCCCATGAGTATATTAAAAATCCACTCAGAATGGTGTTGAATTTGAATTACTGTAACATAGCAGTTTTTTGTTTGTTTTTTCAATGCATGTAAACCTCCACTTGTGAAAGCCCCAGAAGCATGTTGGGTAACTCAAAAAAAATAGAAAAGGTTAGTGTTCTACTTGCTTAACGATTTAGAATTTCTTTATAAAAAGTGAACTCTGATTTCACTGGAGAGGAAAGAAATATTGATTTGAGTCTATGTAATTTTGCAAAAAGAGAAAAAGATTAAACAAAAGTTTAAAAATATTGTGTGCATTAAATTTAATCTATGTATGTATTCACACACACATGTACATGTTGGGGTGTGTGTGTGTGTATAAAATGTGGCCTAAATATTGCTAATCAAATTCTAGAAGAAATTACTAAAATTGGAATTCTGAAAAGATGTCATTTCATTTTATTCAAAAGCAGAACAGATTGTCTTTTTAATTTATGTCCATGAAGAGTGCACCAGTAGCGATATACAGGCATGTGTAACCATTAGAAGACAGGTATAAGATGCTTTGGGGGTTAGCAGAATTCACATGAAATTCAAGCACATATATCAGGTTTGGAATATATTCTTGTTTACTTAAATCTGCATTCTGATAATCAAAAAGATTATCATTCATATATTTTTATAAATTCATATATTTGTTACCCCTTCAAAGAGGTAACAAATATATGAATATGTGATCCAATGATTAAATATTCAAATTAACCCAGTTTCTTTGAATATGGTCTAATGATTGAATGATCCCCCAAACACTGTGACTCCTCAGGGAAATATGCTGATGCCCCAGCACATTTTCTCAAGGTCTGGAGAGGACTAGATCTGCCAAGGAGTGCCTTGAAGCACAGAAACTCTGCTCTACCTAAACGCAGGTCCTGGGCTTTAATCACAACGGCTAGGTTCACACTAAAGCAATTAACCATATGATTGCTTTCGCAGGAGCCCAACCTCATCAGTGGCTTTCCTTCAGGCAAACTGACAAGGCTGGATGTAGTCAATGACTCAAGTGGATTTGATTACCTAAGAGGTACAAATCTCTGAATACACAAATACAGGGTAGGAATATTCACCCTCAATCTATTTTTTAGAAGTTGATATTTCATAATCAACCCTCTAAATTTAAATGATAAAGGGAAAATAACTGCTCCATGAAACAAGAGTTGGCAAGTTTTAGAATGAAGACTGAGACCAAATAATAATGGTCTGTTGTATAGTTTGTTGGTTTTTTGTTTGTTTGTTTTATTCTTTTCGGCAGTAAGTGAGAGTGAGCCATGATAGCTCTCAAAATCTAAAATAATAAGATTTACTTTGAGATTTGAAAGAGGTAAAAATGTCTAAAGAATGTAATCTGTAATTGAGTAGCAACTTTAGTTAAGGTTTGAAAGGTGTGTTTGTGCGTGTGTGTGTGTGTGTACACATAGATACATATATGTGTATATGTCTGTGTCTTTTTTTAGGCTTATTTACCCTTGTGACTTCACTAGTCATTGCTGGACTTGGTGATATATCCAGTGTGAACTTGAAGCTTTCTAGCATCCTCTTCTTGGTATCCTATTGGGAAGTTTCTGTCAGCATGATAACAGGATTTTTGGTACTATCCACTAGAATGGTTTCTTCAAAAGTGAGGCACTAAAGGATTTTAAATGTTTTCCTAGCGTAAAAGCCAAGTATGAATACAAGATCTGAGCAATGTGTCTTCCGACAGGTTTGTCATTTCTCAGCACTTTTTAAAGATTATCCTAAATATCCCTTAAATGTAATTAAAATACACTAGACAGCAAGTGACATACCTCCCAAAGATGCTAAGGAATTCATGCTTCTAGTATGTATCAGTCAGAAATCTGGGAGGTTATGTGGTCTGATGAGCGTCACTGGGGCTGTATCCCATTCTGGAATGCCAGTGTACATATTGCTATGAAAAACTTGTTGAAATCATGAGATTGACTCCCAAAAAGATTCCCATAATTTGGAATTCAACAGTTAGTTTATTACCTGCAATAAAAAGAAAGTACAGCCAAGGAATTTTAGTCTTGATGATGTTGGGAGCCTCTTAAGTAAAAACACATATCAATAACATGGAAATTTTTTCTTTAAGGTCGTAAGATGATTTGTCTTGAATCAAAGAAGATTTTAGCAAAATTGGCCAAAATGTCTTTTCTGAATCTTAGTGTTAAGCACCACATCCAATGCTTTCTTATGTTCAAATACTTTGGTGAATGATAAAACTTTAGCCAGTGACTTGGCAAATTGTATCCCAACCAAGGTCCCCGATCGTCCTGTCTTCTCACTTTCAAAGCACAATGTTCTGAGAATCTAGATGATTTGCTGAGTGTCTGGGGCTCAGGAGGTAAAGTACCTAGAGACCTGAGGGGAAAAAAGTGCTGAGGGAACCAAATTCTCTCACCATCACTGAGAGAACAAACCTGATGGATATCAAAACATACTTGCCTTGTATTCCAGAGAGCCCATCCATCTATCTCTTTTTTTTTCCTTTTTTCGGTTCTCAAAGAAAAATAGACATAAAAAAAAATCTAAAGAAAATAGTTCTGAAAAAACTTTGGGCAATATGGAGTATAATTACAGCCTGTTTGAGGGTTGATGAAAAGACGGATGTGCCTGTACCCTCCTCACATTGGCCGCTGGTTGCAGTAAAAGAGGCTGTGTCTCCCCACAGCCCACTGCCTGCAGCTCCAGCCCCTCCTTCAGCCTATTCTTGGCTGTGGATTCCCCTGTGCTCTTTGTGCCCTTAAGTTTAATTTTGCATTTAAGAACTCAATTGGCTCATCCGTTAAGCATTAAGCAGCTCCCTTTTGAACCACAGAGGGAGCCCTGGGAAAACCCACAGCTGCTGGAACACGGAAAATGGGTTTAAAAAAACAAAACCATTTTGAAACTTTAAAGCATTTTAGCAGCCGTGGATTTCCCAGTCCTTACCCCCCACATGGTTCATCTGTTTAACTTTTATCTGGTATTGGAACACACAAACCAGAGCATTAAATAGCCCTCAAATGACTTTTTGTTTAACCCAAAATGAAAGTAAGAGCTAAGCAAGTCATGTGGGAGGAACGTTCAGCTATGGCCTGGGATACCAGCGAGTATATTCTCCCTCCGGTTATAGAAACAATTCTGAATGCAGTCATGCCTCCTTCAACCACAACCTTTCCTCCACTCACTTAGATGTGAGTCTTAAGACATAACCTCCACCACCAAAAAAAGAAAAATGGGGAGAAAACAAGTCCCAAACAAGTCCAAATCCCAGCTTATAAAATGACAATAAAATCGATGGAAAAGTTAATAGGCTGGGGATATGAATGAAACACTCAATCAAGATTTTAAGTTTCATAATGATTTTTCATTAACTAAAAATTCATGTTTAATTACAGTTGGATAGGCTGTAGATAAACATAAATTATCATTTTTGTTCCAGGTTCCCCAAATATTCCCCTAGCTAAACTTGGGACCCTGTGGTAGATACCCAATAGACATATAAAAAAAAAACCTAAAGAAAGTAGTTATGAAAATACTTTGGGCAATATGGAGTATAATTTCACATATAAGTGAAATCATACGATGTTTGTCTTTCTCTGTCTGACTTATTTCACTTAGCATAATACTCTTTAGGTCCATCGAAATTTTGCAAATGGCCAGATTCATCCTTTTTTATAGCTGAGTAGTATTTCATTGTATATGTATGTGCATATATGTATATATATATACCATATCTTCTGTATCCATTCATCTGTTGATGGACACTTAGGTTGCTTCCATATCTTGGCAATTGTAAATAATGCTGCTGTGAACATTGGGGTGCATGTATCTTTCCAAATTATTGTTTTTGTTTTTGTTTTTGGATGTATACCCAGGAGTGAAATAGCTGGGTCATATGGTAGTTCTATTTTTAGTGTTTTAAGAAGCTTCCATACTGTTTTTCACAGTGGCTGTACCAATTTACATTCCCACCAATAGTGTAGGAGGGTTCCCTTTTCTCCACACCCTCACCAACACTTGCTATTTGTGTTCTTTTTCATGATAGCCATTCTGACCAGTGTGAGGTGATATCTCATTGTGGTTTTGATTTGCATTTCCCTGATGATTAATGATGCTGAGCCTCTTTTCATATGTCTGTTGACTATTTCTATGTCATCTTTGGAGAGATGTCTGCTCAGGTCCTCTGCCCATTTTTTAGTCAGTTTGCTTGTTTTTTTGGCAACAGTTGAATTAGTTTGGAAGTGTTCCTTCCTATTCAATTTTTTGGGAATATTTTGACAAGGATAGGTATTAACTCTTACTTTGTTAGCATTCACCTGTGAAGCCATCTGATCCTGCACTTTTGTTTATTGGGAGGTTTTGATTATCAATTACTAGTACTCTGTCTGTTCTGATTTCCTATTTCTTCCTGATTCAGTCTCTGTAGATTGTCTGTTTCTGGGAATTTATACTCTTCTTCTAGTTGTCCAGTTTGTTGGCCTATAATTATTTGTTGTAATTTCTTATGATCTTTGCATTTCTGTGGTGTCAATTATAATTTCTCTTTCAATTCTGATTTTATTTATTTGGATCCTCTCTTTTTTTTTTCCTTGATGAGTCTGGCTAAATGTTTATCAATTTTGTTTATCTTTTCAAAGAACTAGCTCTTAGTTTCGTTGATCTTTTTTTTTTTTAGTATCTATTTTATTTATTTCTACTCCAATCTTTTTTGTATCCTTCCTTCTACTAACTTTGGGTTTTGTTTGTTTTTCTTTTTATAGTACCATCAAGGGTAAGTTTCAAATGTTCATTTGAGATTTTAATTTGTTTCCTGAGGTAGGCCTGTATCAATATAAACTTCCCTATTAGAAATTCCTTTGCTATATGCCACAGATTTTGAAATATTGGGTCCATATCTACTTGTCTCCAGGTATTTTTTATTTCCTCTGATTTCTTCAGTGACCCATTGGTTGTTTAGACTCCCATCTGTTTTTCCAGTTTTTTTTTCTTACAGTAGATTTCTAGTCTAATACTATTGTGGTCAAAAAAGATGCTTTATATGATTTCAATCTTACATGTGGTCTGTCCTGGAGAATGTTTTATGTGCACTTGGAAAGAACATTTACTCTCCTGCTTTTGCATGGAATGTCCTTTATATATCCATTAAGTTCTAGTGGTCTAATGTGTCATTTAAGGCCAATGTTTTCTTATAGATTTTCTGTCTGGATAATCTGTCCATCAATGTTGTTAAAGTCCCCTACCATTATTGTATTACTGTTAATTTCTTATTTTATGCTAGTTAATACTTATTTATTTAGTTGTTCCTATGTTGGGTGCATATATATTTACAAGTGTTATATCTTCTTCTTGTATTGATTCTTTTATTATTATGTAATGTGCATATTTGTCCTTTGTTAGAGTCTTTGTTTTAAAGTCTATTTTGTTTGATATAAGTATTGCTACCCCAGCTATATTTTGTTTCCATTTGTATGGAATATCTTTTTCCATTCCTTCACTTTCAGTCTGTGAAAGTCTTTAAGTCTGAATTGAGTCTTGTAGACAGCATATATATGGGTTTTGTCCTTTTTTACCCATTCAGCCACCTCATGTCTTTTGATTGGAGTACTTCATCTATTTACTTCTAAAGTTATTATTGATAGGTATGTACTCATTGGCATTTTGTTGTTTCCTAGTTATTTTTTTTGTTCCTTTCTTATTCTCTTGCTCTCTAACCTTGTGATTTGATGACTTTCTTTAGTGTTATGCTTGCAGTCCTTTCTCTTTATTTTTTATGCATCTATTGTCAGTTTTTAGCTCATGGATACCATGAGGCTCTTATGTGATAACCCATGTATATAGCAGTCTATTTTAAGTTGAAGGTCACTTAAGCTTGAGTACATTCTAAAAGCACTACATATGTACACCCCGCCCTCCTGCTATGTTTTATGTTTTTGACATCATATTTACTATGATGTCATAATACTATTTGATGTCTTATTTTGTGTATCTCTTGACTAATTATTGTAGATATATATGATTTTACTAGTTTTGTTTTTAACTTTCATACTAGATACATAGGTGGTTGATCCACTACTTTTACCATATATTTGCCTTTATTGGTGAGATTTTTTTCTTTCATAATTTTCATATTTCTAGCTATGATTTTTTAATTTTCTGTTTAAAGAAGTCTCTTTAACATGTTTTGTAAGGTCTGTTTAGTCGTGATGAACTCCTTTAGTTTTTCCTTGTCTAGGAAACTCTTTAGTTCTCCTTAATTCTGAGTGATAAACTTGCTGGATAGAGTATTCTTGGTTGTAAGGTTTTTTTCCTTTTACTACTTTGAATATGTCATGCCATTCCCTTCTGAACTATAAAGTTTCTGCTCAGAAGTCAGCTGATAGTCTTATGAGGGCTCCCCTATTTGTAACTATGGTTTTCTCTCTCTGCTTTTAAAGTTCTCTCTTTATATTTAACTTTTGACCTTGTAATTATAATGTGTCTTGGTGTGAGTCCCTTTGGGTTCATCTTGTTTGGGACTTTCTGTGCTTCCTGGACTTGAATGTCTATTTCTTTCATCAGGTTGAGGAAGTATTCAGCCATAATCTCTTCAAATAGGTTTTCTTCTCCTTCTTGGACCTCTATAATGTGAATGCTAGTATGCTTGATGTTGTCCCAGAGGTCTCTTAAACTATTCTCTTTTTTTTTCTCTTTTTTTTTTTTTTTTTTGCTATTCCAGTTTGGTGATTTTTAGTAGCCTTTCTTCCACATTACTGGTCTGTTCTTCTGTATCATTTAATCTGCTGGTGGTTCCCTCTAGTATATTTTTCATTTCAGTTATTGTATTCCTTAGCTCTGATTGGTTCTTTTTTATATTTTCTGTGTCTTTGTTGAAGTTCTCATTGTGTTCCTCCTTTCCTCTCCTGAGTTCAGGGAGTATTTTTAATGACTAATATTTTGAACTGTTTATCAGGAAGATTGCTTATCTCCATTTCATTTAGTTATTTTTCTAAGGTTATGTCTTACTCTTTCACTTGGAACATACTCATTTGTCTCTTCATTTTGCCTAACTCTATGAGTTTGTTTCAGGTATTAGTTATATCAGCTACATTTCCTGGATTTAAAAATGTGGCTTTGTGTAGAAGGTGTCCTGGGGCAGCACAGTAGTGCCATTCCCCCAGCTGCTAGAGTCACTCCAGGAGTGTCCTTTGTATGAGCTGTGTATCTGGGCTGCAAATGCTGTAGGCACACTAATGTGTGGGGTTGAGCCCTGTTACAGCTGGCTATATGGCTTGGTCACAACTGCTTGTAGGTACTCTGATATGTAGGCTCAGACCCTGGGAAGGAGCCACTTTGGGGGGATGCCAGTACCAGACAAGTGCCTCACCAAGACTGGTGGGGAGGGGGTTGTTTTGTAGGGGGCTACACTGTTGGGTGAGAGCACTTGCCAGAACCGGCAGGATTGGGGGCTACTTTGGAGGGACTCCAGTCCCAGCTGAGGGTACCCACAGGGTCTGGCCGGGGGTGGGGTTGTTTTGGAGAAGCTCCAGTGCTGGCCAAGGGCACCCACCAGGACTGGTGAGGCAGAGGGGACACTTTGGAGGAGTGTCACTGGGTTGGGCCCACAGGTGACCCTAGGGGGAGCAAGCAGTCAGTCAGATGGGGAGAGTTCTAGTCAGTCAGATGGGGAGAGTCAGAAATGGTGCCTGCTAGCACCAGGTCAGCCAGGTAGGTGAGCCCTCCCCACCAAAATAAATAAATAAATAAATAAATAAAATGCCTGCCAGCTCCTTTGTAGCCAGAGAAAGTTCCAACAGATCCCTTCCCCTTAGCATCTGCCCTAAAATTAGTCAGTGAATCTCCTTCAGGTGCTTTTCAGACTGCTGCCTCTGTGCTGGGACTCAGGGTGAGTTTTTGCATGAGACTTTGAAAAGCAGAGTCTCAGTTTCCTATAGACGTCTGGCTCTCCTAGACATAAGCCTCCTTAGTTTTCAAAGTCAAATGTTATAGGGGCATATCTTCCCAGTGCAAGCTCCCCAGGCTGGAGAGCCTGACATGGAGTTTGGAATAGGAGAGTCTAGGATTTCTCAGATTGGGGAGAGGACCATAGAAAGGAGAGGAAGGACATGGGAGGGGGAGATCTGCAGGGATTGTATGAAATTAATAATGTTTTGTCCCCTCATGTAGGATTTTGATGCCCAGGTGAGAGTATTTCAAGAAGGAAGGTGGATCCTTTTCAGTTGACTGCTGTTGAGAGGAGCATTGAAAAATGGCTTTTGGATTTGGTGAAAGCTTTAGTAAGGGTTACTGGGGTAGTGTGATGCTGATAGAAACAGACTAGAGTGGGTTAAGGAGGGAGAGGAAGGTGAGAATGAAGCGATGAGAATGGCCACCCACTATAGAATTCTGAAGAGAGTTAAGCAGAAGCCATGGGTACTGTGGAGATGGGACAAGGCTGGTTGTTGTTTTGAAATGGAGAAAAGAAAAAGAAAATGCTTAGTATAGGTTCCCAGATGAAGCAGCAGGGAATAGAATCCAAAGCACAGGCAGAGGCACTGGCCTTAGACTGTTTGATGACACATTCTGGATCAAGCCTGGAGAGAAGGAGAAAAGCCTAGACTTTGATGGTATGCTTGCTGTTTATTTAGAAACTTAAGAATCAGTTCATTTGGATTATTTTGTGTTATTGTTATATTTTTCTCTTATATCTCTTCTTATGTATTTGAAAATCTTGATCTATGATTAAAAAGAAAGGGCTGTCATTCTAATATTTTTACATGACATGGAAAGTAATAGTTCAACTAACTGTTTGTTATAATAATAAAGACCAGAAGCAAAAACCAAAGGCCAGGATCCTAGAGTCTTTCATGTTGACCTCTGTTCTATTATGAACTTTAAAATCTGTTTTACATCAGACACTGCAGGAAATAGAATAGGAGAACATGGGAAAGGAATATATCCTGCTAAGATTGCCTAGATCCAGGGGGATTGGTGATGTTACCAAAGAGAAACAAACAGCAGTTGATGAGGGTTTTCAATATGAGTAAAAATGCTTTGATGTCAGATGATTTTCAAAAAGAGGAAGAAAGATGCAGACTTTAGCAAGAAAATATCGAAACAAAACTCAGATTGACTGAAGGAAAGTTGCAAGGAAATGAGTAGGGGTAAATCCACAGAGCATAAAAAGTACTCGTAAGTCGTTTGTTAGAATTCATGGTGATCATTTCAATCCATGGTAAAATTTTCTTAGTCATATGAAAATTTTAACTAAACATTCTTTTCAAAAAAGAAAGTGTGCTAAATTTAGAGGAATATGCTCGAAATATGATAAATTGTTCAGAGACCACTTTAGGGTGGATATTCTGTATTTCATTAAATTTTCAAATAAATATTCTTCTTTTGCTTTGTGAAACATCTTTGTATATTATTATGGCTTTTCTAGTTTCTATCCCCTCTTCCACTCCTGTCATTGCTCTCAAAACTGTTATTAAGGTGATGTTACTTACCCTTTCCTGACAAGGTTAATTGACCACTAGTTTCAATGGATGTGGTATGGTAATAATTGCTGTAATGAGTAAACAACTGTACAACTACAAATACAATGCCAGCAGAGCCTATTTACATGAACCAACATTTAACACACACTAGTGAAAATGATTCCCTCCTATGATGCTACATTCAACAGAAGGGTTATATCTGGGAGGTCAAGAGACATGCCCAGAGTAATTTACACCACATAATACATAGCTGTTGTTTCCATAACCCTAATCTTCCTTCTTTAGCTGGAAAGGATGGAGCCAGTGAAAAGGGGCACATATGCACATACTCTTGTTGCCCATCTGGCAAACACCAACAAGCCATTCAAAGTTTATTTCAACCCTTACACATTCTATGGGGTCTTTCTGAACCTCATTCCCCTTGGTAGAACTTATTTCTCTCTTCCTTGCATTTCCAATCTGAGGACAGGAAAAAGAGAATAAATCCAGACCTCTCCTTTTATTATTAATTAATTTAATTATTTATTACATTTATCTATAATTCTTTTTTTTTTTTTCGGTACACGGGCCTCTCACTGTTGTGGCCTCTCCCGTTGTGGAGCACAGGCTCAGCGGCCATGGCTCACGGGCCCAGCCGCTCCGCGGCATGTGGGATCTTCCCGGACCGGGGCATGAACCCGAGTCCCCTGCATCGGCAGGCAGACTCTCAACCACTGCGCCACCAGGGAAGCCGTTATCTATAATCCTTAAATATATTTATCTTTTGATTCTTTGGCAGGGTAAGGCTTATTTTTCTGCTTTGCATTGTCATAACAATCAATGTTGTATTTGGAGGGAATTCATAACAGTAGTCATCAAAAACTGAACAGAGTGTGACTGCATATTTAAACTTGTGAATAAGACAGAACAAGCTGACATAAAATAAAACTAACACTAAAATTTACCTTAACCTCAACTTTACCTTAACCTCAAAAGGATATACATTTTGTTCTGTTTTTTTTTTCTTGAAATTATTCAAAATTTTCTACTAAGTAAAAAAGGGAGAAGAAAAGCAACAATATCTTGAGAAATTATTAAATTTATTTATTGAATGGATTCAAATCTTGAAAAAAATTCTGATGCTGAACTGATTTTGAAAACTAATCATCTTTCACATTAGAAAAGTTTAAATTGCCAGTTTAAGCCTGTTCAAAATATTTCTATTGCATTCTTAGTAATTTCCCAAGGAAGCATTTCTAAAGGCTTAGCAAAACATTTACAGTTTTATAAAATCTTTTAAATTAATTTATAACTTAGCTATGAGCTTCTTTTTGGGAGACTCAAAACAGTGGGTGACCTTATTTATATCCATAATGTGTGAGCTTAAATGTTTTATTACAGCAGAGTGAATTAGGATGGAATTACTTAACTTTCGATACCAGCATTTCATTTAATTGCAGTCTGCTTGGTGCTTTACTTAAACCAATTTAATTCCTTTTCATACAATTGCAAGGTCACTTTTGTATGTTCTAACTGTTTTGTTTTATTTTCAACTGTAGAATGGCTTCAGCTAGATCGTATGAGAAAATACTGACCAAATTGAATAATTCTCTTGGCATTGCATCCCATTTGATGTTTAAGAAGATCGACGTTTTCTCCTAATCTTGGTTAGTGAGATATAATGTGTTCCCAATCTCACCTATTCTAATGTGTTCCCAATCTCACCTCTTCTTAGTCCACTTTTTTTATCTCAGCTGTTACTATGACAACCAACTGTGTGCAGGTGTAACCTGACAGCACAGTGCTACAGGTCAGCCAAACCTGTCTTTTACTTTCTGTCCCTGAGCGTCTTTATTTACACTTACTTTCACTTCTATTTGTTTTCTAATAAATGTTTTAAGGGCTATATATTTTCCTCTGCGTAGCATTTCAATCACATTCACATGATAAACTGGGTAGTGTTCTCATTGTTCATTTCTAATTGGAATTTAATTTAGCTTTGATCTCCCAAAGTTAACCCAAGGGTTATATAGAGAAGGCTTCTTAATATCTAAATAAATATTTGCCTTTGTTTTTACAGTTTATTGCCTGAAAAGTACCCTGAGTGATTTCTGATTTGGGATCCTCACTAGATTTTTCTTTGCATAAAATATTACATGTTTTCTTTAAAATGAAATGTCCATGGATACCAAAATTTTTTATGTAACACAATGTTTTATTGGAACTCTATCTACCTCAGGTTTGGCTGAAGTCTCTCTCTCTCTCTCTCTCTCTCTCTCTCTCACACACACACACACACACACACACACACATACACACACATGAAATCAGTGGCAAATACTCTCACACTCTGCTGTGAGGGACTGTTCCAAGTTATGTACGTCCTGCAAAGAAGGTCCTGAAAGTCAGCTTTGCAATCCTTTCCCGTCAACCACCTCCACCCCATGTAAACTGCAGACTCAGACTTCATCCAGAAGTAGGTTAATAGAGAGAGGGGAGTTTTTTCTGGAGAGAATTGTTGTTGGATGCTGAGGACCACCCACCCCTTCACTTTAAGTCTCCTGTGAAAAAAATTTTACTGATACTACTCAGACAGATTGATATGTGTCCCTGAGAATATCAGACACACTTCTGAGATATTTGAAGTAAGCAAATTGTGTGAAGCTCCTTGTGTCTTCAGAGCAGAGAGCTCTGGTGGATGGTAAGAGCATGTCCACTGACAAAGGGCCAAAGATATGCCCGTCTCATTGTCAAAGCTGCTTTGGTGCGAAGTGGTCTAAGACCAATATTGAGCCCGTGGCATTCACTCCCCTGACTGTCCTAACATGTGAGAACCGATCAAAGGTAACCTTTCCAAACTACATTTCCAGGATTATAAACCTAAAAAGAGATTATATGCAATCTAAATAGATTAAATATTCCTATTAATATTTAATAGGACTAAATATTCCTATTAATGCATGTGGTGCGCACATACTGCTTTGGGGTGGTGGTAGGAGTTCCCCTAATCTCTAGGGCAGTGTCTTCTCTCCCTTGAGGCAGGCTAAGCCTTCACTGTGGTTGAATCCAGCATGATGACTCTTGTTAGAATGAGATTTGGGTGTTTGGACAGAGTCTTCAAGTGAAGGGAGTGCAGAGGAGCAATCGGGATCCTGCAGTAGAAGAAAATGTCTTTGCACTAGGAAATCTCAGGGGTTTTCCCCAAAATAGGAGTTCAGGACATGCCACTCCAAATATGCCACTTTGGTATACTGATTATTTTGAGCAGAAGGCACTTGCAAAACAGCAAATGTAAGAAGAGGCTTTCTCTGAACTCTCCCTATTTGCTTAAAGACAGACTCTCCAAAAGGAACTCGGTTGTGATAAATCCTCTCTCAGGGCCTTTCATCAGCCAGGAGAGATTGACTATTATCACAGAAGAGGAGCATTTTTCACTCATTTTCCCCTGGGTATCTCTCATGTATACATGATGTATATAAGTTAATAAACTTCTGTTTGTTTTTCCCATGGTAATCTGTGTTTCATTACAGAAAGTTTCAGCCAAGAATTCAAAGGGTAGAGGGAATGTTATTTTTCCTCCCCTACTATTGTAAATAAAGTTTTATTGGAACACAGCCACACCCATTCATTTTTGTATTATGTTTGGCTGCTTTCAGATTACAACAGCAGAGCTGAGTTGTGTGACAGAGACTGCATGGTCCTCCAGTCTAAAATGTTTCCTATCTAGCCCTTTGCAGAAAATGTTTGCTACCCTTGATTTTTATCTTTCTCAGCTTTTAGTCACCTAATCACTTGGTTTCTCCCACTATGACTGTGAAATTGTCAGTTTCCCCTGATGTTTGAATCAGTTTGTACACTGAAAATTTCCAAAGCTGTATAGCAAAATTTCATGACTTTTGTAACGTTTATTGACTCATAACTTTATCAGTATCCAGTATACCTCTTTTTCCCTTTTAATGAACTTCACCTTAAATTCTCTTTGGTCTAATCTCAATATTAGTATAACTGCTTTCTTTGAGTTAGCATTTGCCTAGTACTTAACTTCCATCAATTAATTTTCAGTCTTTCTACAACATTACTTTTTAGATACTTATCTTTCTAAAAAGCTTATAACTACATTTTTAAACCTTTGTTGTAGAGCATTTAATCTATTTTTTGTGAATTGTAATGCTAAATTTTTCTTTGCCATATCATTTTTTAAATATCATTTATTATACTTATACTCCTCTGCTTTGTTGCTGGGTTTTCCTCAACTCCTTTTGATTTGATCCATCAAGATCACTTGTTAGTTGATTTTCCCATCTGTGTGTTGAAATCGTAAATCCTCTCTCTCTCCACCTAGTGTATATCCTTAAAATCTTATATACATATTTAAACTCATTTTTCTACAGTTATTTAGATGTAGCTGTATCAATTTATTCCCTAACATGAGAACCTTGTCTATGTCTCTTTATTCTTTACACCTGTCACTACTGAAATGTAATCATTTGGACTACTATGAGTAATATTATGAGAATATTCTTTGAAAGGATATCATCAATTATTTTTACTCATTTATTCATTTTATGAAATTACTTTTCTCTGTTCTTTTTCCAACATTTTCTTTTTTTCAGGTCATTATTTGATTTGCTAATGTACATTCTCAATCTTTGTCAGTGTTCATTGTGATAAACTTTATGAATCTCTGCATGTATGAAAAATAATTATTTTGATCTTTCACTTAAATGCCTCCCTATCTCAACCATGTTCCTTTAACCCTGTTAACTCCTCTGTAAATCGCCTATTAAACTTTCATCAATGGAAACTTTAGTGTGCTGTTTTCTGCCAGAATCCTGAATGTGACAAATTTTATATCTTGAAAACCAAAGAGATTATAATGCAAATCATCTTTCATTATCATTTTAGTAAATTGTCTGAACACTAATAAATGTCCAAAAGTTATAGATATATAGTACACACACATGCACACTCACACATATGTGTTCCACAGAGGCAAAAAAGTAAACACTTGTAGTACTTATGTTGGTTGACAAAACTTCTAACTAACCTAAGGAATAAATTAGCTGTAAAGGAAAGGGATATAAATGAAGAAAAGTATAAAATTAAGTAAATAAACAAAGAAGCAAATACATTTTATTGATGGACAAGGAACCTGAGTGAAAAAAAAAAACAGAAAACACTCCTGGATGGTGTATCAGTTAGGATGCATTTGGTTGCAAATAAGAGAAAATGAATCTCAAACCGGCTGCAACAGTGCAGGATGCTGCTTCTAAGAATGTGGTCAGTGAGCGTGCTGCATTAGTGTCACCTGGGATCTTGTTGGAAATGCAAATTCTCCGGACTTATCCCAGAACTACTGAATCAGAATCTTGGGAGGTGGGTCCAGGAGCCCATGTGTTTAACAAGCCTTCATGTCACTCTTATTCATGCTAAACTTCAAGAAGCATAAGTAAAGGAGATTTAGTGGCTTATAAACTGGAAGTTTAGAGTTGGATTCTGTGGCTCAATTGCTTTTCCCTTCGGCCTTCAACTTGGCAGTTTCATCCTCATTCTGCTTCCTCTGGGGATCTCTAGGCACTGTCAACAATGTTGGGGCTATAGACTTTCTAACTGACTTGAGGAAGAAAGAAAGAGTAGTTTACATATGGGATCTCCATTATAGAAATAAGAAAAGTTCTTTCTCAAAAGCCCACAATTACTTTCTCCTTGTGCCTCATTGCCCAGTTTGGGTCACAGGACCATCCATAAACATGGGCCACGAGATGGGATAATGCTGATTACTGTGTGTCACATGCCCTACCCTAGAGACACAGAGAGATTCATCATTTTTCCAAGCTGATGGGATGCATGGTGAACATACGAATAATTGAATTCAGAGTTCAAACCATGAGAAGCAGTAATAAGTGATGGGAAACTAATCACAATGTCAACTCAATTCATTAAAATGTCAATCTTCCAAATGATTATAAAAATTAACTTTAAAAGTCTTTCAGAATCCCTACTAAAATAGGTTAAATCTATATTAAAATTTTAATAGAAAATTGCCCAACATTCTTTAAAATAGATAACTAATGAAGAAGAACCCACCCAACAAGATTTAAAATATACTGCAAAGCTTTAATAATCAATATTGTATACCTAGGAAACCTACTAAAACAGGAATAGACAAATAGATTAATGGAACTGAATGAATTCCAAAATGTACAAATGGGAACTTAACATTTAATAAAGATGGCATTTCAGTCCATTGTTTACTTGATAAATATGCTTGGTATAATTAGCTACCCATCTATATAAAAGCAGTTAGATCATTTTGTTATATACCATTTACAAAAATAAATTCTAAGTAGATTAAAAATATAAATGTAAAAGACACATAATATTTGCAAAACAATTAGAATATTTGTATAACCATGTTGAGGGTGAGGGGGAGAGAACTTCAGAAGCAATAAAGGAAACATCCCTGGAGAAGATTAAGAGATTTGATTACAAAGAAATTTAAACTCCTTATGTGGACAAATTTACCATAAACAAAGTCTAAGAACAGATAAGACTGAGAGAAAGTATTTGTAATATATATGGCAACAACAAATAAGTTGATAAGAAAGACATAAAAAAATTTGGCAGTGATATAAACAAGTCACACAGGAGATGCCAGTGAAAAATGGGTATTAATATATGAAAAGGCATTCAACTTCACTAATAATCAGGAAAATGAAAATACTAGTAACATATTAGTTTTTCTTAACCCATGAGGTTGGCAAAAATGTGTATATGTGTATGTGTGTTTAATATATAATACCCAGTGCTGATGAGAAGGTGAGGAAATGGGAATTCTTATACATTGCTGGCTGAAGTATGAAATACTATGACTCCTTTGGAACAGATTTGGTAGTATCTATTAAAATTGAAAAAAATATATATACACACACATATGTCCTTTCACCAAATAATCTTAGTTTGGAGAATCTATCAAACAGAAATAAAACTACAGATACATACAGAAAAATGTTTATTGTAGCATTATATGAGTGGCAAAAATAAATCAGCAAACTATATTGTCAATTAAGAGGAGAAAGATTGAATAAGTTAAGATGCATTCACGCTGTGAAATGCTAGGCAACCATAAAAAAGGAATGAGCTTATTCATTATTCATTCAACAGACATTTAACATATACATACAGTGTCCATGTCCTGTTTTAAATGTTGGCATTAAAGCAAGTTCTAAAGGAAAGTGTGTCTTTGGTGACTCATATACTAGTGAGGATGAGAAATAAATAAGTAAAAGTAAATAAGATAATTTCAGAGAGCAATTAGATATTAAGAATAAAATAAAACAAGGTGATATGATATAAAATGATAGATAAGGAGGTAAACTGAGAGCTGAAGAAACTGAAAGCCTCATGAAAATAATATTAAAATTTTTTTGATTAAAAATTAAAAAAAAATTTTAAGCCAAATGAACATTTTCCTTATAGCCTTATCAATGGATCCAGAGGGACATTTATATTATACTAAAAAAGAAAAATTACAGAAAAATATGGCATAATGTGATCTTATTTCTGTTTTAAAAAAATTAGGAAAATCACTCTCCTGGCAGGTACGTATATGTTTTTGTTTAAGTGAACATAGAGAAAACAGAAGAATATATCATGTTAACACTAGTTAGCATAGGTGATAGTATTCAGATGATGAGGTATAAAAATAGTTGATTTTTCTTTGTAGATGTTTGGTTTCGGCTCATAACATCAAGCAGATTTTGATATTATAGTTTGGAGTAAAAACTATAATCAAGATTTTCAAATTACTTAAAAAATTTTTTAGTATGTGGATCATTTCAATTTTGAGATTCATTTTTTTGACATTGAAAAATATTCTTATTTCTTTGATTATTTCCTCCCTCCCCACTGTTCTCTCCACCAGTTCTTTATGGAACACATGGCTACTCTGAATTCCAATTAATTCTTTCCAATTAATTATCAGAGACTCCATTAGGGCCGGTTCCTGCTCACTGTTGTGTGGAATACTGGTTGAGTTTTTAAGACCTGAGCCACCTCCACCTCCAAAGCTGTCTTGTGTAGCTATTTTTTGTCTTTTTTTTTTTTTTTTGGCTTTCTATCTTTCAGAATTTTTTCTCAAAGTTTCTTCTAATCACGTTTTTTTCCCCTCAGTATCTTGTATCTAAGAACATTAAAGAATGTCTTGGTCATTTCAGGCTGCTATGACAGGATACCATAGACTGGTATAAACGACAAACATTTATTTCTCACAGTTCTAGAGGCTGGGAAGGCCAAGATCTGGGTGCCAGCAGACTTGGTGTCTGGTGAGAGCCCACTTTCTGGCTCGTAGATGGCTGTCTTCTTGATTCACCCTCACATGACAGAAGGTACAAGGGAGATCTCTGGGGTCTCTTTTATCAGGACATGAATCCCTTCCATGAGGGCTCTACCCCCATGACCTAATTACATCCCAAAAGCTCTATCTCTACTACCAACATATTGGGGATTAGAATTTCAACATATGGATTTGGAGGAGGACAAAAACATTCAGTCCATTACACTAAATAAATTTGGTTCTGGGGAAAGGTGTGTGTTCAATTTATCACCTTATTCAATCTCCTCTGCTATTCTTTCTGTCACCTTAGAATTTACATGTCAGCTTTGCAGGATAATTTAGGCTAAATGTAAGCACTAGCAAAACTACATGTTTTAGGACACAAATCACTCCTTACATTTCATGAGTTCAGAATATTTATATCAGTTCCCTGAGTTTCGGCCTATTGCAGTCTTTATTTTAGTCTTTATCTTTCTCTGAAAACCATTGGTTTTGAATGTAGGCAGCTATGATTGCTGAGGGCACAGCTCCTACAGCTAGATCGTTGCATCTTTCTTCCCCATTTCAACCAGAGCCACTTAGTTTTTTCCATGTTATATTATATGCATCTGTTTAAGTTCCTGTCAAAAAAGGGGGGATGATTATTTTTAAAAGAGTTGGAACAGCATCTTAAGAAGAAAACCAAAAGCAAACCAAAAGCAGTAGGAATTCATGAGTTTATCTTTGGCTCTCTCCCAATATTTTTCTTGATCTTTTCTCATTTCCAATTCTCCTTATGACCTGCCTTCCAGCTGCCTAAAACCACATGTGATCCTCAGATCCTCAAACCCATTCAGACTCAACCTTCCAATAGTTCTGTCCCTAGCAATTCAAACTTTCCTTTCCCTGTTCCCCTAATAAAAATGCAAATTCTATTAGTGCAGCAGATCTTATCAAGAGGTTATGAAATGATCTGATTAAAAATTCACATGTACATATCAAAAGTGGATAGGAAGCCCTCAAGAAGCGTGTTACATTTTAAAATTAGATATTGTCTTAACTTATCTCTTGTTGGTAGATGATATGCAGGCACGTCTGTGACTATGTGATCTGTTCCCGTCTTGCCCCTTGTCTGCCCAGTGCTGTGACATATTCTTCCAGTTGAAAGAATAGGACACGTGACACTGCAAACCCCTTTTATGTGTCAAACTTAGCGATTCTCAAAGTGAAGTTCATGATGAATTTTCCACTGGTCTGTGACAAAATGAGGAAAATAAGGTCACTATAAGAGCATCTTCACAAAGTCAAATTGACTCAGTATGCAGACCAATAATTCATTCTGTGCATTTTGTCCTGTTTTAATGAAATAATTACTGTAGCAAAAAGTAGTCTTATTTCGAATGTCCTGATCTTGACAAAGCAGGACGTCCTGTTGTAAACTCCCAATTAAAAAAAAAATCCATAAAAGCCAAAGCCTTGCAATACAATATATTCTGAGCTCTTTGGGGGAGAGGACTTTGTCTTATCTGCTCTATATCCCCTGCACAGCAAAGTGTCTATCATATTACAGCGCCCACTGTACGGAAAATTGAATTATGAGATATATAGAGCAAGCCAAGCCTTTTATGTTGACTTTAGAGTTTATGCTGTAATTGATCTGTATTAGCAGAAATCCTATCAAAATTCTACTTTATGTAAATACTACTTCATATAACCCCCGCACTGGGGTATAAGGCTGTCAGTACTCTCTATTTTTTTCCAGTTGGAATTTCAAATGGAGTTTATTCACTCAGTCCCAGAGAATTGGCAAGATAGTCAAAGGTTTCTGTCTTCCCACTTCTCCATATCTTTGTTTCTAGAAAACAATTCCTTAAGACCTGTTGAAAACTTTCTACCATTTTTCTAAAACAGGTTCCCAGCCATCAAAATTGTGTCCTCTTACTCTAGCGGATTAGTGTCTTATCTATCTTTAAGTGTAAATTATGCTAAATGTAACTAAGAAGACAAGGGGGTCTAATTTAACATTCCTATGGCCCATTAGTCACATCCCATAGTGTTCGAAATACTTTTAGGCAATGTTTTCCAGTCCTGGAAAAATTGAAAATGTGCATCGTGTCTTGTTAGCAGTGATTTTTCTCCCCCTGAAAAATGTAGCAAAAGACCTAAAGAAATATCTGTAATACATATCTTACTCTGTACTTTCTCAGACTTTTGTGTTTTCTTAAATTTAATAATTATATAATTTAACTTTTGCCAATTGAGATTTCTTGACTATCCCCTCTAAAAGAAAATTTTATTCCTTCAAAGAGAACCCTGACACCATAACATACACACTTTCCCCCTTTGAGATCATTTAAGTACTTGTCTTTTCTCCATTTCAGCTAGTTTTACCCAGAACAGTGAAACAAAAAATTCTCAATTATGGATCCCTGTTAATCTTGTTCTCTCTCTTTCCCCCTCTGCTCAGTCTGTTTGTAACCTCCTTCTGGTGAAAACAAGACTTTCCTCCTCCCAGGTCCCCGAATTCCACCCCATGGAAGTGTATGGCAGTGATTTTGCTTAATGTAGACTCTCATTTTCAAGGAAGTGGACAGAATAAGACTGTGGATATTAAAATAGTGGCACATGTATCTCCTTTCTTTATACTAAGCATTAACAAATGGCAAAGATATTAGCATAGGTCAATATCAGCAAGGAGAATGTTGGAAGTTCAAACATGTCTTTTTTGTCAGTTAAATGAAAATGCACACGTGCAAATTTCTATTAGTATAGTTGGCCTTTGATCATTAATGACAAAAAAGGGCAAGACTGGAGCATGGATGGCTATGGGAAAGCATGGTGCAGTGCCCTTAAAATACAGGTAAAGGACCTTGAGAGTTGAGACCTTGAGTTCATTTGTCCTTCAGTCTAAAAGCACCTTCCAATGTATGGACCCAAGCTTCATATCAGGCTCTTTATTGCTCCCATGCCATTGCACATGTTGGCCTTGAAATTACTGATAAGCTCTAAGATCCTATTATACTTTGTCTTTTGTTGTCCTAGATCAGGAAGATATAGTTCAGATTTATTCCCAAATAGAAATGTCTATGCTATCATAAACATTTGTAGCTGGCAGTGTACCTTCCTGAACTCATTTTAAACATGTGTCTTTCGTTCTGTCTAGTATACATTCTCTGTCCATTAAGCATGTTTACCACTATTTTTTTCAGAACCACTTGATAAATATTTTCTATCTTCAACTTCTGAAGTCGTACTGATGGCTTTTTAAGAATACCTGTGCTCATACCATCAAAAAGATTTAAGTGGTGGCGCAGTGGTTAAGAATCCACCTGCCAATTCAGGGACATGGGTTTGATCCCTGGTCTGGGAAGATCCCACATGCTGCGGAGCAACTAAGCCTGTGCGCCACGACTACTGAGCCTGCGCTCTAGAGCCCACGAGCCACAACTACTGAGTCCGCGTGCCACAGCTACTGAATACTGCGTGCCTAGAGTCTGTACTCCGCAACAAGAGAAGCCACCGCAATGAGAAGCCTGCGCACCGCAATGAAGAGTAGTTGCCGCTCGCCACAACTAGAGAAAGTCTGCGTGCAGCAACAAAGACCCAACACAGCCACAAATAAAAATAATTTTAAAAAAAGATTTAATAAGGCTCCTCTGTACATATTGTGATGATAACACTGAAAGTTATGAAAACTGGCACATTGATATAAATAGTGAATATAGTAATTTCACACTCATGAGAATATCATACTTTCCAGTTACGTTGATTTAGCAATAGATTGTTTGCTGTTTCCAATTTCCAAAACCTGAACTTCTTTCTTGAATAAAAAATGTTTTCTTGAATAAAAAATGTTAGAAGATAATTTTCTAACAAAATGTTGAAATCATGATTCTCATATGATATAAAATGAACATGTGTCAAAGATTTTAACTCATTAATTAAAGAGAGAACAAAACTGATTCAAAGAAAAGTCAAAGTGCCACAGGTTTGTACTGAGATAAGAAATATTAAAATGAATTTACAAATGAATGTCAAACTGGGAAAATTAATCAATATGCCCAGGTCAGTGTGCATTGATCAAATGTGTTCCATCAGACACACATTATATTTTTATAGGAAGAAATTATTTGCAATACTATTTATTAGTTTTTTAGAAGTTAGCATCTCTATAGTGCTGTAAAATACCCTAGTCAAAGACAAAATAAGGATCAGTTAATCTCCAGAAGCCATGGTGTTCCACTGAAAAAATATCCAGTGGTCTCTTTTATCCATAATTTTCCCATCTTTTGTGATCTTAATAAACTCAAAGAAAGATTATTTTTGATCACAAAATAAGGATGGTTCATTAGACTTGTACCAATTATTTGCATATAGACAGCAAAGGTCTTAAGTTACTACATATTCCTTCTCAAGATCATTTTGAATAATCTAGAGCCATACTATATTGAACAATCAAAAAATTAACTTCTTTCTGGAAGTTGTCATGAGAGATCTCAGATTGGATTTTAATTTTAAAGCCTTCTATTATTTTTTTATCCTGAGGATAGGAAATCAAGCTCCCCCCCAAAAAAATCCTTTACACCAGATTTCACCTGCAGTATCTATACATTTGGATGAATTTTCCTTCTCTGTAAGTCCCCCAAATATCCTTAGGTTTCTTGGCATGCCAAGAAGTGAACTTTCTTACCACCTGTAAGGCTGAGACTCTAAAGCCAGGCGTCAGGGAAGTTTCCCTGAGAAGATTTTGCAGGCATCCGCTTCATAGGTAAAGTCAATCATAGTTCCTTAAATGTGGCTTGCCATACCTGATTAAATGGGCATTATTCTCTACTATAACACTCTGTGAGGACATGTTTGTATAATCAGTTTTTCTAATTGTATCTTGATAGAAATGAGGACAGATTCTTACTGAGTCTATGTAAATAACCAAATTAACATGAAAAGTTTTCTGGAGGGGTCAATGGAAAGCAGATAGTTTTTTTAAGTTTCATTTCAGTTTACAAAAGCAGAGTCTATCAAACTGTCATTTTTCAGTAGATTTGGGGTTAGAAGTCCCATGAAGCTGGTTTTTTCTTGACTCAGCCCAGTCTGAAAGTTGCTGAAGTGATGTCATCAGAAGCCTTTACCCAAGAGTTTCTTCTTTGAAAGGTCAGTAGTGTGAAGTGCCTGGTTTAGTCCTTTTCCATGGTGTTCTGACACACTCTGGTGAAGACAAAACCTCCAGTAGCTTATAGAAGAGTTGTCACACAGCATCAGAATAAAACAAAGACTGTAGATGACAGAGACTTAATGGCTATTGTTAATTTCTTACTGAACTTTTTTAAGTGTGAAAGGATTAATGAGAGTTCATAATGAGAATCTGTGACGCAAAATGTTAGTTGTTTCTGTGACATGCAAAACATGATAATAACGTCATTCCACATATCAGTATAATTTTAGCCAAATTATCTCTAGGGGTAACTGATTAAGTCCATTTTCAAAAAGTCAGTAAATCTTATACCTGATTTATAAAAAAAAGATAAGCAAAATTTTTACAGAGAATAACCCTGAGACATTATATATATGTATAATATATAAATAATATACCACGAATATGACATAGATTCAGTAAGTAAAGAATAAGGTCTAGACATCTGTATTTTTATAAAACTCTATGAGTAAGTCTGACATACATATGTCGTCAGTTGACAACTATTGGCCTTGAAGATACCAGTTTCAAATTAAAGAGGTAAGATTACAGTCAAGTAAACAATTTAAATAATTATAAAATTATGACCCATAACACTATACGGTTGTCTAATATCTTCAGGCAACTCACCAGGACTATGACAAGTAAAGGAAAAGTTAACTAAAATATTTCCTAAGACCTTTGATTAATGTTTCTCTGAAGATAAACATTTATCAGGGACAATGAGTATTCTGGCACAGTTGATCCTCATTATTCACGGATTCTGTATTTGCAAATTCGTCTACTTGCTAAAATTTATTTGTAACCCTAACATTCACCCACGTGGATGCATGAGTCCCAACACAGGAATCCTCCAGAGAACAGTTTTCCTGGAAGTTTTCTTTAACATACAATGACAGACAATTCTGTAAAGCTCAGGCAGAGCACTGAAAGTTAAAGAGCTAGGGTGCCAGTTCAGTAGTTTTGGAAGCAAGGCATCCATATACTGTCATGATTTTCTGGTACCTAAGCAGCAGGAGGGATGGAAAGAGAGAGAAGACTGGGTGTGTTCATCGAGCAGGGAGGAGGGACCTGTAAGCCTCATCCAAAATGTTGACTGATGTTTTCAAAGTGAAAATGGCAGCAGAGAGATCTGCTGTATCATGGAGCCTTACTATTTTTTCTTTTTTTTGTAAATTCAGATAGTCTTATATTGAGGAATAAGGAATGAGTTCAACGCTCTGGGGAGTGATGTTCTTTAGTCCTTCACCCTGGAGACAACACGTTTCCAGACACATCAGACATGGTAGAGGAATACTTCTTCCATGCAATGCAGAAGCCAGGAATGGCCCAGGAAAACGTCCACATTTACATACCTCTCTGAAATTTCTCTTTCTCTATGATTTATCCATCTGGGGTCTTTCCTGCTCTTTACCCTAGCCAGCCAAGGAGAAGGAGGAAATGACAGGAGTGTTTTCAAGGGAACTTCACTTTGGAATGTTGCAGTATTTAAAAACATTTTAAGGCTCCACATACAGTATATTTGGATTTTAAATTACTTCTGAAGTGGGAGGAAAGGGTCATTTATAGGAATATCTATCTGGAAAGGCGAACAACAACGTATTTTTAAAATATATGTTTCAAATGGACATGGCTATATCTATCTATCTATCATCTATCATTTTATCTGTTTCTTCATCCATCTATCTGTCTCCATCATAATCCAAGACGCCTGTCAGTGTCAGCTCTTGGGTGCAACTTCCTTGTTCCTTGACCTTCCTTTTTCTGTCTCTACCACTTTAGAGACAGGAAGACTATGCTTTCTTCCTGTGTTATCAAAGGTCTCTAACTTATCTTAATATATAAAATACTTCTTGTTATATTTATTCCAGCTTTACTGGGGAGCAATTGACAAAGAAATTTGAATATATTTAAAGTACACAGCATGATGATTTGATATATGTATACATTGTGAAATGATTACCAAAATCACATCTACCATTAACTAATCATTAACACATCTGTTAACTAATCATTAACACATCTATCATCTCATGCAATTACTTTTGTGTGTGTGTAGTGAGAATACTAAGTAAATTTCAAGTATACAATACATATTATTAACTACCATTACCATGGTGTACATTAGATCTCCAGAATTTATTCATATTATCACTAAAATCTTATACTCTTTGACTGGCATCTCCTCATTTCTCCCACCTCTAGCACTTGCTAACCATCATTTTACTCTCTATTTCTGAGTTCATTCAACTTTTTTTTTTAATTCCACATACAAGTGAGATAATACAGTATTTTATTTTTGGTCTGGCTCATTTTATTTAACAAAATGTTCTCCAGGTTCACCTATGTTGTCACAAATGGCAGAATTTCCTTATTTCTCATAGCTGAATAATAT
Organism: Neophocaena asiaeorientalis asiaeorientalis; assembly: GCF_003031525.2. Taxonomy (NCBI): domain Eukaryota; kingdom Metazoa; phylum Chordata; class Mammalia; order Artiodactyla; family Phocoenidae; genus Neophocaena; species Neophocaena asiaeorientalis. The sequence continues at coordinate 7,798,720 of NW_020175528.1, forward strand.
TACTCTATATAGTATATGAATACAAAATATATATTATATATATATATATATATATATATATCTCACATCTTTTCTATCCTTTCATCTGTCGATGGACACTCAGGTTGTTTCCATGTCTTAGCTACTGTGAATAATGCTGCAAAGGCCACAGGAGTGCAGATTATCTCTTTGAGATAGTGAATTCATTTCCTGAGGATATACACTCTGAAGTGGGTTTGCTGGATCACATGCCCATTTTTAATTTTTTGATGAATCTCCATACTGTTTCCCATAGTGGCTGCACCAATTTACATCCCCACAGATAGTGTATGAGGGTTCCCTTTTCTCTACATCCTCTCCAGCACTTGCTATCTCTTGGCTTTTTGATTTAAAAAAACCACAAAAACATTTTAACAGGTGTGTTATATTATTGTGGTTTTGATTTGCATTTCCCTGATGACTAGTGAGATTGAGCACTTTTCATGTACTTATTGGCCATTTGTATATCTTTAGAAGAATGTCTAATTAAGTCCTTTGCCCATTTTTTAATGATTATCCTTTTTTTTCTGCTATTGATTTGTCTGCATTCCTTATATATTTTGGATATCAAATATATGGTTTGTAAATATTTTCTCCTATTCTGTTGGTTGTAAATATTTTCTCCTATTCTGTAGGTTGCCTTTTCATTATATTTTATAATAATTATTAAACATGTTTTAAAATACTCTAATTCTTAAAATTTTTGACTATATCTCTTTTACTCGTTGTTAAATGAAATAAGCTCCTTTTTCCCCCATAAGATGTACATACACACTGGAATCTCAAAACATTGTGCAAGCATGAACATACATGTTTTCAATTTTGAAGTATCATACAGTTTATTTCTTTGGTTAGTTAACTACCTATTAATTGAGCTAATAGCAGATGTATTAGTAAGAATCTTTAACTCAAATCAACGTAAGAAAAACAAAGGGAGAGTTATAACTTCATGTAATTAAGATTCTAGGGGTAAATAAGTCCTACTTCAGACACATCCTTGAATCCAGGGTGTCAAATTATGTCATTTACAGTCACTCCTGACTGCCCCTATCTTCTCTTTTTCTCCTCTCATCCTTTCCCTTGGTTCCACTGCCTTTTGTACATTGGTCTTGCTCTTCATGAAGATTGTTTCCTTCAGGGATATAATAATGTGAGGTATGATCTTGGAATTATACTATTACAATCATGAATTATAATATACTTAATATAATTATAATTAATATGTAATATATTATCATATTAAGTAGCATTATATATTTAATATTATAATATAAGCTATATACTAATAAATAATATAGTATTATATAAAATATATGCTATATACTATTATAATGTATACTTATTATATAAAATTTTCTACATGATTTAACATTGAATTATAAGCTTAATTTAATTAAATTATATTTTGAGAATTTCTTCATGCAACTAAGTTTTCTGTGGAAAATTTTAAATTAGGAATTAAAATTTTTTAAATTAAATTTCAAAACTAAATTAAAAAATTTTAATTTAATTAAAAAATTTTTAATTTAAAAATTAAATTTTTTTTAAATGCTTAAAAAAACTCTATTATTAGAGGAACATTACTTTTTAAATTGAAATATGTTAACTTCTTTTTGGCTTATCCTTGACAGAGGCATCTTTTTTCTAATGAGTAGATTTCAGATGAATGTAGAGGCTGAAGAGTAATAATATGCCATTCTTTGTGTATGAAAATGGCAGTCCTGACCTGCCATTAGTCGGGGTACTTATGGCTATGATAGATTTTTCTGGATCCACCTGCTTTCCCTTCCAGGCACCCCAGGCTTCTCAGGATGAAAGACGTAATCGGTGGCCTCAGAACAGAGCAACGCTAATGAGGATGACCCTGACCTCATGAGAATAGTGTTCTGACCCCCTGACCCAAACGGAAATAGAAAAGCTTGTGCAGTACATTTAAGAGTAACTTTGGGATTAGTTCTATGAGTATAAAGATAAATGAGAAAATAAAGTCCACTCACAAGCAGAGAGACTTGGATAATTGTGTGATATTTGAAACAAATCTTAAACTGAAAACTATTACAGTCGTAAGTTGAATTACATTATCATTCCTTTTAACTAACATCACAATTACCTTTCCTTTAGTATTTCCTTAGTTAATAAGAACCCAATCTTATTATAATAATTAAGGCTACTAAAAATGCTTTAAGCCTTTTTCTTTTTAAAGATGCATTTATTATCTTTTTATTAAGTTTATTTGAAACATATACAGAAATTGTCCTATTTTTAGAAATTTTGAAATATTATTTCCATCAATTGAAATATATTTAGATTATAAATGAATATTGTCAAATAATTCTTTTGCACTAGATATCATGAAAACCCTTTTCAACCTATAATTAGACACTTACCATGCAGCTTATCTCTATTAAAACTGATTGTTCTGAATTATTATCTTGAATCTGTTTTACCATCCTTGCATATAAATTCATTAATAATATAATTATCTGATGGTGTATGGAAGCTCTACTAATAATATTAGAAATTTAAAATGTACTAACTCTAGAAACAAATTATGTAAAAAGATAGAGTGAAATTATTGTTTATCTTTTTTTACTTTGGTAAGAGACAAGGTTAATTTTTGTAATAAATCGTGGGATTTAGATGCCGTATGTTTGTTGGTCATTGAAATAGCAAAGGGAACTCTGAGCTAGTCTGAGGAAAAAAACAGAATCCTTATTTTTCTCTTTAAAAAAATAAAACAACAACTGCCCCAATGAGAACTGGTTGCACCAATCCACTATTTGTCTGATTCTTTTTTTTTTTTTCCACAAAAGGCAGCTTCAGCTCTGGATTGCCAAACAGTCTGAAAGAAACACACTTTTTGACTGTTGGCATCAACTTTCGGATAAGACATAAAACCAGAGTCTTGGTACTTTCTGGAAGAGTTGAAGCACTAGCTCCATTGTCCTGGCCAAATTCCAATTTGGGTAATTGCATTCTGCTTCTTTAAAGGCCCCTGGTTGGTTCAGTTCGATAAGAAACTCTTCACTTCCTGCTTGAGCAGTTACAGAATGTGGCAGCGCTCTGGGAAATGGTTGTGGGGTTTACTCTTAAGATAGGTGAATGTCAACACTGCAACACATGCACACACACTCACACACACAAATATGTGAATGGTGAATAGAAATCCCCATGTGAAAGGTGTGCTTCTGCACACATCTACATTTTCATAAAGCCAGATCTCATTGTAAGACCAATACCATGGAAAGAGGGTCTCTGTCAGTACACAAAAATGATTCTAGTCATTGAAGAAGACACTGATTATTTAATTTTTAAGATCCAATTATATTATAACTAAAGCCATAATACACAAAATAAAAGAATAACTTATTAGAGGAGAATATGTTGCCTTCCCCATCTTGTGGCTCTAGGGAGAGCCCAACTGATAAACACATTATTGAGACTTACATTAAGAAAGCTTCGACACGTGTGCAGCAATTTTTTAAGAAGATTTCCAGTAACCTCTAACTACTTCAGGTCGCTATTCACAATAAGAAGAGCAGAATTTTAGAAGTCTCCCTAAAGAGAGTAATAACAGGATTTAGTTCCTAGTGGATTACAGCCCACATTATGAAACTACTGCATATTTGGCACAATTATGCACCACTGGCAGCCTTTTCTCAAAGGAAGCCTCATGTTAAATGAACACTTAGAATCATTTTGGAACTCATGCATCTTGCAGCTAACACTGTGCTAAGTTAAACATCTACCACTCTGCCCATCTGGTAGTGAGAGAATATCAGGGCTGCAATATCATCAGTCCGTTCCCCTTAAAAGCTTTGATTTCATTAAAGGTGAGCTATCAAAGTGCTTTAGAAAATGAGATACTCTACAAAATGTGCTGAATAGGACAGAGGGCCATTCAGTACATAGAGTCCTGTCTTACCCATTGTTGTTTTTAAGGTTTCCCAGCATCATGCAGGTTGGCTGTTTTTCTGCTTTGGTGTCGGTCTTGTGAAGTCAGTGTAGAAGTTATTCAGTGGGCCCTGCAGGGTTGAGTAAAGTACATTTGCAATAAGATGTACTGGCCATTACTCTCCAGAGTGTCATTGGGATGGAAGATTTTCAGAAGAGAATTTGGAAACCTCAGAAACAAAATGTGGGCTTCAGTTCCCTTCCAGAACTAAACATTCAAGGAACTGAATTTCAAAAGATGAATATGAGATTATTTCATACTGTCATGACTCTCACCACAAAAGTGTGCTTTACAAACTCTGCCACAAATATTTTACAAAAATGTGTAACCACACGACTGCATACCATGAATTCTGGTCTCAGCCATCTTGTAATAATATCTATTTGGAACATGGTTACAAAATGTGAATCAAGCAAGTAAGACTGCTGAAAAGAAAACCAATTAAGCAAAGTTCAAATTGACTTTTACTTATCAAAAAGCCTCTGGAGCTACTGCTCAAAGTTGATTTATTTCATGTATTTTATTGAAATAATTTATTTGTGTTTAATTCACAATGCCCTGGACTTAGTTATCCAGCTTCAAAGTCAAAATTAGAAACAGGAAATTACAACAGGTGCTGCCAGTGCACAGTCTATGAATATTAGTGGAAAGTGATATTGTTCAAAATTTCAAAAACTCTAGCAGCCTGTCATTTTCATGATTTCTTTTGCCTACAGTAGATTCCAGGAAGGAATAATGTAAAATAATCTTGGCCACCATACTTTGTTTTTTTTTTATGTTAGTGTGTTAATTTTCAAAATACAGAGTTGGAATTGTCATACTGGTTTACATATGTTGTACTCATAACTTTTACTTTCAAATTTCTATTTGGATTGTTAGTCTGTTTCTTAGTTTACCCAACCATTCAATAAAGCTAGTAATCATTGTTTCATAGAAATAGATAAAGGGAAAGTTGAACTTTATATTTCAACAAATCCTGAGCTTATCACTATCTTATATAACAATATCTTCATTCAGGTTGAGTAAAATAAAACTAATGATCCTAACTGAGCAAACTACATTTAAAAATTCAGGAGACTTTTAGACATATTTTCACTTGAATTAAAGTAAATTTTTAAATGTTGATAAATTCATGGTGAATTTTCCATTGTTCTGAGAGTGAGTTTACCCAGAACTTCAAAATCCTCAGGGGCTCTAAATAGCTTATATTATACTCAACAAAATATTTTGGTTCCATTTGCTTCTTATTCCTTTAGTAGATCCCAGGAGAGTATAAAGTAAAACAAAACAAAACATGGTCACCACAGTTGTTTGCTTTTCCCTTATATTCATGTATTAATTTTCAAGCTACAGACAAAATTACAAGCAGGTTTTAATTTATATTGTATCCATAATTTATTTATATTGTAATATATTTGTCTCATTCAACATTTTGATTTCAAATCTTTTATTTGTGTTTGGATTATTAATTCTACTTTTTTGCCTTATGAATTCCTCATTTAATCTCTTTTTCCAAATTAAAACACATACTTATATTACCATAATTATAAAAGTAATTCATAAATGCATGCTCACTGTATATATTTTAACAATTAGGAATTTAATAAAAGAATAAATAAAAGTCCCTTTTAACCCTCTTTATCCTCATTAAGTAGTCACCAGTCAAGGGACTGCCAACATGTACCTTCCAGGATTTCAGAGTTCTGTGACCCACTGATTAATTTGGGCCTCTGTTTTCAGTCCATTTTGAATGAGTGTTTATAGTGGTTATCTATCTGATGCATGTCCTGCCATTGTATATTGGTAGTTTTGGGAGCTGATAACTTGTCTATTTAGTTTAGTGTTTGTTTAATCTATAAAAACTATTCTCAAGGAGCTGATACTTGCAAATCACACACTAAGAAGCCTGATATGAAACTGAACATAATTTAGGTTTTGAACCTGAACCTGAAACCATAATAGGATAAGATTTTGGGGGCCTTGTAGATTTTTTTACATGTGGAATGAATGTGGATTTTATCACCAGAAGGGAGACTGTGGCAGATTGTACTTTATAAAATCAGCCACAGTAATACTTCTGTCCCCACAGAATTTTCCAGAACCTTGTCAATCCTCCTTCAAGAAGTACGGTCTATTTCCCATCTCTTTGAAATTGGGTGGAACTTTGTGGTTGCTTTAATTTAATAGAATGTGGTGGAAATTATGCTTCTTGACTTTCACTGGTACATCATAAAGTAATATAACTTCCACCTGGCTCTCTGTTTCTTGGGATGCTCACCCTTTGAATCCAAACACAATGTTGTGAGGAATCTCGGGCCACACCAAAACATCCTGTATAGGTGTTCTGCTTGGTAGCCTTAGCTAAGATACCAACTGACAGACAGTTACAGTTGCCAGACATGTAAGTGAACAAGTCTTCAGATGACACTAGTTTCCAGCAATTAAGCCATCTTTGCTGATGCCAAGTAGAAGAGAGACAAGTTGGCTCTGCCAAGTCCTGCATAAATTAGAGACAAACATGTAAAGCAAAATAAAGTTTTTTAAGTCATTGAGTTTTGGATTTTTTTTCCCACACAGATAAAGATAGCCAGAATAGATCACAAGCTATTTTAGATAGTTGATTAGAGAAGAAAGAAAATAAATCTGAGCAAACTTGACATGGCTTCATTTAGATGATTGATTTTGTTTATATAAGACCTAAGTCTTAATAAACTGGCTTTGGGGATATTGAACTACTATAGTTTGTCCTTTTATTGATGCCACAGGACCAGAATAGACCAGACACTTGTGTGTGTGTGTGTGGGGGGGGGGTTTAGGAAGGGAGTTTCACCAAAAGGAAATGTATATTCACACTTTAAATTATACTATGAAGAGACTGATGCTGGGGCAGAAAATCAAGACTCAAGATGTGAATGAGTAAGTGAGTGAATGAGTGAGCAAGCAATTGAGTGAGTGAGTAAAAGGGAATATCTTTCTCCTCCCTTTATGGTCAGGAGTCACTTTGGCTCTGACTGACACACAAAGGTGCCTGGAGCCCTACTGGTAGTAGTCTTGGGGTGAGCTGCCCCTTCCAGTGGTAAAGTTGAGCTTCCTCTTCAAGTAGTAGGGGTGAGATGTCTCTGGCTTCTTGAAGTCAGCGGCCATTCCAGTGAGAGCACCTGAACTTGTGCACTAGTCTCCATTTTGAGCTTCCCTTTCATTATTTCTAAACCACTAGCAAAGTTTCATGAAAAGTTATCTCCTGATCTTTGCACAATTAAGCCTATATAAAATCAAGGAAAAAGACCTATTCTATGCTTGAAAGAAGTAGATAAGATGTCAGTGTTTGACACCAGAAGAGAGATGGTAATACTAGTCTCTTGTGAAAAGTGGTACATGGTAGACCAACCATCTCATAACGTTGATCAGAGGCAAAGGAAGCGTCTTGGTGGCATGAGGCAAAGATCGGGACTAACTAATCGGGAAGGCAGCACTCTAGGGAATGCTTGTGGAAAGCTAACTCACATCTGTTAATTCTCAGAGGAAACTTCCCATGTTATAACATGGAAACAGTATAAACACACCACTTGTTAGATATTTGACCTTTGGTAATAACATCTCTATGTCTCTCAATTTTCTATTAAGATTAGTGATATCTATCTCATGGAATTTGTATGGTAGGTAAATGAGGTACTATAAATGCATTGGCTCAGTTGAGAATTTCTTGTCTAACAAGGCATTAAATTCCTTAAATAAGTTAAATGTAACAAAATCATGAATCACTCAGAAGACTATAGAAAGTAATTTTTTCTAATCTTGGATTTGGAAAGGATTGTCTAAACACAAAAAAAGAAGAAAAACACTAGCAAGAGGGAAAATTAATCTGACTTCCACCAAATTAAAAATATATTTTTGATATTAAAAATTTTAAAGGAAAATGAAAATAGAAGACACACCATCAAATTTGATAAGAGCTGAGTATATATAACTCACTTAAGATAAATATTTAATAAAGTACAAAAGTATGTTCAACCTCACTAATAAAGAAGTGAATTGCAAAATACTCCTATTAAGACTATTCCATTGGCAAATCCCAAATTTGGACAGAGTATGATGATACTGGAACTTTCTTACTTTGATGGAAGGATCATAAATTGATGACAACATTCCAAACTCTAGAACTGTTCTAGAATCTAGAGAATAATTTGACAATAAATAAAGAAAACTGAAAAATGGTACATAAGTTGAGCCAACATTTCACTTATAAGAAAGTAAGGAAATAAGCAGAGACACAGAAAAGATTTATATGCAGTGATTTTACAATATTTTAAATAAAAAATAGTACAAATTAGCCACAGTACAATATTTCAAATACATTATCAGTTCAATGGCAATATTACCAATGTGGTATTACACTGCCATTGCAAACTATTTTAGTAATAGGATAAATTGTTAAGCAACAGATTTTTGAAAGAGAGTAAGTGACAAATAGAAGGAAAATATGGCACCATTCCAAGACATGCATGATAAAAAGACTGGAATAAAACATAAGATAAGAGTGATGGATTTGTAGGTAATTTCTGCTTTCTTCTTTAATTTTTCTATATTTTACAATTTTTTACAAAAATATATTATTTCTTCAAACTGGGAAAAAGATTTAAATATTATAATTAATAAGCATTTTGGAATAAAACACAAAAAAATAAAAATTTAAAATTTTCTCCTGTATTAAAAAAAATTAAAAAAAATAAAATCTTCAAAAAAAATTTTTTTCTCCTGTAAATACTTTGATTTATAGATTAAATTGCTATTTTAGTTGTTCCAGCTGAAACTTGTTCAGCTGGAACAACTGAAGGTCTTGTTGCAAGGTCCAACTGCCCCAAGTAAACTTACAATTCAAGGAACACAACTCATGAATAAGAAAAAAAAAAGGCGTTCAGCTGATAAATTTCTACTGTAATAAGAGATCTGCCTTTTAGTATCAAAGTATATCTGAAAACTACTGAACTAAAAGTTTACCTGAGTAGAAGAGTCAGGGTTTGAAAGCATTAATTTTGACCCAGTTGCCAAGACAACCATTTTCTTTCACTATATGCTTAGGTGGTGGCTCATCTGTAACCTGTCTTTTAGGATATCTGGACTCCCCAACCTCCACCCTCCGTGGCAGAAGAGTGGACAAAGTAAAAGCAACAAAAATGTTGAATGCTAATATGTATGTTTAACTGTAAACTTAACAAATTATAACTTGGCAGAATATCAATTCAATATTAAATGCAGTATATTGGGGGGTGATGTCAGCAAGATGGAAGACTAGGAGGCCCCAGTGCTTGTCACCCCCACAAAACAACAAGAACAATGAATAAACAGCTACATGCCAATGGAAATATCTCTAGGAGAGCTCTGGAGTACAATGGGAGAGTTGCAGAAACACTGTGGAGCACAGAAACCCAGGATACTCTCATATACAAGCATAGGAAGTATTTTGCTTGTGTCATCCCATCCCTCAGCCTGGCATAGCTCAGCACCAAGAGGGGTTCGCTCTGTGCAACCTTCTCCCATGGTGGAAATGGAGAGTAGGAGGATCCAGCAGCCCTCACCACCATGACAGAAACCTGCTGCATTCACTATTGAGGACCCCTACAGTCTTCACTGACACTGAACCCAGTTGAAGGAACTTTCCGGAGGGCATGCCACTTTGCCACCCACCTTGGAGAGGCAGCAGGCACTGCTGTAAGCCCCTCCCCTCAAAGGAGCTACCCCTGTGCCTCATTCTCACATCCAGGGGCTAGAATCATCCCTCCCCTCTCCTGCACCCCAGATACCAATGTCACTGCTGCTGCAAGCTCACATGGACCTCAGATCCTGGTGCTACTGCCACTGCATGTACAACTGCAGGCCAGACCCAATGCCAAGCAAGATTCCCTTAGCCAGGACTTCCTCCTGCAAGGATAAAGGAAAACAGCAGGACCGCAGAAATCTTCAGTGCCACAAATACCCACAGCCTAGGCCACTAAAGACCTCCTCAGTCTTCATCAATGCTGGCTTCAGCTGACAGAGCTCCACAGAGACTATGCCACTGCTGAGGCCCCACAGAGCCACCACATCTCTCCCAGCTAATGCCCTCACATACACCCATAAATGAAGGTCTTTCCCACCAAATCCAGTCCATAAAGTCTGCAAGAAGTGACTGTTCCCTCCAACTTGCAGACATCCATGCAAGGTTTCAAGAAACATAAAAAATTAAGGAAATATGACACCACCAAAGGAACACAATAAGTTTTCAGTTACTAAAACTAAAGAAATAAAGATCTACAAAAATTCCTGTCAAAGAATTCAAAATTCTCTTTTAGTTTGGTGAGCTAAAAGAGAACACAGTCAACTCAATGAAATCAGAAAAGCAATACATGAACAAAACTAGAAGTTCAACGAAGAGACATCATAAAAAGGAACCAAACAGAAATGCTGGAGCTGAAAAATACAATGGATAAAATGAAAATACAATAGAAAACTTTAACAACAGACTCAAGCAAAGAAAAAAAAAATTGTTAACCCAAAGACAAGTAATTTAAAATTATTCACTCAGAGAAGAAAAACGAATGAAAAAGAGTGAAGAGAGCTTCACTGGTGGCGCGGTGGTTGAGAGTCCACCTGCCGATGCAGGGGATACGGGTGCGTGCCCCGGTCCAGGAAGATCCCACATGCCACGGAGCAGCTGGGCCCGTGAGCCATGGCTACTGAGCCTGCGCATCCGGATCCTGTGCTCTGCAACAGGAGAGGCCACAACAGTGAGAGGCCCACGTACCGCAAAAAAAAAAAATAATAAGAGTAAAGAAAGCCTAAGAGATTTGTGAGAAACAACCAAGTGAACCAATATAAACATTATGGGATTACCAGAAAAAGCAGAGAAAAAGAAAGGGGCAGAAAATTTATTTGAAGAAATAATGGCTTTAAATTTCCCAAATCAGAGGAGGAAAATGGACATCCAGATTCATAAAGCCCAAAGCCCAAAGGTTCCCAAGTAAGTTGAGACTAAAGAGGTTTACACTGAGAAACATTATAATTAAATTGTTAAAAGTCAAAGACAAAGGGAATTTTGAAAGCAGCAAGAGAAAAGCAATTCATAACATAAAGAGAAATGCCGTAAGCCTATCCGTGGATTTCTCAGTAGAAAGCTTGCAGGTGAGGAGACTGAGATAATATTTTCAAAGTACTGAAAGAAAATACTACCAATCAAGATTACTATACCTGGCAAAATTATCCTTTAAAAATGGAAGAGAGATAAAGCATAACCAGACAAACAAAAACTGATGGAGTTTGCCACCACTAGAAGTGCCTTGTAAGAACTGAATGTGGAGGACACTATGCTAAGGAAAATAAGCCAGTTACATGTAGAATCTAAAATAAGAGAACTCATATAAGAGAGAAGAATGATGGTTGCCAGGGGCTGGGGGGAGGGGTAAATGGGGAGATGTTGGTCAAAGGGTACAAAGTTTCAGTCATGCAAGATGGATAAGTTCTGTAGATCTAATGTACAACAATATGAGTGTAGTTAACAATACTTTATTTTATACTTGAAATTTGCTAACAGAGTAGATTTTAAGTGGTCCTGGTACACAAGAAAAGTGGTAAGTAGCTAAGGGATGGATATGTTAATTCGCTTGAATGTGGTAATGAATCACTATACATATGTATATCAAATCATCAAATTGTACACCTTAAATATACACAATTGTTAATTGTCAAAAAAAGCAAAAAAAATCAAATAGCAGTATATTGAATTTTATGTATATAAAATAGAAAGTTTGACATTTACATATAGGCACATATTTATGTATATGGAAAATCAACTTTCATAAATACATTTCAAATTCAATTATTAGTTAAAGTACATATATTTTAAATGTCTATAATGTCTTTTAAGTCTATTTAGTTTAAAATTTTCAAAATATATTTTTACACCTCATGGTTGCCAAATGAAAACTTGAATTAAAAATATGGAGGTGAACATGTTAAATCCACAATGAGGTCGTGAGTGCATTTTCTAATTACAAGTATATTCTTGGTTATATATCTAAAATTTACCTCTCTAGATGCAAGGGTATAGTTTTAAATTTCCTACTTATAAGAATTTCTGTGAAGTATCCAAGATATTATAGAATGTATACAAAAATATATTTGTAAATAAATATTGCAACTTTGATGTATTAAAAAATTGATATTTTAGATTCCATTAATTGGGATTTTTAGTTATTCAGATAAGGCCTTAGCATTGTTGGTATCTCTAAAAGCCTGAAAGCCAATAACTTCTTCCCTATCCAAGTTTATCAGAAAGCCAAGGCCAATTAGAGACCTTTATTATTTGGTTTAAAGAAAGCCAAGGCCAATTAGAGACCTTTAAAATTTATATAGCTAATATTGAAGAATGTGGTTTATAGCTGCAGGTAAATGAAATACCTAATATCATTCCCAGTATTAAACATGTGTGCCCATCCAAAGACAGAATTAGTCCAAGGATGACCTTGTCCTGTTTAAAATGTATGGCTTGGAAGAGCAGAGCTAAATTTATGCTGGGAGCAACTTGCTCAACTTGCTTGATACTGGTATATTTTAAAGCTTTTATCTGTTTTATTATAACTACCACTACTAATGAGTAATTAAAAGTTTTAGATAGGCAGATATATATAGTTACAGATATTTTATCTAGTTTTTATCTAATCTTAATAGCACATGTTTCAAATAATTAATAGAATATTAATAAATGATTCATATCTATTTATCATGGCCAATCAGAAAAAACTGATTCTTAGGAACATTTCATTAAAATTAGTTTGTACATCTAGAATAAAAGTATTTCAACTGAGGTAAGAAAATATATGCTAAGTCTTTACAAAGGAGAGTCCCATGATTGAGTTATCACATTTCTGATACAGGTGGTCCACTTTCTCTGTGTGTTGTTTTTACTACCATAGTGCTCTAGACACCTAAGACTGAAAGGTAAAAGGAAAAACTGAAACAGATGTTTAAAAAGGCAAGTTTTGTGGTTAAAGAAAATAGTAGGTTAAAAAGTGATAAAATAAAAGTATGATTGAAACAAGTGAAAATGATAAAAGATATTTAAGAGGCTTTTTAAACAATACTTAAAGATTCTACATCCTGTATCTATTGCATAGTGTATATTGACCTCTTAGATTCCACGACCTCTGCTCTCTAAGAAAATTTGTCATCCTCCCCAGTTACCATACCATGAGTTCATTCACATTAATTTAACACACCATCATCTAAAGGATGTGATAAGTTGGTGTTTACATCTGTCAAGGGACCAAGGAGATGAAAACTAGGCATCACCAAAAGGTATAACTTTAGGTTGTTGGATACCCTTGCATTTTTCTTAATTATTTCTGACATTTTATCTATTTCACCATGAACTTCCTTGGAGAATACAGATGAAAAAATGTCTTCGTGACACAGAAGAAGAAATACATCTTCTCTTAATAAATCCCACCTGAAATCATATAGGGGAAGGAAAGAAGGAATAACAGTTAACATTTATCACTCATACTGTTTCATTTGCTAAACTCTTTTTGTAACCTGAAAGACAGTTTCTTTTCAGCATGAAAGAGATTTCAGATAATGTGTGAGGGTCTGAGAAAAAGAATTTTGGATAAACTATATAAGGATCTGTCGAAGGGGAAATTGAGATGTGGAAACAACAAGAACTGCCGGTCCTAATCCTAAACTCTGAAGATAAGACAGCATTTTGTTAATTGATATATTCTTAGCACTTAGCATATGGTAGGTATTCAATAAGTGTATCTTAAAATACTTTGAGCTGCATATGGCATTTCAATTAAGATGTCATGAATCCTTTCAGAAATGTGTGCTAAACCAGAAGACATACATAAACTAAAGACACAGACTGCGTATCTATTGCATACCATACCTACTGCCCAGGGCAAAACTTACTGTTTGTGGTACGTAACAGAGTTTATTGTTGAATCCATGATTTAAAAATTAAAAGAGCTAAGAAAATATTGAGGCAAAGGCAAAAATACATTTCTTATAAATGGTATTTTTTAGTTTTTCTTGGCTCAAGAGGTTACAAAAGATGGCAGGACCTCTTCCAAGGTGGCCCCAGTGAGCCATGCCTCTTGGTATTAATATTTTTGTGTAGTCACCTCCTATATTGAATCTAGACAGATAATAAATAGAAGACAGTAGAAGTGACTCTGTGTGACTTTTAAGGTCAAATTAGAAGATTTGTTGTATCTAATAGCTTCCTCTTTGCTCTTTTAGAAGGAGCACTTTGGGGGAAACCAGCCACCATGCAAGAAGACTATCCTGAGACTGCCATGTTCTGAGTAAGTCCAAGCCAGCCACGTGGAAAAGCCCCACACAGAGACAGAGATGCCAGCCAGCTTCACAGCATTCTAGCTTTCTCAGCTGAGACACCAGACATATGAGAGAAGTTATCTTAATGAACTAAGCCAAATGGGTGGATAGCCATGCTTAAACTTGGAATCCGTTATTAAACCTTCCCCTGGGACTTGGGATGGGGAGGGTGAGTATTAAAGGGATAGCTTAAAGGAGGTTCAATTACCAAGAATCAGAACACACTCATACCAAGCTCTTTGGGCCCAACAGTACAAGGAGGTGTAGTAAGATCAGCAGGCTTCCACAGGTATAGATATTAGTAAGCTTAGGTATAATTAAGGAAGTTCCTATAATTTCATTTAATATTTTAAACTGGTGTTAATATAACTAATATCTTAATTTTAATTATTCTCTATATTTCTATATGGCATCTTAGATTTTAATTTATTCTGTTATTTTCAATTAATAAGATCTTGTAGAGGTTTATGTTAAGAGTAGGTGTCTGCTATTGACCATGGCTTTATTTTTTCTGGTATGTGTCTGGAAATACAAATCAATTGAGGTATAAAACTTCTCCTGCTCTTTCTGACAAGTTACATGAAGCAAAGAGACCATAATGATGTCACATATGTGAACAAGTATTTTACTAATTACCTCTACTTAGAGGTCAAGACTAACCATGATGGCAAATAATCGCAATAACAGATTTGCTATTAGACAAGAACTAGAAGGAAGAGAACAAAAATTGGAGAATATATTTTTCACATCAATTGATTTTTTAAATTGAGTCATGCAGACTTTTTTTAATTCAACTTTAATTGGGTAGATAATCCCTATTATCTGTTAGGGATGTTGCAAAATGTAGAGGAAATAACTGAAAAGAAGACAGAGAAAGACTTTGTCCCCAAGGAGATTTTAGTGATGGAGCTGGTGAGTAAGGGCAAGTAAACAAACAGAAAGTCAACATGGGACTTCCCTGGTGGAACAGTGGTTAAGAATCCACCTGCCAATGCAGGGGACACGGGTTTTAGACCTGATCCAGGAAGATCCCACATGCTGTGGAGCAACTAAGCCCATGTGCCACAACTACTGAGTCTGCACTCTAGAGAGCCCGCAAGCCACAACTACTCATGCAGCATGACCCCTCATGCTGCAACTACTGAAGTCCACGCTCCTAGAGCCCGTGCTCCACAACAAGAGAAACCATCGCAATGAGAAGCCTGTGCACTGCAACGAAGAGTAGCCCCCACTCACTGCAACTAGAGAAAGCCCTGGAGCAGCAAGAAAGACCCCAACACAGCCAAAAATAAAAGCAAACAAATAAATAAATTTATTTTTAAAAAAATCAACATAAATCTCCTTCAAGGTGTCAAATATTGAAGCATGTTAGTAATTATATGCAATCCTCACATAACTGTTGATAATATAATCCTGGAAAAATATTCCATTTTGGTTGAGTCATGAAGGTAAT
Organism: Neophocaena asiaeorientalis asiaeorientalis; assembly: GCF_003031525.2. Taxonomy (NCBI): domain Eukaryota; kingdom Metazoa; phylum Chordata; class Mammalia; order Artiodactyla; family Phocoenidae; genus Neophocaena; species Neophocaena asiaeorientalis. The sequence continues at coordinate 7,814,514 of NW_020175528.1, forward strand.
TCATTATTAACAACAGATACTGTGGTATGTATATATTGAATATATTTGGAATTTAAATTTTCTCTTTGTATGTGCCTGTATTTAGGCCAATAATCATATTATGTTCTGTTCTTCATTTTCCTCTTGTGTTGTATTCCCTTGTTCTTTGACCATAGAAGCAATGTGGCAATGAACAGTAAGATAATCAAAGTCTTAGGACTTCATTCTGGATATTTTCTTTTGACTTATCTTCTTGTTTATAAATTCTTTCTTCAGTTATATTTAAGCTACCAATAAACCCTCCATCTAGTTCCTGATATAATTTACTATAATTTTTAGATCTGGAGTTTATATTTTGTCCTTTTTTGTACTTTTTAGGTTTCTGGCATTTTCAATTTTCTTGTTTATCTTCTTGAACATATAACATAAATATATTATCATATGCATCTCTCTACTCCATTATCTTGACACCCTGTGATTGTATTTCTACTGACTCTTATTTCTCTTGGTTTTCATTTGTTTTCCTTTAATGTGTTTACAGTTAATTTGGATTGAGGGTCAATAATTTATATGAAATGAAATCTGTTGGGTGGCTAGAACATTTGCAATCAAAAATAACTTAATTGCCCTCAGGCTTTAGTACTTGCTAGGGAGGGTCTACTTTTAGGTTCCCTTCTTCCTAGATAATAGCCTTTCAAAGTCGTATTTCAGAGAGTGTTTTCTGGCAGATGCTGTAATACTGTGTTGATCCTCCTAGTTTGGAGGCTGGTAGAAATTTTTCTCAGATTATTAGTTTCTCAGCTTCTTGGCAGATGAATCTAATGCAAAGGTGATAATCCCCAATATAGTGCATCAATCTGGGTATATGTCTTTTCCTGAACTGTGGCCTTGTGAGTCCTCACTGCTTTTTTAAATTATCTCATGTATTGAAGCAGGTTTTAAAAAATATTTTATCTAGCCTTTCTAGGTGTTCTCAGTGGGAGGTTGGTTCAAGTCACTTATTCCAACATTACTTAGAAACAGAAGTTCTGCATTCATATTTCTTTGCATTCTTATGGAAATTTAAAGGAAAGGCAAAATATGAATTTATCACTGTTTAAAATTTTCTTTTGTATGTATGTATTAGTTTTCATAGACTACATATAAGATTTTATTTTTTACTGGGAAATTTCAAGTTGTTTTTATTTGATTGTTCACAGGCTCCATGTCCAGCTCTTTAGGACACATTATGTTCAGACTGGCAAAATGTTCAGGTTCAACAGTCTGCTCTTTCCTGTATTGGGTTGGCCAAAGGTTCATTCGGATTTTTCCGTAACATCTTATGGAAATATGTGAATTACTAGTTAAGAATGGAGTAAGACCATTGCAAAATTATTCATTAGTAAATTTTATTTTTAAATTATAGTTCAGAGTTCTTTGGTAATATACAAGAGAAACTAACTATGATTGCCAAGAGGCTTGGGCAGTTCCAAGGATTTCAGAAATGGTACCTAATGAATAGACTCTTCAGGGGAACTCTTTGGGTTGACGATAGTCCAAACATTTTTATACATTGGGCCTCTCTGCATAAAACACTTGTTTTGCCTTGGAGTCCTATCAACAAGGAAAAGTATGACAACATTTTTTACATAACTATTTACTGGGTAACCCCCTTTTTTTTTTTCCAAAAAAAAGAAGTTATAGTTTCCTCATTTATTGTAGAGTCATAACAACTCTGCAAGACAAATATTATACTTTTCATGTTACACAGAAGTTAAATAACTTGTTTATTTCCCTGGAGTCAGAGAAATGAGTAATATTGGTCTGTCTTGGGAAGAAAAAATTGGTTCAAAGACTTTAATGTTCCTAAGATCATAGGATCAGTAAATGACAAACTGGGATTTCCACTTTAAGTCTTTCTTTTATGCCACATTACCTCTTTACATTTGGGGACAGCCTGTTTTCATGAAATTCAGAAGAAAAAGTTACAATAAAAAGTAAGCTTTCTCTGTTGACCTTAAAAGAACAATGTAATATTGAAAGCAATCTTGCCACTATGTTCATTTTTTCACCTCATCTTTAGGATTATGATCTGTATTGTGTTATATCTATCTTACAAGAACATTAATAGTATTTTTTTTAAATGGACGCAAAATAAAATAGTATAAAAATCTGTATATTCCAGAGTACAGCTATTAAATCATGTTACTGGACATAAAGACAATGAGATCTACTACTGATGTGGGATAATGGTAACCATTGATTAAAGTAAGTCATTATAAGCTCATTAATAAAGCTGTGGTTTTTCATACTTGGACAGATCTCTTTAGGGAAACTTCTAGATTAAAAATAAATTTTATTATTTTAGCTGAGAGCGAGCGTTTCTAAAGTCACAGGAATTATATAGCCAATTAGTAGTGCTAGTTACTGGTAATATTAGAAATCCCCAAAAGCCAAACTAATATTCTCTAGCCAAGCTTATAAGAATATGGGATATCCTCAAATGGTTACTTTTTCTATGCTTGGCTTCCAAACATTCTTCAAAAGTCATCTCATCTAGTAGCTAAGTATTTGTTTTATTTCACATGATTTTTTTTTCATCAACAATGAGGTAAATTTGGTAACCAATAACCGAACCAATAATTTATGTGTCACTTTATTTATTTAAGGTATGTGTTATTTATAAACTGATGCTTGAAAATCTCTACCTAATCAAAATCATGAGCATGGTAACTATTTTTTTTAGTTTCCTCCATGAAACTAAAAAATGTAATTTTCTACAAACTTTCTAAGTCAGATGCTTTATTTTGTCATATTCTTGAGTGATAATAATTTAATTTTAGCATTTCTTTTATTTATATTTTAAAATCTCACATCCTAATAGAGTATTATATTAAAATTATTCTTTTAAAATTATAGCATAGCAAAATTGAGCTCTTTGTAATGAGGTGGATGGACCTAGAACCTGTCATACAGAGTGAAGTAAGTCAGAAAAAGAAAGACACATATATATGGAATTTAAGAAAAAAAAATGTCATGAAAAACCTAGGGGTAAGACAGGAATAAAGACACAGACCTACTAGAGAATGGACTTGAGGATATGGGGAGGGGGAAGGGTAAGCTGTGACAAAGTGAGAGAGTGGCATGGACATATATACACTACCAAACGTAAAATAGATAGCTAGTGGGAAGCAGCCACATAGCACAGGGAGATCAGCTGGGTGCTTTGTGACCACCTAGAGGAGTGGGATAGGGTGGGTGGGAGGGAGGGAGATGCAAGAGGGAAGAGATATGGGAACACATGTATATGTATAACTGATTCACTTTGTTATAAAGCAGAAACTAACACACCATTGTAAAGCAATTATACTCCAATAAATATGTAAAAAAAAAAATTATAGCATAGTGAGACTCTATTGGATAGCTATACACATTAAATCTATTTTCAAAATCTGCAAGTACAAATTATAGATTTCAGTGTACAATTAGACATAAGTGCTTTTTCCACTAATATAAATTTTAGAAATGCTAGATTGTTAAGAATGTAAAACTAAACTATTAAATGCAGAGTTATTTGATAAAAATACATTGATTTTTAAATTATTAATAAGGCTTTTTGTGAAATGAAATAACTACTGGGAATGGGGGCCAAGTGTTTTCAAAAGATGAAACGGTACTTGACTGGAAGGTTCTCCTGGCAAACTTGGTGCAGCTTGGTAGGTACATCTGATGTGAGTCAGGTAAGGTCCAGAAGTTACACAAGCGATGGACCACAGAGAAGGATGGAAAGGAGGGTACGCCACAATCTTCTATGCCAGCCAGAAAAGGAATACATCCTACAGATGTGAGGGTAAAGTTCAGGGACTTTACATGCTGAGGTAGCCCTAGAATTCTGTTTCTAAATATCATCTAAACACTTATATTTGATTTTTGTGTCATATTTTATGTTCATGAAAGTTTCATTATATCTTGCTAAGGGTACTATTTTTCTGTATTTAAAAGAGAGTGATTTTGCTGTCTAGCAATATTACCTGAGACTAATTACATAGACATTTTAGTGTTTCATTTCCCTGAGATAGTTATTATAATATTACACTTAGGTTATTTCTTAATCCTCTTCACTTAATTCTTACCCCTTAAGGAGTGCATTATTATCCTCCTTATAAAAGCTTATGTTTGGTGAGGTAAATTTCCTTTAGACAGTGTATTAGAGGAACCATTTTCTAAACACATATTTTTTTGACTGAAGTCTATCTTTTTTGCAACTCATCACTATGGAAAAAGTATTTTGTTTCCCAAAAGCTGAGAATACTTTCAAGCAATGTGCTCTTTTCTCTACCTAGAGACTGTGTAACCAGTCATCACTCTAAAGTGAGTCTACCTTTAATTTTGTTTTTTTAAATCCTCCAGAGGTGGTTTTATCATTCCCTCTATTTTATTTTTAATTTCTTGTTTATGATGTATTTGCAAAATGGCTGAGTAGGTGGTTGAACATGAATGAAATTGTATGTTTTATTGGGGATTAAATCTGTAAGCTTAACCTCAATAACACCTTGCTTTTAATCTTAGTGGTGCTATTTTTGCACCAAAAATCATTACACATATTTTTCACTATTATAGAATGGCTGAGCCTGGATAGCCCTTGAAAAAATATATCTTTGGCCTGCCACATTTTTTCATTATTTTCTATGGTCCTTCATGTCTTTTTCTCTTTCTCCCAGCCTATTTCATCCCATGTCATGTTTTTCCACAGTCTGGTTACCATTTTTAAAATATGTTAACAACATATTTTTTAAAATATGGTTTTACTTAAAATTCTGAAGAATGAAACTATAACACTAAAGTATCAAGTGATAGAGTTAGATTTTAGATGCCTTCCTTGGTGCCCCCTTAAACACATATAAGTGGCTGCCTAATCTACTAAACTATTCATTTCTTGAGCAAAAGAATTTAAGTACATTTGTTTTTGTATAAATCGGTATGTGTGTGTGTACTCATATATACATGTATGAGCATAAGAGTAATTTTATGCATCACTACATTTACATATATACTAGCAGGTTATTGTAAACGTGTTTGAATAAAAATCTAATTTATCTTATCAACTATCCATAAGACAAGTCCTAATTTGAAATAATTTAAGGAGGACTTTGAGAAAACAAACATATCATCCTTAACATATACAAAGCAAATATTTCATTGAGGCAGATAAATATCAGAATAAAACTTACAGAAAATATCAGAAGTCAAAAAAATCATAGATCTTTCAGCCAGTTCCACATTAATTTAGGATTAAAAATTTAAAAAGCAAATCTAGGTTTTATTCAGACATCATTCTCATCCTATTATATTCAGTGTTAGTTGCACCATCTAAATTAGAGATAATTAAAAATTTTAGTTCAGCAATTTGTTAATAGCACTCATGAGGAAAAAATTATACAAACTGATAAAAACCAATGTTTTCTTTTGTTATTTCAAAGTTATTTGCCAACAGGAGGTTTAAAAAAGAACATGCAAATGGGAACACTGTACCAACTAACTACTATATTTAAATGAAATCTATTTACCTTTTATCCAGTCTGAATAGATGCTTTTTAATTATTGCTAATTGTTTAAGAAGGCTTTGCATCCCCCAGAAGATTTAGTCTGAATAAATTTAATTCCTTTAAAATCTCCTTCAGTTACAGGCAAATACAGTAAGAAGCCCCATAGATATGGCGGTAAATAGTCATAAAGGCAGAAACATTTAAATAAGTAGAGCAAGGAAGTCTTCCCCAAAAGAGGCAGAAAAGCTATATGGTTAGGATGTAAGAGCCAAACATGAAACACAGAGTTGAAACATTTGAGATGCCTGTGAAAAAGGTCTATGTTCACTTGTTAAAGAATGCGCTGGGGCAGACGAAATCATATGAATAGTTCTTTCACAGGTCACAGCGTCCATTCAGCCTGTGACATTGTTATTACCCACAGAAATAGATGTGCCTAATTAATATTCTGAACATACCTGGGAGAACATTCTTAAGGAAATCATCCTCTGGTGGTTTGAGAATTAAAAAAAAGAAAGAAAGAAAACAGTAAGCATTAAAAATTGGATCTAGATAACAAAGTCAACTGCTTTCAAAGTTTAATGCCAGCTGCAAATAGGAGTCTTGTTTGTGTACATTTCTTGGTATAAATGGTTGTGCCTTGTGAAATAAAGTTCAACAGTAGTTTGAATTTATTAGTAATTATATTCTTGCCATTTCAACAAATAACAGGCAAAAGTCAGCTACAGAAAGTTTGTCATAGTAAACTGTGCAAATTCATATAATAATGAATAATGTAGCAATTTATAAATTGAGCATTTATTAATGTAAAATGCTTAGAGTGAAAATACAGTATCAGGAAAAAGAATTTAGTATTTTCTTGAAAAAGTAGGTATGTCATTGATTGGAGAAACAATCACCTGGAAATAATGTTTAAGATATTTCTAAATAAATTATTAATTTTCAATATATGATTAAATCTAAATTTCTCATACACAGCTACAATACAATAAGCCATGAACTTCTCAGTTTTTTTATTTTGAACATTTTACATTTACAATAGCATTTATGGAAGATTAATTATACTTAAAATTTTACTTTTGCAAATTGGGATCTAAAACCATATTAGTTTAAAAATATAATAAAAAATAGACTGTAGGACAAATTTTATGAGCTATTTTAATATATAAATTTAACATATGCATATTTATATATAAATGGCATATATAAGCCCACATATATGTATAACGCATACATATATACATACACAAATATTAAAGAAAGAACTGAGGATAACACTATAAAATATTCAATAAAACAAGATAAAGGTACTTACTGAGGAATTTAGTAGTTAACGTACTTTATCCTGTTTACATACCTGCATTTAACAAAATAATACATTCTGAAATGGGAGTCAGGTGTTTAGTGCCCAAACTTAATACAGTACGTATAAAACAAAATCTCTATTGAAATGAATGGAGCCATTCATTTCCCAGACACAAAAAGCTGTAGTTTCTTTGTCTTGCTACTTTAAGGCCCCTTTTAAGGTAGCATTTTTAAGGAAAAAGGCCCTTTTAAGGTAGCATTTTCCCTTTTTTATGGTGCTTTAGGTATAGATGCTTCTCTGCTCAAAAATCATGAAAAAACTACAAGTAGCAAATACCTAAATATGTAACAGGTGTATAAGTGCTCCTCGGGATAAATAGATTATGGACAATTAATGGTCATCGTACCTCTGTCTTCATTTCCACTTGTTCCTGTAGTGTACACTAGTGGCTTATTAGGAATATAACCAAAGCAGTAACACAAATTCCAGGTTCAAAGTTAACTGAGGAAAATCTGGTTCCTCGCTTCTTGAGTGTTCCTTGTGAAAAGAACAATAAGTAATGCAGAAACAAAGCCATAAATGAGTATCATTCAAGGGACCACTTACAAAAACCCCATGTTATATTTTTGTCTGGTTGTAAGTATATTTCAAATTGGACAATCAAAGGAGGATTTAACACCACTTCAAACGTTGTTAAATGCAATAGGTGGTCCTTGTTTGGATTATGATTCAAACAAATCAAACCAAATGTGATCATGTTATGAAAAAAGAAATCAAAGAAATTTGAGCACATTGGATATATGATGACATTTTAAAAATTATCTTTTTTAGTTGTGAGAATGAAATTGTGCTTTGGATTTTTTTAATTTGTGGGTGAAATGATGTATTGTCTGGAATTCCTTCAAAATAATTGGAATGGCGAGTAGAAAGTGGGTGGATGTATTGTGGTGATATTTGAAATATGTTCAAAAATTCTTTGATATGCCTCCTTTCAAGATGTGGAGCTTGATTCCTCTCTCCTTGTGCGTGGGATGTGTGTCATGACTTACTTCTAGCAAGCAGAGTATGGCAGAAATGACAGTGTGTGATTTCCAACACTAAGTTACAAGAGTCACTGAGCCTTCCTTTTTGTCCTCTCTCTTGTAGATCCTGCTCTGTGGGGAAACAGTGACTGTCATGAGGACATTCCAGCAACCCTATGTAGTGAAGAAGTGAGTCTTTCTGCCAACAACCCGTGAGGACCTGAGGCCTCCTGCCAACAACCATGAGAGAGAATCACCTCGGAAGTGAATCCTGTGGCCCTGACCCTACTACAGATGACCACAGTCCACGCCAACAGCCTGACTGCAAATTCAACTGACTCTCAGAGCCGCCCAGCTAAGGTGCTCCCAAATTTGTGACCCACAGAAAAGGCGATGATAAATGTTTACTGTTTCAAGCTACTAGGTTGTTGTTGTTTGTTTGTTTTTGTAGCAACATATAACTAACAGTATCTATGAAACCAGATTCTCTATCTGTTGAGTTTTTGATGCTATTAAATAATGAAACATGAGGAGTTATTATAATATTTCGTCTACTTTCATGTATATTTTAATAACTTCATAACTTTTTTATAATTAATTAATTAATTTTTGACTGTGTTGGGTCTTCGTTGCTGCGCTAGGGCTTTCCCTAGTTGCGGCGAGCAGGGGCTACTCTTTGTTGCGGTGCGCGGGCTTCTCATTGCGGTGGCTTCTCTTGTTGCAGAGCACGGGCTCTAGGTGTGCAGGCTTCAGTAGTTATGGCATGTGGGCTCAGTAGCTGTGGCTTGTGGGCTCTAGAGCACAGGCTCAGTAGTTGTGGCACACAGGCTTAGTTGCTCTGCGGCATGTGGGATATTCCCGGACCAGGGCTCGAACCCGTGTCCCCTGCATTGGCAGGTGGATTCTTAACCACTGCACCACCAAGGAAACCCAACTTGATAACTTTTTAAAACTTGTTTTCATTTTTCTTATTCCGGGCTGTCATTTAAATGGAAATTATAGACATTTTGTTAAAGTGTGGGAACTTATAGTTTTCTTTAAAAAGAGTTCTTTTAAACCTTTTCGCTAATTTTTTCTCCAATAGTCCATAGATGCATTTGGATCATACCATTTTCCAGCAACTTTCCAAAAAGTAGATCTCAATGAAAAAAAAAAAAACACGCTAACAAAATCATGTAGGGCTATAAAATAGAGCCAGCACTAAGCGGGGACTTGGAGAAGTGATTTAGGTCCTCCCCACATCATAATTTTTATCACACTCTCACAAATAAGCATACTCTGTGAGTAAAACAGTGTGTTTTCTTGGCAAACACAGCTTCCAGATAAGACCCCTTGAGCTCTGACTGTACCAAAATAAGACTATGCATATGAAAGACATTATCTTTAAAGATTGCTGTGATATGATTGCCTAAACCTCTATCTAAAATGAATATAATCAGTGAATATATATTTAATAGCCTTGAACTAAGTGCTAAATGAAAATGAAATATATTTTAACTTAAGGAAAACAAAGTGTTTTTTTTTTTTTTTCATAGAGTAAATTCTAAAGGGATTAATTTCTAAAGTTTTGTGTCTTTGGTCTTCAAAAATGTAAGTTCAGCATATCATATTAAATAGAAAATGTATCTATTATCAACTATAATCAGGCTTTTATAAAGGAAAGTAATGCATATTAGGCACATATCATGTTTGATACATTTTATTATGTTGATTTCTCACATTTTTCCCTGTGAGTTACTTGTTTTTTTCACATTTATAGAGGAGGAAGGAAAACTTGAAAGATAAATTCTCTTGCTAGGATTACACCATTAAAATTAATGGTTCCCAGGCTTCCCTGGTGGCGCAGTGGTTGAGAGTCCGCCTGCTGATGCAGGGGACACGAGTTCGTGCCCCAGTCCAGGAAGATCCCACATGCCGCGGAGCGGCTGGGCCCATGAGCCATGGCCGCTGAGCCTGCACGTCCGGAGCCTGTGCTCCGCAACAGGAGAGGCCACAACAGTACCACAAAAAAAAATAAAATAAAAAAAAATTAATGGTTCCCTGTTTCATACTTGAGCTTCACTGAGTCTAAATCCCCAAATCACAGGGAGAACTGTTATGTACCTAGCATTGTGTTCTGTTCCATGTGGACAGAAAAGAGGACTACAGCATAGCCTCTGCCCTCAGTACATATTTAAATGTAAGGAAACAAAATATTAAATGGAAAATATCAGGGCATGAAAATATTAATGGTATACTGCCTGGGTCTGCTATCATTGAAATGGAAATCTACAGGAATTAGGGATGTGTGTGGTCAACAGCAGGTGAAGAAATTTTCATTAAGGAGGTGAGATTTTAAGTAAGCTTTGAGAAAAAAAAAGTATAATTTAGATAGACAGAATGTAGTGTGTGGGTATTATCGGTTAACTTAATCCCCACTCCCAGCCACCTTTCAGTTGAAGGAACTGCGTAGAAGAGTTCTAAATGATGACATTTAAGAAAAAGTCAGCTGTGAGATTTCTGGGAAGCCTGTTGCCTTCTTCATACTCCTTTCTCTTTTTGCTTCTTGTTGGAACTCAGATGTGATAACTGGAGCTGCCAAGAGAACATGCAACGCCTCAGGGTCACGTCACTGAGCTGCTCAACTAGCACCAGTAAGTGCTCATCAGAGCCTTCTTGTTATATAACAAAAACAAACCCATGTTTGTTTAAGGCTCCATATTTGGGCTATCTATTACTTCTTGCACAAACATTCCTAATAGATATGGAGTGGTATACACTATTCCAGGTAAGAGAAAAACCCTGAAAATGCACTCATCCTGCACATAAAAAGTTTAAACTTCCATGACTGATAGTATTTGAATATAACTTAGTCTGATTCCAAGTCTAATCTTTGACTAATAAATCCTGATGGGTTGCCTGAGAGAATCGGGCTTATTGTTTCCTTTAAGGTCTCATGTATTAATCTTCTCCATATAGTTGTATCTGAGATCATCTGCTGAATATAGGGTGGAATGAAGATTATGAGATTGTGTGAAGTCCTGAATAATCTCTATTTGGAATATTCAATGGAATCCCTGGACCCACCCATGAAATGAAATAAAAAGCTGGATAAGCAACTGTGGAGGTCAGTTGGAAGTTAGTAAACTAGTATTTATTACTTTCGGGAATTAAGTTCTATACTCAACTGTGGTGACTGGGTTTAAGTTAGTTCGTGTAATTTTCTTACTTCTGGTACATTTGGAAGGGATAGACGACAGTATTAAAATTAGTTTTATATAAGAGATGAAGGAAAAACATGACCTGGGCTTCAGTTTAAGGGATTGATAATGTTAATACTTCTGACTGAAAGGAAGCTATTTGAAAGGAGTGTTTGTCTTGGAGGGAAAGAGATAATTTCCCTGTTGGATGTATATGCATCTGAGTACCCCTTATGTGGACTTAGTAAGCTGCTGAGAACAGGCACAGAGACAAAGGCAGTGGGTTATGAATGGAGTTTGACATTAAGAAGTAATCAGGAAAAAAAAGCAACAACAATTAGAAAAGTGGCTGATTTAATTAGACTGGCAAGCTAAAATTGCAGGTATTAAGAACAGATGTGTGAGCTTCCATAAGGGGAAGGCAGCAGTGTGAGGAACGAATATCGTGCATGGAGATAGAGCAGCAGTTAGGAAGGTGAAGTGTCAAGAAAGCCAAGGGAGGGGAGTTCCCTGGTGGTCCAATGGTTAAGACTCCGCGCTCCCAGTGCAGGGGGGCTGGGTTGGATCCCTCGTCAGGGAACTAGAGCTTGCATGTCACAACTAAAAGATCCCACACGCGGCAACGAAACTAAGACCCGGCGCAGTCAAATAAGTTTAAAAACAAAAGGCCAAGGGATACTGGTTGGGGACTCGGGAGAGCAACACAGTCAAGGGTAGGGCTGGGATTCAGGAAAGACCCTGCTGTTAGAAGGCTTTGGTGACCTGTAGGAGAGTAGAGTTCTGGTTGTGCTGCGGATGGTGAAGAACCTTCATTCCAGGAGTGGGGGAATGAGTGCAAGGAGAGAGAGTAGACAAAGCCTGCCCAATAAACAGCCAATTCCAAAAAGTGCATGTGCAGGATTGACGTGAAGTTTCAGGAGGATGGAAGGGGTTTATTCTCAATGTGGCAGCTAGCTGTTGGAGGGTGCAGATCCTGGAAGCATCAACTCCGTTTGACTTAGCAATTTGGGATAATATATTTAAAGTCCTTTGTTTGTTTCACTGTGGTAATTGCTTCTGAATTTTTGAAAAAATTGTGTGAATATTTTTGAGTTGTACAAAGATTATAAAAAATTATTTTCTTCACTTTATAATAATTGCCCTGAATTACAAGGCACAATTAAGGTGCAGAAATTTGCAAGTATTCAGCTCTTAATGAGAAAGTTTCTTCCTACTTTTAAAGATCAAACAAAAATTTTTACAATATGTTTAGACAGAAAAATGTCTTTTGTTCATGGAAAAATTTTAAGTGTATTTTTACACTTATGCTTTTGTATCCAACTTTATGAAATGTAACTATTCTTTGCTATCTACAGTCTAATCATTATTGTATGGCATCAGAAAGCTGCAAAAACATATCTTATTATCATGGCTCCGCACAAAATTGCCTTTATAGGATTGAACACAATAATTTGATTTTAAAATAATGCCACTACTTTCATCTAGTATCTATGTAGAAAGTAATCATGAACAAAATATCTACATTAAATATTAAAATAAAGACAGACAATAAAATGACTGAAAAAATGATCCCGTTCCTTATGCTATTCATTATTTTTTATTTAAGGTTCACATGATTAATTCTTAGGAGGCTCATGCTAAGGAAACAAAGAAAGTAGCAAAACCATTAAAACAGTGTATGCCATGTGTTTTGTTTCTGATAAATAACCAAAAACAAGGAGACACAATCTCTTTTTGTCTAATGGGAGCTCTAAAACCACCATGTTCCTTGATTCCCCTCAGTTCTCAGGAAGCTCAGTTGAAATTTTTTGAAAGAGCCTCCAGCAGGTTAGCTTTTTTTGGCATGATTATTTCTCCATCCTGGCTTTACTACTTGGCTTTTCTATTCTTTCTCATGCTTTATTGGTTTACCATTCTATGATATCTTCTTTAATATCACCAGTTTTCTTATAGCCATTTTGGAAGGGGGCAAAACATAAATAATAAATAATGAATTATATAATTGTCAAATCATACTAATGTTCAATAAATAATTTTGTTTTGTTTTGTTTTGTTTTGTTTTTTGCGGTACGCGGGCCTCTCACTGCTGTGGCCTCTCCCGTTGCGGAGCACAGGCTCCGGACGTGCAGGCTCAGCGGCCATGGCTCACGGGCCCAGCCGCTCCGTGGCATGTGGGATCTTCCCGGACCAGGGCATGAAGCCGCGTCCCCTGCATCGGCAGGCGGACTCTCAACCGCTGAGCCATGAGGGAAGCCCAATAAATGTGTTTTAGGGAAAATATTAAGATAAGTTTTAAAAGAATTAACTAGTCTTAAGCTAAAATTACAGTTTTAAATACCATTGTTATTTAAATGAATTTAGTTGAATGTTGAAGTCAGTTTATTAATGAAACTTACATTACTATTAAAAATAATCTAGAGACAAAAAGAGGACAATAGATTAGACTATTAATTAGAAATGTTCTAGATTGTATAGTGTATGAAGTGAAAATAAGTATAACCAATTAAGTGTAACAGATAATTTCCTGATCTGGGGGACTGTAAATCCACTTCTTACTCTGACTAGACCACTGAAATGTATCTGATCTTGACTAAGTCTTGACCTTTTGAGATTTCAGTTTTTTCATCTATAAAATGAATAAATTTGACTTACCAGTAAGGCTCCTTCCAACTCTAAAACTTCTTTCCTGGAATGGTTTTTTAAATCTTTCTATTTTAGATGCACTACTTATCTTTGTTTTGTTTTATCTTGTTTGACTGGATATAATAATGGGTTAGGAGAAGCAAAAAATTGCATAGAAACCACACAGGAAAAAAAATATAGATATCTCTGGTGTTACAGAATTTCTTTTGAAAGACTATGCTTAATACACTAGTAAACTTAATTTGGAAATGTTTAACTTCCAAAAGTTTGTGAAATTTTAAACAACAGTGAACAGCACTTAAAACCAGTTGCATTTTGCTGTAAAAGATAGAGGCTGAGAGTCTTTTAAGCGTACTTATAATTTTGGCATCTTATAAATTTACATTTGGTTTGCTGGGTTCTCTGCACACTTTCTTTCAGAATTTCAACAGATTCAACCCAGTGGGAATCTGGAAAACAGAGTTCAATGGAAATGAAAACTACATATTTTAACATCATTCTTCACTTTTTCTCTGAGTTTCCAAAAAGATTTGATTCTAATTTGATTTGGGAGTGAGTTTACTAGATTGCCCATCTCCATTTCAGATTGACAGCTGGAGGGCATTCAACAACCACAGACCTAAGGCAGAACTACTTAAAGTAGAACTACAGTTGGAGGGAAACCAAGGACTCTGCATCAGTAAAATTTCCATGTTACTGATGGTTTCTTGTTTCTGTCCTTTTTCAAGTATTTGAATGTGTTTTTTTACTTTTGTGTTTTAAAAGCTTTGTGCTTATTTAGAACCTCTGGTAAAGGAATGGATTCCAAAAGAGCAATATCATTTTGGCTGAATTGTTATGGAAAGCTGGTAAAAATCAAGTTTTTATAGTATCCCCCTGACACCATCAGACTATTGAGACCTTTCCTTAATAACAGTGTACATTTTAATTATAATATCTCAGCTTCTTTAACTTTTTTTTTTTACTATCTTCTAACCTACTGGCATAGTTGTTGAGAAACTTATGAGTGCTTCAATGGAAGAAGAAAGTCACTACTTAAAACACTAACATAGATGTTAGAACAGTTATTGAAGTAATTGACTTTCTGAAGCTGCATAATTGATAGCCTCCAAATGTTGAATTAATTTATGTAAGAGCTATCGAAAAGCTCCTCCTGAGTTTTCCTTATTTTTCTGGGAAAAAAAATATAATGTCACCACCAACAACCCAAAGATGATTAATAGAGAGAGTTAACAAAACCGAAGCTGATTATTTGAGAAAGTCAACAAAATCGACAAACCTTTAGCTAGACTAAGAAAAAGAGAGAGAAGATGCAAATAACCAAAATCAGAAATGCAAGTGGGGACTTTATTATCAATCTTACAGAAATTAAAAGGGAATAAGGGAAGTTAAGAGAATAGTGAACTATTGTGCACCAATAAATTTAATAATCTAGATAAAATGGACAAATTTTTAGAAGCACAGGATTTAACAAACTGACTCAAGAAGAAATAGAAAATCTCAACAGACATAAAACAAGTAAAGAGATTGATGCAGTAATCAAAAACCTCCCAACAAAGAAAAGTTCAAGACCAGATGACTTCACTGGTGAATTCTATCAAATATTTAAAGAAGAATTAGTACCAATTCTCCTCAAACTTTTCCAACAAAAAAAGAGGAGGGAATACTTTCTAACTCATTCTATGAGGTCAACATTACCTTGATACCAAAGACAGATAAAGAAACCACAAGAAAAGAAAGCTATAGAGGAATATCCCTTATGAATATTGATGCAAAAATTCTCAACAGAATACTTGCAAACTAAATTCAACAGCATATTGAAAGGATTATACATCAAGTGGGACTTATCCCAGGGATACAAGAATGGTTCAACATAAGAAAATAAAGTAATGTAGTCCATCATACACTTAGAACATAAGATTAAAAACCCACATGATCATCTCAATTTATATAGAAAAACATTACACAAATGTGTGTATACACATGTAGACTATTGGAGTATGTTAAGGCTTCAAGAATCCCATCAGTTTATCAAGGGATAACTTTATTTTTTCTAGTACATGCCTCCTATCATTTTCTTCCCCCTTTACTTCTTTATTTTTTTTGTCTCTTTATCACCTAGCCATCCTAGAGCCTTTTCATGTGTTTGCTTTTATTGTTGACTTCGTTTTATGATTCTCTAAGTTGCATAGAGGATTTAGAAGATTTTATCCTACTTCATTTATTACTTATTTCCTAGTGTAGCTAGGATTAATGTTTATTTTTCTTTCTTTCTTTCTTTCTTGGAGAAAGGCATCCCAGAAAGTCAACCTAATATCCTATATCAACTTTCCTAAAGGCTAGTGATAGCCACATTGTCAAGACAGATATGGCAAGATATCACAAACTCTACTAACTAAAAGCTCTATTACAAAGCTCTGAGGAGGATGGAGGTCCCTCTAATGAGCAGGAAATAACCTGCCAGCTACATGGCTGGTAATAATATGGATGTGGAGCAGGGTCCAAAGAGGAATGCAGAGTTCTCAGAGCCTGTTGATAGAGCTTGTTGAGCTCTGTGGGGAGGGTGCTTCTAGAGACAGGGCTCATTTTGTCCATTCTGAGATCCAGTCACACAAGCCTCCTAGGATCTGGACTCATCATGGGGCAACCACGAGAGAATTTGTGTTACAAAGTTTCCCTTCATTTCTTTGTTATCATATTCTTTTACACTGTTTTAACACAACAGGTTCTAATATCCTGCTTTCCTCATTTTTTCCACATATGACTTTCATTCTCTCCCCTGGACAAGTCATGATTGGTCTTGATCTCTTGCTTGTTAGATAGAGACTTCATGACTAATAATCTTTACATCCCAGTACCTGCTATGATGTCTAGGACACAGTAATTATCCAATACATATTAGTGGATTGTTATAAGATATTAGCTAGTTGGCTTAAATACATCCTCTTTTTCTTTTCAGAATCAACTTCACAAACATTACTAGTCAACCAATTATGACTGTAAATATTAAACAAGGTGCTTGGCTGATGCTGTAAAGATTTCAAAGATGTACTTCCTTTGACCCTAAGGAAATTGTTTTAAAAATAAAAATACAGGGCTTCCCTGGTGGCGCAGTGGTTAAGAGTCTGCCTGCCGATGCAGGGGACACGGGGCCGTGCCCCGTCCGGGAAGATCCCACATGCCGCACGCGGAACGGCTAGGCCCTTGAGCCATGGACGCTGAGTCTGCGCGTCCGGAGCCTGTGATCCACAACGAGAGAGGCCACAACAATGAGCGGCCCGCGTACCGCAAAAAAAAAAAAAAAATTTTAATGAAAATAAAAATACAGTTAAACTCTGAGATGAAATTTAGTTTTGTCAAAAAAATATCTACTATGGCTTTATGCTTTAAACCACAAACTGGATCAATACTGAAAAACATTAGAGGAGGCCATTATAGGGTATAAGCAATTAAGTGTTATTATAATTATTATATAATATGATTTTTAAAATAAACAATTTATTTTTGGCTGTGTTGGGTCTTCGTTGCTGCGCACGGGGTTTCTCTAGTTGCAGCGAGTGGGGACTACTCTTCGTTGCGGGGCGCGGGCTTCTCATTGCACTGGCCTCTCTTGTTGCAGAGCATGGGCTCTAGGCACGCAGGCTCTAGTTGTGGCACATGGGTGCATGGGCTTAGTTTCTCTGCAGCATGTGGGATCTTCCACAACCAGGGCTCGAACCTGTGTCCCCTGTACTGGCAGGTGGATTCTTAACCACTGTGCCACCAGGGAAGTCCCTATAATATGATTTAAATGTGTAGCTAAAAGCTATTAATGGAAGTGCAAGAGGTAAACTAGAGTTACAGAGAACACTTCTAACAGAACACCTGAGCCTCAAAGGATTGGTAGTTATGACATTAGAATGCAGAAAATGCAGAGCATTCTAGGTGAGGGCAGGAGCAAAAGTTCTAAAGAGAGAATTTACAATGTGTGCTTGGAAAATAGGATATAATAGAACAAATAAAGGATTCCTTAGAACTCTGCATCTTAGAAACATTCCCTTTAAAAAAAAATTATGGCCAGAATGGGTATCTTAAGAATATTTATATATGAGGAGACTCCTTCTCTGGCTTTACTTGCTGGAAAATGAGCTGAGAGACCAACAGGACTAGCTCATGTGGACCAATAGGAAAATGACAAAGATTGCTAGTTTCCTTAATCCCTCTTCTTGCAGGAGAAAAACTTATAAAATGGTTAGATGAAGGAGGCAGGATGTCCTCCTGATGAAAATCCTTCCCTAGGTAAATTTATGTCAGAGAGATGGGGCTGGGCCCAGGAAAAGGTTCACCCCCTGATGGCCGCTCCTTCCCCTATTCCCTGAAGAATCACGTCCTTTCAGTTGATGCTTAAAAGACCCTTGCCTGACTGGGGTGTAGTAAGGAGAAAAGGTGCCCTAAGGGGAGGGCGCAAAATGTCTAAACAGCCGAGCCAAGGAGGAAAGCAGATGTTATGGGTTGAATTACACTGAAGTCCTAACCCCCAGTACCCCCCAGTACCTATATTTGGAGATAGTCTTTAAAGAGCTAATTAAGTTAAGATGAGGTCATTAGGGGGGGCTCTAATCCAATATGACTGGTATCCTTGTAAGAAGAGGGACGAAAACACACACAGAGGGAAGATCATGTGAAGACACATGGCCATCAACATACCAAGGAGAGAGTCCTCAGAAGAAACTAGCTCTGTTGACAACCTGATCTTGGACATCTGACCTCCAGGACTGTAAGAAAATTAATTTCTGTTGTTTAAGCCACCACGTCTGTTGTACTTTTTTATTGCAGCCCATGCAAACTAATACAGCAGGATCCCCAAATGTGCTTAGTATAGAATTGATTACACCTATTGGGAGAAAAGGAGGTAGGATGATCCAAGAGTTAAGTGCCTCCAAAAAATTTCATTGTGTATCTGTACATTTACCCAAGGATTGCAGAGGAGAGTGACACTTTTCTGAGGGCAAAGTGAGATAAGACACCACCCTCTAATAAGGGTAAATTTTAATGTCTGCCCATGCTGAGCATATGGCAAGAAGAAGATATATGCAACTAAAGGTATAAATTAAGAGGGAGCTAAATTGTGCTGTATAAGGAAGGAATGAGAGGCCAGAAGACAAATTTTTATGTAGAAAGTCAGAAGTCTGGGAGGCCAAGGCCAAATGGAGGAGGAGGAAAAAGAGGAGAGCCAGTGGTGACAGGTGGGGAGGTCATTTGCTTGGGCTTTGCAGTTGACCCTGCCGACACTATCTGAAATTTCCTAAGTTTCTCTACAGGTCTTGATGTGAGTGGATTTATTTTTGAGACTACAGAGAAGTGTTGCACCAGTTGACAAGTTTGATGCAGGCAAAAACAGAGACTTTTCTGGGGGATGACTCACAACTTGACCTCAACAGTTAGGGTTATCTGGGAAGTAAGAGGGATTATGTCACAATTTTGTGAGGCACTGGTTTGAACATGTGGAACTGAACAACATGGTGGATGCCAGGCAAATATGTGAACTTGACTCTGTACAAAGGATCTGGGTAAGATTCACACATGGGCTTTAGATGTTGGCAACCTAATAGCGTCTCTGAGAACTCAACTTGTTTTGTGAGCCTCCAGTGAGGCAGGCTTAGCTGTCACAGGAAGCATGGTAACTCCTCATGGGATGTCAGTCCTGCAGCAGATCTTACCCAAACTCACTGGTCAGTGAAAAAAAACCTTTTCCCTCTCTTACCACCCTTGCCTACCCTAAAAATAAAAATAAACATAAAAAAGTAAGAAAGAAGACCTCTTATACCATTGGGGTGAAGGAAGTATTGCTAATAACCCATCCAGGGCTCTAACATATGTCACTCTCTACTGTAGAAGCCCACACAGCCTTGGGCTGCTGATCTCTATAGGACATTGGTGGTGCCCAGAAAAGCCATGTCCAACAGAGTAATGGTGGCATCTGAGCATCGGCAGTGCCTGCCTGCACTGTGGGGACTTCCATGACCTTCAGAGTAACCAGGATCCCCAGCAGGTGAATAAGGTGACAAGGAAAAGATGACGAAGCAGGGCTAATTTGAGAATGACATTTGGTTTGTAGTCACTGCATCTGGCTACTTGGGTGCTCAAAGGAACTGTGAGCTTACCCTGCCCACAGGCCTGAGGAATAAGAGTAGTAGAATGGGATAACTATAAATGCGAGCAGGGTAGCAACCTTGCCCAGTGAAAATGAACTTGTTTGAGCAAAAGTGAAACATCCTCTGGGGACTCCTGGAAATACCTGGGTAGGGTATGTGCTTTGCAAGGGCTCTGGTCCTGTGTAATGTATGTGAGGCCAGAAGGTAGTAAGATGCTAGTTATTAATGTTAATGTGATCTCATTTGCTTCCATAGGCTCTTGTGACCTGGGGAAATTTTGGTTCTATTGTGTGTAATGGGGAGCTTCTGATTTTTAAAAGCAAAATAGTTGATAGAATAGAAATAGTGTTTTAGAAAGATTAAATTCCAATTTACGAGGAAAGAGAAATGACTTTAGCAGTAGGAAAACATTAGTTACATTGCTTTAAAAATTGAGGAAAAAAATTCACTGTAGGTTTTAAACAAAGCTATCCAATTTAACATGGTAATTAATATACATACCTCAAAGAAAAATAAAAATACCCTAAACTTTGGAATGACTCACAGAGGTCTACAAAACTCCTACCAATTAAGGTCCTCAGAAGTTCTTTAGCTTAAAGCAAAGCCAACATAGCTTGACTTCTAGTCTGTGCTAACACCTCTGAATAATTGCTAATGTCTTGTTTTCATGTTTATATTGCCAACTTCATGCTCCTTGAGCTGGTTTCTGAATCTTACTGTATACACACAGCTTACAATGCTTCTCTTCAAGCTGTATAAGTGGTGGGGAATGACATTGGGCCAGTTCCCTCTGCATAGTATAGGACAAACAAAACAACTGGAGGTTAAATCATTTAATCTGGCCTAAATACTTCTGTTTAACTATCTTAAACAAGTTACTGATTCTCTCTTTGTTTCATCTTTATTCTGTGTAAAATAAAAGGTCCAGATGATCCCCCAAGTTTTTCTATCATAAAACTATATGATTCTAGAAAAATAATGATATAATTACTTGAGAATCACTTTATTTTCCCATGTTGACTAAATCCTCCTGTACTTTTCCCTCAAGGCAGGTTGAAAAGATTCAGAATTTCTCTTTAGTCTAACTAAAATTGCTCTATCTTCCAATAAAAGGCAGACAGCAGCTTTAGCTTACAAAAGGGAGCAGGAAGCAAGCGAGGAGTAACTTCTGCCTAAATGAAAACTTCATTAGGAAAAATGAACTAATCAGTATGCTGTAAAGGAAAGTCATCTGTTCAGGAGGGCATAGCCTCTACTGCTACACGTACTTAATTTATATTATTATTAAAATTGCTACATAAATATATATACATATATATTTATATATTTGGAACACAGCTAATGGACCATATTTTACAACTTGGTATTTCTATCAGGAATTACTAGCTATTGTGATATTACATTTGAATATGGATGAGATAACATATTCAAGCAAATATGTGCACTGTGGTGTTAGGAATAGGAAATAAACTCGTTAAACAGAACCTTCTGCAAAGTTCCACATTCTGTGGTGAGTCAGTCAGTACATAATAGCAGAGCTGAAAGATAAGTTCAAGTGTCATCCAATAGCAATATTTCTCATCAAAAGAATATCCTGAACACTTCCACCAGGGAGGAGTTGCACTGGTAGTAGAGGTTGAGGCTCTCCAGAGACTCAGGTACTCGATGCCCTCTAGACTAACAAAGGAGTTTCGTGAGAGATCTAGAGATTTTAGACCTCTTAAATTCATCAAAGAATTTCCTAGGTTTTGGGATCATGGAGAACTTAAGAGCTTCTAAATGAAGCCATGTCACTGACTGGGTCTTGGTGCTCTGGCCGGGTATCAGGCCTGTGCCCCTTAAGTGGGAGAGCCAAGTTCAGGACATTGGTCCACCAGAGACCTCCCGGCTCCACATAATATCAAATGGCAAAAGCTCTCCCAGAGATCTCCATCTCAACACTAAGACCCAGTTCCACTCAACAACCAGCAAGCTACAGTGCTGGACACCCTATGTCAAAAAACTAGCAAGACAGGAACACAACTCACCCCATTAGCAGAGAGGCATCCTAAAATCATAAGAGGTCACAGGCACCCCAAAACACAACACCAGACATGGTCATCCCCACCAAAAAGACAAGATCCAGCCTCATCCACCAGAAAACAGGCACTAGTCCCCTCCACCAGAAAGCATACACAACCCACTGAACCAACATGAGCCAGTGGGGGCAGACACCAAAAACAACAGGAACTACAAACCTGCAGCCTGCAAAAAGGAGACCCCAAACACAGTAAGTTAAGCAAAATGAGAAGACAGAGAAACACACAGCAGATAAAGGAGCAAGGTAAAAACCCACCAGACCAAACAAATGAAGAGGAAATAGGCAGTCTACCTGAAAAAGAATTCAGAGTAATTATAGTAAAAATGATCCAAAATCTTGGAAATAGAATGGAGAAAATGCAAGAAACGTTTATCAAGGACCTAGAAGAACTAAAGAGCAAACAAACAAAGATGAAAAACACAATAAATGAAATTAAAAATTCTCTAGAAGGAATCAATAGCAGAATAACTGAAGCAGGAGAATGGATAGGGACCTGGAAGATGAAATAGTGGAAATAACTACTGCAGAGCAAAATAAATAAAAAAGAACAAAAAGAATTGAGGACAGTCTTAGAGACTTATGGGACAACATTAAATGTACCAACATTCGAATTATAGGGTCCCAGAAGAAGAATAGAAAAAGAAAGGGACTTAGAAAATATTTGAAGAGATTATAGTTGAAAACTTCCCTAATATGGGAAAGGAAATAGTCAGTCAAGACAAGGAAGAGCAGAGAATCCCATATAGAATAAATCCAAGGAGAAACACATGAAGACACATATTCATCAAACTATCAAAAATTAAATAAAAAGAAAAAATATTAAAACCAACAAGGGAAAAACAAGTAACATATAAGGGAATCCCCATAAGGTTAACAGCTGATCTTTCAGCAGAAACTCTGCAAGCCAGAAGGGAGTGGCAACACATATTTAAAGTGATGAGAGGGAAAAAAACTACAACCAAAATGACCCTATCCAGCAAGGATCTCATTCAGATTCGACGGAGAAATTAAAACCTTTACAGACAATCAAAACTTAAGAGAATTCAGCACCATGAAACCAGCTTTACAACAAATACTAAAGGAACTTCTAGGGGCAGGAAAAACAAGAGAAGGAAAAGACCTACAATAACAAACCCAAAACAATTAAGAAACTGGTAATAGGAACATACATATCAATAATTACCTTAAATGTAACTGGATTAAGTGCTCCAACCAAAAGACATAGACTGGTGGAATGGCTACAAAAACAAGACCTGTATATTAGCAGTCTACAAGAGACCCACTTCAGACCTAGGGACACATACAGACTGAAAGTGAGGGGATGGAAAAAGATATTCCACGCAAATGGAAATCAAAAGAAAGCTGGATTAGCAATTCTCATACCAGAGAAAATAGACTTTAAAATAAAGACTATTACAGGAGAAAGAAGGACACTACATAATGATCAAGGGATCAATCCAAGAAGAAGATATAACAATTGTAAACATTTATGCACCCAACATAGGAGCATGTCAATACATAAGGCAAATGCCAACAGCCATAAAAGGGAGAAAAAGCTTTTGACAAAATTCAACACCCATTTATGACAAAAACCCTCCAGAAAGTAGGCATAGAGGGATATAAGGCCTTATATGACAAACTCACAGCCAACATCGTTCTCAGTGGTGAAAAACTGAAACCATTTCCTCTAAGATTAGCAACAAGACAAGGTTGTCCACTCTCACCACTATTATTCAACATAGTTTTGGAACTTTTAGCCACAGCAATCAGAGAAGAAAAAGAAATAAAAGGAATCCTAAGAGGAAAAGAAGAAGTAAAGCTGTTTGCAGATGACATGATACTATACACAGAGAATCCTAAAGATGTTACCAGAAAACTACTAGAGCTAATCAATGAATTTGGTAAAGTTGCAGGATACAAAATTAATGCACAGAAATCTCTTGCATTCCTATACACTAGTGATGAAAAATCTGAAAGAGAAATTAAGAAAACACTACCATTTACCACTGCAACAAAAAGAATAAAATACCTAGGAATAATTCTACTTAAGGAAACAAAAGACCTGTATGCAGAAAACTATAAGACACTGATGAAAGAAATTAAACATGATACAAACAGATGGAGAGATATACTATGTTCTTGGATTGGAAGAATCAACATTGTGAAAATGATTATACTAAACAAAGCAATCTACTTATTCAGTGCAATACCTATCAAACTACCAATGGCATTTTTCACAGAGCTAGAACAAAAAATTGCACAATTTGTATGGAAGCACAAAAGACCCCAAATAGCCAAAGCAATCTTGAGAAAGAAAAACCAAGCTGGAGGTATCAGGCTCCTGGACTTCAGACTATTCTTCAAAGCTACAGTAATCAAGACAGTATGGTAATGGCACAAAAGCAGAAATATAGATCAATGGAACAGGATAGCAAGCCCCAAGATAAACCCACACACATATGGTCAACTTATTTTTGTTAAAGGAGGCAAGAATATACAATGGAGAAAAGACAGTCTCTTCAATAAGTGGTGCTTGGAAAACTGGACAGCTACATGTAAAGGAATGAAATTAGAACATTTCCTAACACCATATACAAAAATAAACTCAAAATGGATTAAAGACCTAAATATGAGGCCAGATACTATAAAACTCTTAGAGGAAAATGTAGGCAGAACACTCTATGACATAAATCACAGCAAGATCCTTTTTGACCCACCTCCTAGTGAAATGGAAATAAAACCAAAAATAAAGAAACGTGAACTAATGAAACTTCAAAGCTTTTGCACATGAAAGGAAACCATAAACAAGATGAAAAGACAACCCTCAGAATGGGAGAAAATATTTGCAAATGAAGCAACTGACGAAGGATTAATCTCCAAAATTTACAAGCATCTCACGCAGCTCAATATCAAAAAAACAAACAACCCAATCCAAAAATGGGCAGAAGACCTAGACATTTCTCCAAAGAAGATATACTGTTTGCCAACAAACACATGAAAGGATCCTCCACATCACTAATCATTAGAGAAATGCAAATCAAAACTACAATGAGGTATTACCTCACACCAGTCAGAATGGACATCATCAAAAATCTACAAACAATAAATGCTGGAGAGGGAGTGGAGAGAAGGGAACCTTCTTGCACTCTTTGTGGGAATGTAAATTGATACAGCCACTATGGAGAACAGTATGGAGCTTCCTTTAAAAACTAAAAACAGAACTACCATATGACCCAGCAATTCCACTACTGGGCTTATACCCTGAGAAAACTATAATTCGAAAAGAGTCATGTACCACAATGTTCATTGCAGCTCTATTTACAATAGCTAGGACATGGAAACAACCTAAGTGTCCATCAACAGATGAATGCATAAAGATGTGGCACATATATACAATGGAATATTACTCAGCCATATAAAGAAACCAAATTGAGTTATTTATAGTGAGGTGGATGGACCCAGAGTCTGCCATACAGAGTGAAATAAGTCAGAAAGAGAAAAATATGTAACGTATGCTAACACATATATATATTTGAAATGAAAAAAAAAAGAAAATGGTTCTGAAGAACCTAGGGGCAGGACAGGAATAAAGACGCAGACATAGAGAATGGACTTGAAGATGCAGGTAGTGGGAAGGATAAGCTGGGACGAAGTGAGAGAGTGACATGTACTTATATACACTACCAAATGTAAAATAGATAGTGGGAAGCAGCTGCATAGCACAGGGAGATCAGATTGATGCTTTGTGTCGTCCTAGAGGGGTGGGATGGGGGGGGGGTCATAGGGAGATCCAAGAGGGAGGAGATATGGGGATATAGGTATATGTATAGCTGATTCACTTTGTTATAAAGCAGAAACTAACAAAACATTGTAAAGTAATTATACTCCAATATGATGTTAAAAAAAAAAACAAAGAATATCCTAGTGACTTCTATTTATCTACATTTAGTCATATCTGCAGAAAAATTCAGTACACAGAAATAGGAATGCAAAATATTTATGAACAGTTATTTGATTTGTCAAATACCCAACTTCAAACCTTAAACCGCACTGGATTTCACAAAATCTCAGTGAGTTTGCTTTAAAAAATTTTTAAAAAGAAGAAGAAATGAAAAGAAGGAAGAAAAGGAAAAAAAAAAGAAAGAAAAAAGGCAGGTGCAATCATAATAGATATGGCTCTCAAGAAACATCGGAGAATTGTGCTACAAAATAAGCAATTTAATCATGGCATAAATAGAAGATAAACTTTATAGAATGCAGAAAATAATTTTCTAAGTATATTCTTATAATTTTACAGGAGAAATGGGAGTAAAAGAGAACTAATATTTATTGAAGTCTGCTATGGACTTGGCTCCTTTATTTAACCCTCAGCACCATCCAGTGATGTCAGTATTATAATTCCTTTTAAAGTGAAACATAACAGAGAATGACATGTGATAAACATTATAGGAAACCACATCTGAGGACCAGAGGGAGATATGGATACATGCGAACATAGGTAACGAGGACAAACTACTTACAAATGGAACAAAAAATCAAAATCTTAGCTTATGCATATTTCTCCCATAAAAATAAGAAGTACTAAGACAGCTAAAACAAGCAGAAGAGGCCAATGTTAAAAAGGTCTTTGGAACAACATTAAGTTGTTTTTAATGAAGAGAAAAAAATAATAAATTACCTGGAAAGGATCAGGCAAACATCATTCAATGAAAAGAGGAGGGATTGATTTTCTTCTCCCTCCTTATTTCCTCTTTCTTTATTGAAGGCAATCTTTTGTCCTGTGGATTATTAAAGAAGTGTTGTTTAGGCCACCCAGACTATGGTATTTTTTTTTACAGCAAACATGGCAAATTAAAGTAATATTAATGGCAAAATGGAAGCCAATAGACCAAATGCAGTGTGTAACCAAATTAAAAAAGACAACAGAAATCAGAAGAATCACTTTCAAAAGTCTTTGCAAAGTATTAGTAAAGCAAATGTTTAAGTCAATTATATCAGTAATAAGTGGAAGCAGAAATATGTAGACACAACAAAAGTTTATATGGAAAATAGAACTTATGAAACACACACACACACACACACACACACACACACACACACACAAGGGAGAGAAGAAGCAAAGCACTGTAAAGGAGAAAATAAGGTACAGTTTAACTAAAAGTTTTCTAATAATTAAACCATTTATTTTTATTATACCATGTAAGTGTAACAATCTAGTTTATTACTGATAACTCTTTGATGATAATAAAATCATTGTTTCTTTTTTATATTAGGAAATATATTTTTGTTTATTACACAGCAAATATTCTTGTAAAATAGATAAACAAATACAGATAAACAAAACCAGCTCTATATTAATTAGACTAGGCTAGGTTTTGCCATGGTAACAAAAAATTCCCCATATCTCAGGGGCTTAAAACAAACAAATCAACCAAAAAGATTTACTTTCCTCACTCATGCAGAACTGCTCCTGTGAATTATTGTGTCAGGTTTCTTAGGCTGCTATAACAAAATACCATAGTCTGTGTGGCCAAAGCAACAGAAATTTGTTTCCTTACAAGAAGTCCATGATGAAGGTGTTTTGGTGGAGTTGATTTCTGAAAAGAGAAAAAGTGGAATATTGAAAAATACCCCAAATGACAATGACACTGTGTATAATTTTCTTTTGTAACATTGTTCTTATAACTAATCTAATAATGCTATGATAAAAATCACTTTGTCTTGTTACGATCTGTCACAGTACAAAAACATTACATAATTATTGACTATATTCCTCATACTGTACATTTCATACCCATGACTTATTCATTTTTCAACTGGAAGTTTGATCATTTTTAAATGTATAGAAATATTACATCACTATGTTGTGTAACAGGAAATAACATAGTATTGTAGCTAGCTCAATTATACTTCAAAAACCAACAAATATAGAAAGATCAGATTTGTGGCCACTGGAAGAGGGGAGTAGGTGGAGGGGGAATTGGATGAAGGCAGTCAAAGGGTACAAACTTCCAGTTATAAGATAAATAAATACTAGGGGTGCAATGAACAACATGATAAATAGAATTAACTCTGCTATATGTTATATATGAAAGTTTAGAGAGTAAATCCTGAGTTCTCATCACAAGGAAAAAATTCTTTCTATTTCTTTAATTTTTTTAAAAAAATTTTATTTTATATTGGAGTATAGCTAATTAACAATGTTGTGATAGTTTCAGGTGCACAGCAAAGGGACTCAGCCATACATGTACATGTATCCTTTCTCACCCAAACTCCCCTCCCATCCAGGCTGCCACATAACATTGAACAGAGTTCCCTGTGCTATACAGTAGGTCCTTGTTGGTTATCCATTTTAAATATAGAAGTGTAGACATGTCAATCCCAAACTCCCTAACTATCCCTTCCCCACTCCACCCACCCTGGTAACCATAAGTTCATCCTCTAAGTCTGTGAGTCTGTTTCTGTTTTAATTTTGTATTTATATGAGATGATGGGTGTTCACTAAACTTATTGTAACAATTATTTCATGGTGTATGTAAGTCAAATCATTATGCTGTACACCTTAAACTTGTTCACTGCTGTGTGTCAATTATATCTCAATAAAACTGGAAGGAAAAAAAGAGAAATAAAGCATTAAGCTCTCGACACTTTTTTTAAAATTGTGTTAAAATAAATATAAAATTTACAATTTTAATCATTTTAATGCCACTGTACACTTCAGTGGCATTAAATACATTTACATTTTTGTGCCACGAGCACCACTATCCATCTCCAGAACTTTTTCATCATCCCATATTGAAACTGTACCCACTGAACACTAACTCCCTACTCACCCTGCCCCCAGCCCCTGGTAACAATTGTTCTACTTTCTGTCTCTATGAATTTGGCTACTCTAGGTATCTCAGGTAAGTAGAATGACATAGTATTTGTTTTTTTGTAACTGGCCAGAATAAAATTACTACTAAAGAAAACTTTCCAAAGCATATTCTTCTAGTATGAATTCCAAATAAAAAAATTTTAGAAGGGGAATAGATGTATTAAACAGTGTGAAACATTTTGAGCATTTTATTGTGTCCTGGCAAATATTTTTCCTGAAATATATTGTAGAATCATCCCAATTCCTTAAATCCTTGTGAACATTAGACATTACTTAAGAATAAAAAGAGAAGGGCAAGGAGGAAAAAGAGTTGAGGAAAACTTTTTGCTAAGTATACCATCAAAAAACATCACTTCTTTGTTTTAATTTTTTTAACCCAAAAATCCTATTATTATCTTTTTGCTTGCATATACTTTCAATGATATGGATAATGTAGTCACTATTTTGGTTAATTTTTTTTTTCTCAGAGAAGCATTTGCTGTTCAATTACAGACATTTTACCCATTCTAAGTTATTCGCTACTTTGAGGAAGAAGTCTTAATTCTAACGTATTTAAACGTTTGTGCATACATATGGGCCAAAGATTCCATACAAGAAATTGATATTTAGCAGCACCTTATCCTGACAAAGTCCCAATGATCAAGGTTAAAAAGTAGATACAATATTGTCTCTCTCTGAGCCTGTTTTTATCATAAAGCCAGAAACTCACATGCCATCACCTGAAAGAGCACATCTGTACTATCAGAAAGGATGCACACTTTTTCCAAGAATAGTATTAGAATGTGACAGATGAATAAACATCTGTGATCTTCATCAGAGCATCTTTACCTCTTTACCTCACCAGAGAGCTGTGTTAAAGGTGGACAGCCCCTGAAGAAGGTACAAGCCCATGAATCCACCAAGTGCTGAACTTCTTCCTGGCCCTAATGTGCTCGGTAGACTTCAGCTGGATGTGAGCTCTTGCCTCAAGCTATTTACACCATGATCAGCCTAGTAATTAGCAAAATGTTTAATATAATATAGAAGCAATTAGGAGGTGATAACATGCAATTAAGATGTGTTTTCAGATTAAAGATTTTATAGTGCTCTTTTTCTTGAAAAGATAAAGTGCCTATCTCAAAATGTCAAACTGCAGTGATTTAATCTGAATTATTTTCAATTAATATGCATGTATTCTTGCGATGTGTTCACCGTTCTTATTGACATTGATAAATTAAGCTCATCCCAGCTGAATTTATCCTTGAGTCACTCTATATTTCCTGAATGTCAGCTCTTCATTCGTATTTTTTTTCTTTGCCTACAAGCTGTGAGTGATCTAACTCTAAGTCCCTTGATTCATCCCTGGGATTACAGTGATGTGTCAGTCTGGAAGAACAATAATCTGAAAGGGCACTGTTATAAATAGAGTGTTAGAATATAATTGTTTGTCATGTCATTTCTCCTCTTTAAATTCCCTTGAGTCCTGTTGAAGTAATTTAGACAGCTAAGATGACAAGAGTCTTGAGACTGTACTTATAGAGTTGTCCAACACATCTTTAGCCTATTCTGCGTTTTGAGACCATCTTGTCTGCAAAGTAGGAGAAGCAAACATCAAATGAGTTTTGACTACAGTGTGGATTTAATTTGAGAGTTTACACAGGCTACTCTTTGTACAGTACAAGCATTATGCCTCCTAATTCATCTGTACGTGTTGGGACAATGGCTGTTAAATGGCATTTAAAATTAATTAGAAATTGTCATGAGTGAGCACTGCAGCCGTTGAAGATAACTTAGAGGAATTAAATATTTAATGTGTAGGAGTTTGTTGGTGTTGTCTTTTTTGTAAAGACAATGTGCAGATGAATGGTTTGGGAGTAAAATATTTAATTTTTAGCTGTTATTATTTTATATCAATTTCACTATTTGTAAATTAAAACTAATATTAATGATTACAGCAGTAATACATGCCCTATAATATGGTGATAAAATTAGAAACAAATCTAATATTTCTTTCTAAACAAAATGTACAGAAATGCTTCACATCTGAGAATTATTATTTATTAAGAAGCACTTCAATTTACAGTTGGTTTAGTACTTAAAATTGTATCTTTACAAATTATGAATGAGTGTAATTTAAGAGGTAACAGTTCATAGAATAATGAATATACCTTATGCCATGATGGATTTACAAGTACACTTATTAGATCTAGTAAATAAACATTTAACTTCGGTTTAACTGAATTTTTTTACCTATCCAAGTTCACTAAAATGAAGAAAATGAATGTTTTGACAAAAATTGTCATCTTTGTAAAGAAAGAATTTAACATTCTTTACTTGATCAATGTTTACATTATCAATGTTTGTGGCCTATGGTCTTTGAAGTGGGGTGCATCCACCTAGAAGAGCCAGACAATCCTTGAAGTATGCAAACAAAATATTATATTCATTTAAATTATATTTACATTTCAGCTAAAAATAAGAAATACATTTAACTTCCAATATGTAAATGACATCCCTGTCCTCACTCTGTCCTGTGTCAAGGGCTCACACAGAGGCCATATGTTATATATGCATGTGCAACGTATCCTAGGCAAGAGAGCAGTTCACAGCGTAGAGGTATCAACCGAGGAATCATCAAGGCATTTGTTTGCTTGTGTTGTATTTCCATACAGAGCATAGTTAAGTGGATTTGTGGACTATGTTAGTTTTAATTAAGCTAGCCCTCAATATTGACAAGTGACTTTATAAGTTTCCAGCAAAGAAAATGCAGCTGAATATACTCATCATGCCAGTGTGAGTGAATTTAAACAAAAATCTTGTCATAATTGGAGATGGGATTGAAAAATTAGCATCCTGATTTAGTAAGAGGGACCAATAATGCACCTCTTCCATTTAGGACTACTTGTCTTTAAGAAGTATCTTTTTTAGTGGTGACAACCATTAAGCAGGTATCAAAATAAATTAAACTTATTTATAATTTATAAAAAATAAGAATATATATTCATAAATGTATATAAGTATATATATAAGCATATGTATTTATAAAAGTAACTAAACACTTATTTTTTCTGTACAAACAAAATGTCATTTCTTCCATTAAATATCGTTCGAGTGATAAAAATAAGATTTGTAACATTAATAAATAAAATGAAGTAGACATTTAAAATTTTTTATTCTAGATGAATTTCATTCTAACTTTCAGAGTATCTTTTATGCATTCATAGGATGAATATGCATAAAGAACAATAAAATATATTAGCTCAACTAGATAAGTGCACATATTAAAACCAAATAGTCATTTTTGTAACCATTTGGTCTAATCAAGCAAATAATGTTTGATCAGAAAAGTTTACAGACTACTGTTATAGACAGCCAGTCCTTTGCCCATTCAATATACTGAGGTATGTAAAGTGTGTTTAAGTGTATGTGAGCTTAAACACACACACACACACACACACACACACACAGGTGCACAAAAGTATATTCTAGAACCCATATATAAGTTTATGTAGAAATGTACTTTCATTTAATATACCTTTATTAAATATCAAGGTACTGTACTAAGTACGGGATAGAAAATATGCAGTGGGTTTTGCTTTTCACAGTGTGAAATTCTCACATGGTTGCTGCAAAATTATTTGAAAGAAACATGGTGGAGAGAAGGTCAGTATAATAGTGAAAATTATGTATTAGAAAAATATCTGATAATTATCCTGCTGTAGGAAGTAAACACATTTTTCTGTACAAATTATAATAATAAATTATTATTTATATTTATACATTATTATTATAAAAATATATATGAAAACAAACATAGTTAGGCCCTATGCTATTGGCATCTTTTCAGGTCAAAAACTGTCATATTGGTGATGTATGTCCACTAAACGTCATAGAACAAAGTTTCCCTTGACTTTATACAGCCCCTATTTCTTTCTAAGACTGTAAAAACCTAGAACAATGTCTTGCCTATGGTAGGTACACAATAAGTATTTGTTGAATATTTATCAGCACTGATATTAGCACAGTATTTCTCGTACATTGTTGTTACCTAGTCATGCTAATCACCTTCTCCCTACTCTCAACCTCTTTTTAGAGAACTTATTGCTTGCTGGCCACAGTTGATGGACAGCTGACAAGTGCCCAGTATGATTGTCTCTCCAAAATGAGAAACTGGCGTCCAAAATAGGCAGGGGCAAAGCGTCTAATTAAGCTTGGTGAGATCTCCTGGGACCCAGACCACGACGGGGATGTGAAGCACTTGGCAAATTCAGAGAATTAGGATGATTAAACATGGTTTTGTAAAAGTTGCTTTGAGGATTCTGGTGAATAGTATCCTGGGTCACCAAGTCACATAGACCTTAAGTCCGTGCTTTGCACTGGACTAAGTTTAACTGGCAGTCCAGAGACAGAGAATGGGCATTCAGACTCTAGCTATTTGATTTTTACACTTCCGTGAATGATGTCCTAGCGTAAGGACGTTTCTCTGTAGCTGATCAAATCAGACTTCACTTAAAAATTTGATTGAGCTGGTTTTCTAGCTTCAGAAAATTTCTCAAATGCTTTTGACTGCTTAAAGGAATGTAGATAAATACTGTGTCTGATGTGTACGTCCAATCTCTCAGTTCTTTCTGATTCTACAATGTACTTAGAGGTAATCTGAGGAAGACACACCAATCAACAAATTATGTTGGCAAAATGATAAAGAATAGTGATCCATTTGAATGATACCTTTAAATAGATTTATTTATATATCAGTCATTCAAAATAATCAATATTAATTTTTTAATATTAAAATTTTGTGCATTTGATAAAATCATCTTGAATTCAATCCGATCAATAAAGCATCGCTTAAAAATTCTAACATTTAATTTTTAACTGGCAAAATAGATTCTTTTAAGTTTATTCATGTCAATAAACAAAAATGTTTTATCTATAAATCATTTCACACATTTAAAAGTTTATATTTTAGATAAGTGCCTCAATAGAATATAGTTTTTGCCATTATGTTACTATTAAACAAGAAAGTGTGTTTTGAGGTTAATTTTTAGAAAATGTCCTGCAATTATTTTAAACAATCTAAGCATAAGATGCTATAGGAAAATTGCCATTACTTTTATCAGAGAAAGAGCACCCATCAAACACTAAAAGCAGTTTCTAATGTTTGTATAATTTGAGGATAATTTTTCAGCCACCTTCTTATATGGAGGTGATCATAAAAAGGACACTCAGCCCTTAATTAGTATTCTGCATATTATCAAAATGATGAATAATCTACTGGTATTCAGGATAGACTCATGATTTTAAACATGTTTATTTGTTTGTTTTTAACCAGTCAATAAGGAGTTAAGTTCCTCCCCACACTACTCAGGTTTTTGGCTCATTGTGGCTAAACAAAACAATGGAACAATAATACTTATCTTCCTAAAATAAATGTATATTAGATATTTTCATAGACACTTGAGAACATGCAGTGTTTTTAACAATGAAATATTTCAGTGCATCAGCAGCTAAGCTAAGAATCTGTAATGTAGCCTTTTAAAATTTTCCTGATCAAATTTAATTCTACTGGGTTATATAAAGGATCCATTTACATTTCCAACCTTTAAGGAAAATTGAAAGAAGAGTTTTAACAGCTGTGCAGTTTAGTTACAATTGTTTGCTAATAAAAGATTGATTTTATTTCAGAGCAAGTAAAAATTACCAATAGCAGCAATGTCCCCAACTAACACACAGACTTCATTATGTCCTACCTAGACTTATGCATGTGTTTATAAAATGTGGGCTTTCCGCTTTACAATACGTCAAATAACTAACTAATTTTGAAAATCCCATCTTAAAACCTAATTCAGGGGGAAAACCTCTCAACCTAACAAAAGGAATTATTGCCGGAGATTAAACTGCTTGATGCTCTTCATTGTTCTAGTGGAGTCAGGAGGGAATATTAATTGAGATGTGCCATGGATTCCGGTGTGTGTTCCATAGTGGTTCACAGGTTTCCTGGTGGTCCTTCCAACAGGAATAGCATAAATGAGTGGAATAAGACAGATCATTCTGAACCACAGTAGTTAAGCCATTGTTCTGTTTGGCACAAAAGGTAATGGTTGGTTGATTTGCTTTATTTCTGTGCTGTTCTGATTTTTCCCTCATACACCCTAATCTCTGCCACTTCCTCTGTGAGTCATCAGCAGCTGGACCCAGTGAGACCACAGGAAATGGATCCTAGAAAAGAGCTCTAATGGAGCTATTACTCAAGTTCAATTCTCTTTAAGTCTGGTAAGAACTGAGAGTAACAGAAGATAGAAAAAAAGAATTATTTTGCATTTTCTGCTTTGAAGAGCCTCCAAATCATGCTGACCTATTTATATTTCTCTGCAGTCACACGATAGATGTATTTATCTCAGTAGTTCTTATGCACAAATACACTGTAGATGAAAAAAATAAGAATATTTTACACTATTACCCACAGTAATTTAATTATTTCTGCTGGAGATTTTTTGTTTATTGGTTTGGTTTTGTAGTAGTTTATTTTCTTTTGCAAATTCCAAAAGCAATATCTTAGTACTTTTTTTCCCATGTAGAATCTATCCAACAGTTTCTGCTAGTCTACATCTGATACAGTTACTATGATAACCTCCATTAAACAAAAACATCCCTATTTTCTCACCACACGAGGGGATCTTGAATTGGATTTACAAAGAGCAGCTTGATTTATGGTTGTTTTCTCTCCATCTTATTTGAAAACAAAAACAAAAACTTAACATGGCATCAGGCTTTGATATGAGGGAGTTCCCATAGTCTACTGGCAAAATCTCTAGCTTATCTTGACTAGAGATTAGGCTAGAGATTTTACTAAAGAGGAAGGTGTCAGGTACACCTGAAACTGTGGCTACGGTGCTAGGCTATTTAACAGGACTCTGAATAAGAGAGCCCCATATCTCAGGCTTCTACTATTCCTTTACTCCTCAAGTGGAATTTCAGTCTCCTTCAACTAAAAAAAGATATTTAAAAATGTGCAAAGTATTAAATAAAGCTTATTTGTTAACACATTTCTCCTACACATGGTATAAAGGAAATCTGTAGGAATTACAACCACAGATGATAGTGTCTCTTCGTTGACCAGAAGTATAGGGAAATAAGATGAGATCTCTGAAAACAATTATGGACGTAGAGAGAGTGTGCAGTCCTCTAGTGCTGGAGGCCCCTCTCCCCACTATACCCTCTCTACCCATGCAGACTTGCCTTTTTCTATTACTCTCACACAGTACCTCTTTGCTGGGGTCCCTACATCTGTCTTCTCAGCATGCCATGTGCAGAACAGAAGGCTCCATCTATTGAACCCAACCTGACCTTCATTCCACAAGGGTCATGTTTCCTGAAACTCTTTAGGCATCCTTCCCTTCCCTTCCATACTTTAATGGCAAAATTGTTGTAAAAGATCTAATGATTTGCTCTACTTAGAAATATCTTCAGCCAACAAAAGACTCCAAGAGTTTAAAAAAAGGCAGTATAATTCTCTCATACATCTACATTTAAAATCTATTCCCCCTGAAGGGGATTAAGTCTAAATTATTGTGTCGGTAAGAAAATGACTTTTTTAGCCTTAGTTATATTAGGAATTGGGGAGTTTTAAATATCGTATATGTTAGTATTAATTCATTCTAAAAGTATATTTTTAGTACCACAGAAATGCCTACAAAAATGTAATGTTACTTTTCCAGAGAATTTTATGCTCTCTATCTAATTTTAAAAAAATCTTTGGGAAGTTGTGAAATATTAGGGGATTTAAAGATTCAATATTTATAAATCCCACATCTGTCTTCAGCAATGGGTGCCTTTAAAAGTAACAACCTCAAGTCCTGAAAATAACTCTGTTTTTTAAAAATATATGTGTTTTACATTTTATGGCATTGCCAGATATTTTGACTCATAATTACATACCAGAAAATATCACTATACCTTTCTCAAGATGAGTGACATGGTAGACAAGCCCAGTTTCACCAGTTCAAATGTAAATTAGTTTTTGGTTAGGAAAAAATAATTAAGATTTATTCATGTGTTTTGGAGAAATTCACTAAGTTTTATAGCATCTCAGTGCAAATTAATCCCTGATTAATGCTCATTTGCTTTCATGCGTGATCTCTGGTACTAGGGACTCAATACTTTCCCCCGTATGTTTTAGCTTTTATTCATACAGCATGGATTAGTTTTACATAATAAGACATCTGACAGTTTTCAATCTTTTGATATAATAAGAGGTTAGGATAAGCCTGAAAGCCTTCCGGTTATACTTAGTTTTAACAGATTTGTTTGTTTTACAATGGAAATGGTTTTTTTCTTTAAAATTTTGAACTATTTACAATTGCTTGTTTTCTTTTACTATTATAATATTTACGATAATACTCTAGAATTATAAAGTGGCCTCAATGACCTTTGTTTTACATGAAACACAAAACAGATCACAATGAGAATTTCCAAAAGGGATGCATATTTTGTAACCTGATGAATAATGGTGATAGAAAATGACCCTGTATTAATCATTAATGCCTTTTTCTCATTACTTACTCATTTTCTCCACAAAGATTTGTTAAGCATCTTTAAGGCATTTTGCTAGGTAGTTTTTACTTAAACACAAGCAGATAATACTTCAGCTTTACAAAAAATTATTAATAAGAGAATAACCGCCTTGATATTTGCTGTATAATTCTTTTAAAAATGTCCCTTATCCTCCTGAATAAGTTTGCAAATATTTTATTTCATGGAACCTCTATACTCCAAGAAAACAGAAAGGAAAACTCTTCTGTTATCTTCTCCAAGCTCTCCCACCACAGAGCTTTTGCCCATGCAGTTTTCCCAAACTAAAATGTCTTATCCCTTTACCTTTTCTTTACATTCTAGCAATAGACAGTGTGAGGGAATTAAGTCTCAGCCTCTTTAGTCACTCATGATCAAAACGATGATAAGTTAAAACTAGAAAATAGAAGGGGTCCTAAGAAGCCATCTCTTCCTTCTGGTACTGTTTTGTATCTATCTCAGCAAAGTAGGGATGAAGACCAGTGATGACTCTTGGAATACATGCTCTTCAGCATCCACTCCACAGAGAACCAGGTATTGGCACAAGCCATAGACAAATAGTTTGGTAATAATGGGTTCAGTGATGAGTTTGGGGGTGGGTAGTGTAGAAAACTGGAGCAGGAAATTTGAATAATGGAGGGGAAAATGCTAGGAAACTTTCAGGTTACCACAAATGGGATGTTCTCACCAGCACTGTCTGTAAAGACCTGCTTTACTTTGTACCAGTTGTATTGTTTAGATGCTAAGGCATACTATAGAAAATATGAGCCTAAGAGATATTTGGTCAATAAGGGATTTGGGCACTGAATTAATGTTGGAGACAATAACAACATAAGACTAAACTTATGGGGGAATTCCATATTTATTGCATTTTAGGAGGAATAGGACAGCCTTCCAAATATATTGAGATCTATTGGGAGAAAGGAAGCTTTCCAAAGTGTGATAAAGATTCATTGCACCCACTACACACTTAGAATGACAATATGGAGTATGGAAGTATTACCTATGAGACTACAAGTTTCAACTTACAGCCATCTATAAAAATATCAAGGAATATGAAGTGATATCATAAAACCAGGGAAATCAGAGAGGGTGTCTCACAAGAAGGAGCAGTAAAGATGTAGTTCAAAGCATGAATCTAAAGTCAGACAGGTCTAGGTTTAAATCCAAGCTCTACCTTTATTAGAAATGTTACTTTGGACGAATTACTTCACTTCTCTAAGTTTCAGTTGCCTCATCTGTGCAATGGGAACAGTATTAACCCCTGCCACGTAAACTAGTAGTGACTATGCAGTGATTAGCTCAGTGCCTATGATGAAGTTGTCACTACAGACAAATCTTTATTACTGCTTCTCAGAATTCCTACAGCAATTTATTAGTACCATTGCAATGTCTATATTGCATTATAGTTATTTAGCTTTCAGTTTCTACCAAATTTTTGCTGCAGCTTCAATCCACATCAGTTTCAGCTTTGAACCAACACATTGCCTCAAAAACTGTCTTTTCCGGAAGAATTATTTGAAGTCGTCAGAGTAATGTCACCAAAATGGCAGCATAGAAGACCTCAGCCTCCACCCAACTTTAAGAAGCTAAGAGGTCATCCCAAAATTTCAATCCAAAATGTTCTTCTCCAAGACACATTATAATAAAACTGTTTAAATCAAAGGCAAAAAGCAAATTTTAAAAGCAAGAAGAGAAAAAAAAACCCATCTCATACAAAGGAATCCCCCCGTGGCTATCAGAAGATTTCTCATCAGAGACCTTGCAGACCAGGAGAGAATAGGATATATCCAGAGTGCTGAAAGGAACTGGCAACCAAGAATAGTTAACGCAGCAAAGATATCCTTCAAAAATGAAGGCAAGGACTTCCCTCGTGGAGCAGCGGTTAAGAATCTGCCTGCCAATGCAGGGGACACGGGATCAATCCCTGGTCCGGGAAGATCCCACATACTGTGGAGCAACTAAGCCTGTGAGCCACAACTACTGAGCCTATGCTCTAGAGCCCACATGCCACAACTACTGAGCTCACGCCGCAACTACTGAAGCCTGAGCACTCCAGGGCCCACGTGCCGCAACTACTGAGCCTGCGTGCCTGGAGCCCATGTTCTGCAACAAGAGAAGCTACCGCAGCGAGAAGCCCGTGCACCACAGTGAAGAGTAGCCCCCATTTGCCGCAACTAGAGAAAGCCCATGCACAGCAACAAAGACCCAATGCAGCCAAAAAAAAAAAAAAAAAAAAAAAAATTATAAAAAAAAAATGAAGGCACGATAAATACTTTCCCTTAAAAAAAAAAAAGCTGAGCTCATCACCACTAGATTTACAAGAAATGCTGAAACGTCTTCAAACTGCAACAAGAGGATGCTAATTAGTACCATAAAAATGTATACAAATATACAACACTCTGGTAAAGGTAAGTATGTAGTCAGATTCAGAATACGCTAGTAGTGTAATATGGCAGTGTATTAACCACTTGAATATAAAGGTTAATGGCAAAAGTATGAAAATAGCAATAACTATAATAATTTGTTAACAGATACACAATATAAATAGATGTAAATTGTGAAATCAAAAATATAAAAGAGGGTGTAAAAAGACTAACTCACAGAAACACAGAGTAGAATGATGGTTACCAGGTGTTGGGGAATGGGGGAAATAGGGAGTGTTGGTCAAAAAATGTATTTGATAATTTGTTGAATTTTTTAACAATCTCTTTTCAAAAAGGATTTGAGGAGACATGAAGAATATTTATAATTTCATTTAAAGAAAAGTATGTGTTAAAGTATAATCAATATTTATTTAATTAAATATTAACGAATATTTGAATTTATTAACCAATCAAATAGGTTGTATTTATGTAATAAAAGGGTTGAGTTAGAGCTGAGAACACCTGATTTTGAATCTAGGTTCTGCCCCTTATTTCAGTGTTTGAGAAAAGGCTTTATAGTTCCTGAACCTCAAAAACTGTGAAAAATAATTAAAATGTAATGAGATGCCATTATGTGAAAGCAACCATTCATAGTGCCTGGCAACCAATGACACTTAGGAAAGTTTTAGTGATACTGCCTTTAAATGGATACACAAAATATCTCAGAATTATTTTACTGCATTGTCGGATTTTTATGTCTCTCGTACAAAGTATGTATCCACGAAGCTAACTCATCTATGACGCTGTACACAAATAATTTGAGATTAGTTATGGAAGAATAACAGGAAAATGAGAAAATTCCCCAAAACACAAATAAAATGAGATAGGATGTTTTTCTTAGATCCTTTCATTTCCTCCAAAGAAAATTTATCCTGTATCTATTGATTAGAATATGCTGATACGTTTTTAACAAAACTCTTAACATGAAAATATAATTTATCCTATATTTTATTAAACAGTTATTTACACAGTATTATATTAGTTTCCTAGGACTGCTGTATCAAAGAACCACAAACTGGGAGGCTTACAAAAACAGAAATCTGTTTTCTCACAGTTCTGGAGGCTAGAAGTCTGAAATCAAGGTTTCAATAGGACCATGTTTCCTCTGAGACTCTGGGTAGAATTCATTTTTGCCTCTTCCTAGCTTCCAATGCTAACTATCAATCCTTGACATTCCTTGGTTTGAAGCTGCAACACTCCAATTTCTGTCTCGGTTGTAACATGGTGCTTTTCTCATGTGTCTATGTCTTTTCTTATAAGGATACCATTTTATTGGATTTAGGGTCCACCCTAATAAACCTCATCTTAATTTAATTACATCTGCAAATACCTTATTTCTAAATAAAGTTACAGGGCTTCTGGCCGTGCTCTGCAACAAGAGAAGCCATCGCAATGAGAAGCCCGTGCACCGCAAGGAAGAGTAGTCCCTGCTCACCGCAACTAGAGAAAGCCCGCATGCAGCAGCGAAGACCCAACACAGCCAAAAATAAATAAATAAAACAAATATAAACAAATAAATAAATAAATAAAAGTTACATTCACAAGTACCAGAGCTTAGGATCTCAACTTATCTTTTCAGGGATACAATTGAACCCATAACACACCCCTATTATATAGCAGGTAATACTCAAGCCATGGAGGACTCAACAGTAAAAAAGCCAAAAAAAGAAAGCCTTACAATAACATCCACCTCTGTTTTGGGAAAAGAAGGTTTGGGCTCCATATCTGCTCAGGAGATCCTCCTTGCAGAATTTCTCCACCCCAGCCATTTCTTATTTTTCAGATACACCAGTATTCTTTACAAATTCAGTTTCCTCCCAGATTTGTAGATTAGAAAAAATGGCTCTCTTTTTATGTTCAGCTTAGTAGGTGACTATCTAATAGTAGATTAAAGCTAAAAAGTATCAAGAACACATAACCACAAAATTCTCTTGTATCTGTTTAACAGATGTGGAAACTCTACCCATCTTATTACTCTGATTGTATCACACTTGTTAGGCAGTAACAATGGTGTGCACAGCCCTCCAATTATAGAATTAGACACGTCCTGACTCAGTTGGCAAGTTGGACAAAGACAGTGCAAACAAACATTAGGAGGATGTGAGTAATAATAGGGAAGAAAATTCAATGAATTACTGTTTGTTTCCAGTATTATTCCATATTATAAATGTCAAAATTCTGAGAGTTAAATGGAAAAAATGAAAAATCATATTTAGATAATTAGAGGAATTAGTACATACTTCTTAGAACATTTCAAGAAATTTATAGGAAAAGCTAATTTCTCCCTAATCACCTTTCAGTTCCATACCCTTTTTTGTGTGTTGTTGCATGGTTTTATGTGTGGATATGTGTATTGTTTTAAAGAAAAAAAATAATGCCATTATTGTGTACAATTTACAACTTGTTTTCTTTTCACTAGAAGTTCTATCACATACTGAGAATGATATAAGACCACCAGTGATTATGAATTTATCAATTTATCCTATTGAATCTGTCAGGTTTTGTTTTTTATATTTTGAGACTATATTATTAGTTTCATACATATTTAGGATCACAATAACTTCTCAGTAGATTAACAAT
The DNA here is from genome assembly GCF_003031525.2 of Neophocaena asiaeorientalis asiaeorientalis. Classification (NCBI taxonomy): domain Eukaryota; kingdom Metazoa; phylum Chordata; class Mammalia; order Artiodactyla; family Phocoenidae; genus Neophocaena; species Neophocaena asiaeorientalis. Next base: position 7,856,815 of record NW_020175528.1, read on the forward strand.
ATAAAATCATATGATTTTATCATATAAAATATCTGTCTCTAGTCCTACTAATACTTCTTGCCTTAAAAACTATTTTCTCTGATATATGAAAACTAAATAACTTTTCTTTTTATGTTGTATTGTTTTTACCATCCTATTTCTTTCAAACTTTTTGACTTTTTCTGTTTAGGGATGTCTATTATAGACAGTATACAAATGAGTTTTGTTTTTATTTTATCTAGCTTTATAATTTTTAAAAATCAAGTTATTACATATTTAATGTGATAATAATTTAGCATTAATTCTACCCTTTTAGTATTTGTTTTGTATTTCTCCCACCTAATTTTTTTAAAGTCTGTGATTTTTTTTTAATTAAACTTTTTATTTTGTGGTAACTGTGGATTCACATTTCTTGTAAGAAACAATATAGAGGGATCACATGTACCCTTTACACAGTTTGCTGCAATGGTAATATCTTGCAAAACTATAATACAATACCACAACAAGGATACTGACATTGGTATAGTCAAGACAGAAAACATTTCCCTTACCACCAGGGTCCCTCATGTGGCTCTTTTACAGCCACACCAACTTCCCTTATACTTCCACCCCTTCCTTAAACCCTGACAACCATATATGTTCTCCATTTCCATAATTTTGTCATATCAAAATGTTATGTAAATAAAATAATGTAATACCATGTAATCTTCTGAGACTGGCTTTTTCACTCAGCATAATTCTCGGAATATTTATCCAAGTTATTTTGTGTATCAATAATTTGTCCTCTTTATTGCTGAGTAATATTCCTAGAGGATATGCTGCAATTTGTTTAACCATTCACCTGTTGAAGAACATCTGTGCTATTTCCAAACTGAGGCTATATGTGTTCATGTACAAGTGCTTACGTAAACATAAGTTTTTTTTTTCTCTGGAATAAATACCCAGAAATATACAGCTGATCCTTGAGCAACATGGAGGTTAGGAGCACCAGCCCTCTGTGCAGTCGAAAACCCACTTATAATTTACAGTTGGCCCTCCGTTTCGAAGTTCTTCCATATCCACGGTTCTGCATATACAGATTCAACCAACTGTGGACTGTGGAGTACTGTAGTACTTACTGTTGGAAAAAGTCTGAGTGTAAGTGGACCCTCACAGTTCAAACACGTGTGGTTCAAGGGTCAATTGTAATTGCTGGTCATATTGTAGCTGCATATTTCGTTTTCATACATTTTTTAAAACTGCCAAGCTGTTTTCCAAAGCAGTTGTACCACTTTACATTCTCTCCAGCAATCCAGTGATCCAGTTTTTTTTTGCATCCTTTGATAGGTTCATAGTGATATCTCATTGTGGTTTCAATTTGCATTTGCCTAATGGCTGTGATGTTGAGCATCTTTTTTGTGTGATTTTTTTTGCCATAAGTATACTTTCTTCAGTGAAATGTACCTTTATGTTTTTTCCCCAGTTTTAACTGACTGCTTTTATTTTTACTATTGAGTGTTGAGAATTCTTCATGCGTTCTAGATATTAATCTTTTGTTGCATGTGTGATTTGCAAATATTTTCTCCCACTCTGTAACTTGCCTTTTTATTCTCTTCACAGGCTGTCACAAAGCAAAGCCTTAAATTTTGATCAAGTCCAATTTATAATTTTTTTTTCCTTTTATAGATCATGATTTGGTGTTAAGTCTAAGAACTCTCTGCTTAATCCTACATCCCAAATATCTTCTGGTGACAAATTTTTCTAGTTTTCCTTCATCTAGGAATGTCTTAATTTGCCCTTCACTTCTAATGGATATTTTCACTGGATGTAAGATTCTAGGTTGACAGTTTTCATAGAGCATTAAAATTTTTTCTCTTTATAGTTTCGTTTTAGAAATTTCTATTGACCTTTCTTCAAGCTCACTGATTCTTACCTTGCCTGTGTCCAGTCTATTGATAAGCCCATCAAAAGCATTCTTCACTTATGTTACGGTGCTTTTGATTTTAGGCATTTCCTTTTATTCTTTCTTAGTTTTCATCTTGCTGCTTACATTTTCAATCTGTTGTTGAACAAATGGACTATTGCATATAATTGTCTATTATATGGAACAGATGATGTCCAGTTTTTCCATTAGAACCCTTGTCACATTAATAATCATAGTTGTTTTAAATTCCCAGTCTGATAATGACAACACCTCTGTCATATCTGAGTCTAGTTCTGAGGCTTGTTCTGTCTCTTCAAACTTTGTTCTCTTTTCGTATGCATTGCCATTTTTTTTGAAAACTGGACATGATGTAGTGGGGAAAAGGAATTGCACTAAGTAGGTTTTTAGTATGAAGTGTTTTGTTTATCTGGGTAGAAAGTTAGGCTGTATTTACTGTTTACTATAGCCATAGATGTCAAAGGCAAAAATTCCTCTGGTGTCTTTGTTTTTCTCTCCCTTGTTGTCTTTGGTTTTCCATAAGCATGTTTCCAAATATGTTTCAAATGTCTTACCCTACTTTGTGGCTAGCTTTTTCACACCTTAGAGTTATCATGTGACCAATGGAAGTTTTTTTATTTTAATGTAGTTCACTTATCAATGTTTCCTTTAGAGTTAGTGCTTTTTGTGTCCTGTTTAAATATTCCAACTCTGGGTTCATGATGGGATATTACTATATTCTCTTTTGAGTGCTTTATTTTTTTTCCCCATTTATATTTAGTTCTACTATCTGCTCAGAAGTGGTTTCTGTGTATGGTGTGAGATAGCAATCAAACTTCATATTATTTTTATGTGGAAAACCTCTATGATTTATTCTCCAAAATGGGACACTCTGAGAGTGAAAAAGGATGCAAGAAGTGATTACATTGGGCCAAAACCATCCCCCACAATATATTGAAAAGCCCCTCCTTTCTCATTTCTTAGTAGCACAACATTTATCATGTCACGTATGTGTGATTCTGGTTCATATCTGTCTACCTTTGTGTAAGTACTACCCTATATGGTATACTACCCCCTTATAAGAGACCTTGATATATTCTAGAATGAGCTCTTTAATCTTCAAGTGTGTCTCGGGTGTTCTTGACACTTTTTATACAAATTTCAGAGTTGATTTGTTAAATCCCGCAAAAAAATCCTTTTGGAACTTTGTGAGATGTGCTGATTTTATATGTAAATTTTGGAAACATTGATATCTGTACGATGTTGAGTCTTCTGATTCATCAGTGTGGTATATCGCTTCATTTGTTTAGGTTTTGTTTAATTTCACTTAATAATGCTTTATAATGTTCTGCATTTTTTAATATCTTTGTTAAATTTATTCTTAAGTATCGTATTTTTGCTATCACTGAAAAGTAGAGAAATGTTATCTCTTTAAAACTTTTCAAAACTATTTTCTATTTGTTGCTATTATGAACTTGTGTGCATTGATTTGCTTTTAGTAATATTAAGTTCTCATTAATTAAATCATTTACGTGTAGAGGGTTTTGGATTTGTTCATGTAAATAATTATTTCACTTGAGGATAACGAATGTTCTGTTTCTCCCTTTCTCGTCCTTCTATTTTTTTCTGCTTGTTATTCTGCACTAGCTGGATATTCCATAATTTGTAGGTGAAGGTAATATTCTCACTGTTATAAGGATTACTAAATCCATTATAAGATATTAAGTGGCTTTTGTCTAAGATCACTGAAGTCATGAACATGTCTCTAGTGTTTTCCACTATACCACATCAGCTCTGTCAACAATGACTGCATTCTTAGAAAATTAGAAAGACGTGAAAATGAGCAGTTAATGTACTGAGTTGTAACACCTCACTACATCTACAACCACAACCACCACCATCCCTATAGGGGATAAATTAATGTCACTTTTAGTGACTCTATATTTTGCTTTATTTCTCCCATCCTGACCTTTCTGAATGCAACTAGATTCAGCTAAACTGGAAGTCCCAAAATGAACCAGCACTGTGACACATTGCATTTGTACTCTTAGTGTTAGAAGTTAGAATAAATACTCTAGGTTGTTTTTTTTTTTAGCTTTAACAGTTCAAAATTATCCCTTTCATTGAATCAAAATTTACCTCCTTGTAATTTTTTTTCCTGAGAGAATGTCATGATACAGAGAAAAGATATTAGTCTTTGGAATTAGAAATCATGCAGTTCACAGTGGGGTCTGCTGTTGGTAGGCCTGTTACCAGAAGCTCAGGCATATGTGGATCCTGTCTGGTTCCTGGGTGTATGGGACTGCCTCTAGGACTTTGTTCAGAGGGTTTGGGGACAAGAGTCTGTTCCAGTGTCTGCAGTTGGGTCCACAGACAGCAGGGCTGTTATCAGTTGTATAGATGGTGTGACCCCTGCCAAGTCCCTGAGAGTGCTCCTGGATGGTGCACTGGGCAGGCAGGACTGGCCAGAATGAGTCCCAGGGCTGCTTTAGGATTAACAGCCCAGATCAAAGTCGACCAACCTGGCTCTAGAGGCACAGACATGAAGGTCTCCCAGCAGGCCCCTAAATGGGCAGGACCACACCCTGAGCACAGCTGGGAGAGCCTGGAGCCAAATTAAAGGACCATTTCAGGATTCACAGGAAGACAGGAAGGTTAGTGTGTTCACCTCCAAGGACACTTATGGGTGTTTCTCCTGGTGAGTCTCTGAGTGGGCAGAACTGTTCATGGGCCACAGCTGGAAGGTGCTGGAGCTGAGTCACAGGGCTATTTCAGGATCTGCTGTCAGATGGAGGTTGGTTGGCTTGCTTTCAGAGGCACAAACAAGCATGTCTCCCTATGGCCCCCACGCTGGCAAGACTACTTCCTGGACTGTGGCAGAGAAGAACTAGAGCCCAGTTACAGGGCCATTTCAGAATGGGAAGTTAGACTGAGTTTGGCAAGCTTGCCTCAAGGGGCTTCCAGATCACAGCTGAGTGGGCTGGAGCCAGATCATGGAGATATTTCATGGTCCATAGCCTGGGCCAAAGACTGTGGGTCTATTGCCTGATGCATGGGTATGCATGACTCCTCCTGGGTCCCTTGGCATATGTTGCTGGTGGCAAGACCAAGACCAAAAGGGATTGTAGTTTAGTCCACAGGGGTGTGGAGCTGTTCCCCGGTCTGTAACTTGGACCACCCAGCTGGACACAAGTTTGCCCTCTCAAAGAGCCCTCCTTGGTCTTGGACTTGACTGAGTTTCACAGTCTCCTCTCTAGATCCCAAAGCTCCCACAAAGGCACATTTCTTCTGTGAATGGCTGCCAAATTATTGTTGCTGAGACGGGACATGAGTGAGGGACCTCCACCTATTCCATCATCTTGCTGACACCACTCTCTCTCGAGGAAACTTAAATGCATATTAGTGAATGAAAGAAGCCAATATGAAAAGCTATATACAGTATGATTCCAACTATATGACATCCTAGAAATGGCAAAACTATGAAGATAGTAAAAATATCAGGGGTAAAAATTTCCACTGGTTAGTGGAGAGGGACGGATGAGTAGCACAGAGGATTTTCAGGGCAATGAAACTACCTTGTATGATACTATAATGGTGAAGACATGTCATTATATATGTTTGTCCAAACGTAGAATGTACAACACAGGGAGCGAATCCTGATATAAACTATGGACTCTGGATGACAATGATGTGTCAGTGTAGGTTCGTCAATTGTTACAAATGAACCACTCTGGTGGGGGATGATGATAGTGGAGAGACTATGAATTTGGGTGGGCAGGGGAGATATGGGAAACTCTGTACCTTCATTTTTGCTGTGAACCTAAAATGTCTCTAAAAAATAAGGTGTATTAAAAATTATCTAGTCCAAAACTCTATATAAAGTGTTTTTTCCCCATTGGTCATGATAATATATTGAAAAAATTGTGAAATAAATTTCTTAATATTAAATCACCCTTGCGTTTTCTGTTTGTGTTTTTTTGGTTTTTTGGTTTTTTTTTTACAAAGCCCAACTAGATGATGCTGAAGCAATGGTACCTGGATACACTGATAAGTTCAGTTTATTTCTTTAGTTCCTAGCCATTTTACTGAACAATTGCTTTTCAGATGAACTTTGTTTTCCTGGGCAGAAAATCAAATTATTGATCAATACAAAGTGTTACTCCTCATTCTTAATATTTATACAGTTTCTTTGTTTTCATAAATAATTTTATTGGTTAGAAACTTCAGAAAACATTACATAATAGTAGCTATAATAGTTTTCTTTCTTTTACTTTAGTGGAATTCCTTCACACTTGTTAATATTTCATTTAATTTTTTACATTTATTATATATAATTTTGCACCTGAGTGTTTTTGAATTATACTCCTTATATTTTATCAGTTTAGCTTTTAAAACAAATGATGAAATTTTAATTTGTAAAATAACCTCTCAACGGTTTTAAATAGTAGTGAAATTAAATAGTAGTAGTGAAATTCTTTGTCCATTGCCTCCTGGAGGGCTGTTGTTTTTTTGTTTTGTTTTGTTTTTGTCCATTCCACCTATTAAGGATTTTTTTAAATCCCTTATTGAAGATTTAGAGTATCCATATTTTGCTATAAGTATGGTCCACTTTACCACAGTTCTCACATTCACTTAGTGTGTGTACATGGTATTTCTCCAGAGGGATGCCAGCTCTACTGGGATGAGAAAGTGCCTCTTCCTGTATCACAGACAGAAAGTTCCATTTGCTATCCTCTTCCTGGGGAGGTGGTCTCACTGCTATTGTAGCACTACATGTTTCACTTAATATCAAAAGCTGAAAGTAGCAAAAAATAAAGGCAGTAACATTGCACAAAATACAAAAATCAGGTAGGACACCAGCTTGAGGGGCCTACAACCAAACTAAGGAACAGTGGAAAAAGGTAGCATTGACAGGCTAGACTAGAAATTGATTGATTGCAAAAGAACACACGTTGCAACTGACATATTTATTCCTCTGAGCTCTATTTTCCTTTAATTTACTCTCACACTCCATGATTAGGGCAGTGAATACGTATTTGCCTTTACCAGCTTTGATGCATTCACTCATATTTCAGAAGTTATAATTTGACAAGCAGTTCTTCTGAGTAAGCTTAAGAGTGACCTCTATTTTACTGTGTAATAAAAACAGTGACTTAATTGAGTTTACAATTCTGCAAGGCCAGTATTTACAATAAAAGTACCTTTGTTTCTATTTCTCTCTCCTCTCTGTTGAAGTATATTTTTGATTACCGATAAGAGGAACCTTAAAACTTGGGGCAGAAGGCTCTTCGAAAACTCTATGGAGGGATTGAGCCTTTGAGTGAGTGACTGAGCCCATAACAGGCTCTTCCCCAGCTGGGGAAAATCTGAAAGTTACTAAATGTTGAATGGAAAGAAACTTCTGTGAGTCAAGTCTTGAGGATTAAGGTCTTTGCGGTTGAGGAGAGATCCTAAGGGAATCACCTCTGCCTATGTGACAACTGTGGATTATCCCAGCTCCCAAATTTCATCTCCAACATCTGAATGCAGCTGGTGAACCAGAAGAGACAAAGTCCCATATATGGGTGCCGCACACACATAGCTGCATATGCTACTGTACTTTGGTTGAAGGACAGTTAGCATGCTTATCATCTCAAGTTAGCTGACATTTACCTGAATACAAACTAGAATTTATTCTCTCATACCACTCTATTTACTCCCTTCAGTCTTAGCTCATTCTATACTAAAATGGACTGCTAATTTGGCTTCTGCCAATGATAGCAAATATGGCCTGGGATGTAGAAGCCCCAAAATGAAATTTTGATTAATGGAAATTTATTCTGTGGCCAGAAGTCCCAGAAACTAACACAAGCAAGTGAGGGTTCTGATTTTCCTAACCAGGAAATGACTAATCATAAGGGTTGACATGTCAATAAATTCTTACCAAACTGATAAATAAGGAAATTAAAGTGCATTCTTCTCTTCATCCAATTACGGTAATTTTATTTTATTTTAGCTAACATTTTGATATGATCATTGTGTCTAGAAGGTAAATAACAGACCAGGCAGGGAATCATTTTAGGGAAGAGGTTATTTTCTTTACTAGCAAAATATTTCTGGAATCTTTGCTGGCTATAACCAGAGCAAACTTAACAAAGATCATGTTTATTAAAAGTCCCTTTGGTTTATCCCAGATTACTTTTCAAGATCTAGTACTTTACTCCCCTTACTATTTCCTCTTTACCATGTTTCCCCTCATTTTAAATTATCCATTGAGACTGCTTACCAAGTTGATTGTCCCCAAACTCTCACTTTATAAGTTAAAAAAGTTGTATATTCAATAACCCTAGAAAAAATATAATTTATAAAAATAATAATTTGCAGTGCCAGCTCTTGGAGGGATTCTTTTCCCTCCTCTGTGAATGTGTCTAACGAGACAATGTGTATCAGGAGGGGAATATACCATTTGGGTTTCCAGATTGCTTGCCCTATTTAGCATTATTATTTTCTTAAAGTTGCAATTAGTATTAGCCTTAAGAAATGAATGAAAATTGGCGATGAATGAAAAAGTTAATAGATGTTAGTATTGTAATTAGCAAGGGTCTGATCTTGCAAGAGCAGTTTTACAACTGCCGTCTTTGGAGGACACGCAAGTCTCCAGCCTGTCTGCCTGGAGCTTTACGCCACACATGAGGGAAGGGTTTCAGTGGAAAAAGGATGAATTGCCCTCCTCTGCCTCTTATGATGATGGGGATGCAAGGAAATGATAGGAAGTCTGAGCCTCATTCAGCTTCACAGACATAGTCCATCTTTTCCCCAGACAAGTGAGAACAGAGTCCATTAGAAGTTTAATTGGGCTGTGGCAGCAGACATAATGTAATTGAGATGATGTTTTTATCACAGGACAAAAAAAATGGGACTCTTAGGTTGGAGAGAAGAAACATCTAAATAAGTTGCTGGAAAAGAGTCAGCCCTTTATGGAGAAGAAACAACCTGAATTTCCCTTTGTGTATTTTTTCTACCATTTATGCAGAGGGTACCTTTCTCCTTGCCGTCAGTCCTATGTCTAAGTGGCCCAGGAAAAACGTTTAAAGTAAAAAGTAACTGGAAAAGAAGTCTACAGAAAAAGATACAAAGGCCTGGGAATACATAATGTCATAAATATTTGTTCTAAATTTGAGTGTGAAACTTTACAATTGGAAAATATATTTAAAAGTAACAGCACTCAGCATTGGTAATGGTGCCAAGAAATGACATCTCTTGTGTATTGCTTGTGGGCATGTAAATTGTTACAATGTTCATGGAGGGACACATGGCAGGGCTAGAAATGTAAAGTATTAAACACAAGAATGCTATTTGGCCCTGTAATTACGGTACAAAATAATCTACCATAAGGAAAGACACCTGGCTAAAATAATGTATGTAAAATATATGGATGTTCTTTCCAACACTGACTAGAGTTTTAAAAAAAAGGAACCAAACACAATAACCAGTGATTAGGATAGGCTAAAAAAATTATGATCATCAATAAAATGGAATACTATGCACTATTTTTAATAAAGGAGTTTAAATATAGGGGAATTTATTCAAAGAAAAATAAAATTGTAGAGGCTGAAAGCCTTTCTAATTAAGATACAAAATAGTTTTTACTACCTTAAAATTTAAAATGTTTGCCTGCAGAAATGGAAATGAACAGCATCAGTAAAGAAATGGCAATCTGGGGAAAGCTTATTGTAACACGTGTGACAGGCAAAACAATATTAATGTACTTAACATGTAAAGAGTTCTTGTAAATCAATACCAAAACCAATAAACACCCAACAGTAAAATGAGAAATGTTCATAAACAGCCAATTTTCAGATAAAAAAATGCAAGTTGTCAGTAAGGATTCTTTGTTTTATGATTTGCAAATTTTAGTTAAAACAACGATGAAGTACAACTCTATCACATATAGTGGTGGAGATTTTTTTAAATGGTAGTATACAGTGTAGTGAAGGTAAAAGAACGTAAATGGCTTCATTCCATTTTTATGCATAGGGAAAACGGTAACATCACTGGTAATCTACATGGTAATAGCTGTAAATATTTTATTTATTTTTAAATTTTAAATTGAGGGCTTTATTTTAAGAAGTTCCATTTGTCTTAAACTTTGGAGCTATCGTTTGATGGGAATGTCAGATCTGCTCTATTCAGCAGGTTCTGTTTCCTGCGTACAGAACTGACTCACATAAGAACTCAATTTTAAAACACTCTCTAATGGCTGACTATTCATGTTCTTATACTTTTGAGGGAGGGATTTGGTTTAGTTAAAAGAACAATTTTTGTACTACTTTTGTGAAGATACAAACTTTGATAAAGCGTTTAAGACAAGTTTGTGAGAATACAGTGTTGGTTTTGGTTTAAATTTTCTGCAAGTTATTTTAGAAAAATACAGTTAAATGTATTTACATTTTTACCCCACAATTGCATTTCTAGGTATTTATCTTGCAGAAATACTTACACATAACTTACATTTATATGCAGGAATATTGATTGCAACATTGTTGGAAAAGCTAAAGATAAAAAATAAGCTAACTATACTCAAGCAAATTGTAGAACCACCTTTCAATGTGATACTAGGTTACCACCAAAAAGAAAAAAGTAGATCTATATTGTCAACTTTTGATCCTTTGAGGGTCTGTAAAAAAATGGATTATTAATGGAAAAAACTTTGTTTATGATATATTTTCATTTGTGTAAACACTTAGAAAGATACACAAGAAAAAGAGCCTGAGATAGGAGGAGGATGAATTTTTCACTCTCCACAATTTTGTTCTGTGTAATTTTTTCTACCATAACCATGAAAGTATTTTTCAACATAAACCTTATAATTAATCATTTATAAATATATAGGAAAATATACTTAATATGTTTAGTGTAAAATCCATTTCCCAGTACAATCCTTTTTTCTTGAAATATATACTATATATTTTATTGTATATTTTATCACATATAATATTAAATTATATGTTATATATTATATTGTACAGAAAAATTGAAACAATGTTAATAATGATTATCTCTGGTGGAGTTATAAGTGAATTTTTTTGTGTTTTTTTCTTTATATTCTAGGTTTTATTTATCTTTATAATAAAATAGTTGTTTATATTGAAGCTATTGGTAGATGCTTACATGACTAATTCTGGCATTTTTAATATAGTAATTCAAGTCTTCTTTCATTTCAGGAAAGTTTTCTTGCATTATATATTAAAATATTTCTTGTTTCACTATTTTGGATTACTTTCAATCTTCATTTATGTATACATTAATATCTTTTCCCTTTCTTCTATAAATATCACTTTTCCTAAGACATTTTAGCTCCTTATAAATTTCTATTTAATTTTGGTTACTTTTAAAAATTCTTCTTGTATCTTGCTGTATTTTACATAATTCCTATTTTCCTTTGTTTTCCTGTATTTAAAAAAACTTTATTTTGTATTATTCTTTTACATTATTTCCTCTTCTTTGGGAGTTCTGGCAGACTGTATTTTATTTTACTTTACTGACTTTCCATTTCCTCCCTGAATTTCTGCATTTCTACTTTGAGGTCTTCCTTCAAATAGGCAATTACTTCAATATTGAAAAAAACCTGGGTAATTATTTTTCACATCTTTTATAAGCTGAGTAGCAACATTTTTCTGGTAAGTAGCCTTCCTCTGTTGGAAAGTTCTACTACTTCTTTTCTGTTCTTTTATAATTATGGTGATTTTGTATCCAAGCTCTGCTTTTAGAAGATTTTGTATCCATTGTTAAATTAGTTAGGACCAGCTATTTGCAAGAGGTTCCTTTGGGCAGAGAGATATCTTAGTAGTATCTCAGATGGTTGATTTTCATAATGTGAGTCTAACTTTGTGGGTTGCTCCACATTCCATGTCTCCATGATAATTCATAGAACCCCACTTTTCCTGTTTCTATAAACTAAACCAGGTCTAGGAGTCCTGCTGTCCACAACTCATCTCTGTTCCTGCTCCTGTTGTTCAGAAAAGGGATGTAGATATTTCAACTCTGGTTATGCCCCTCATATTCAGAAAGTACACGTTTGCTAGTGTTGCTGAAATCTGTAGTGACAGCCTCTCGCAGAGTCCTGTCTCTGTTGTTTTTTCCTCTCCTCTTCCTCCTATGAAGCTCCTTTATTACATTTTCAGATTTCCCAAAATTAACTTGAAGTCATCATTATTGGAACTGAAATAAGCTAATATATAAATGTAATAAACATTGACTTAAAAATGACTGAGTCCTATTATTGAGTAAGCTTCAATGCTCATCATTCATCGTTTTGTAGCACAGGTTTGCAATTCATCTAAGACAGCTGGATCATTGTTCAATTAATATATCCTCAGAAAGAATATATGGATACTTTCTCAGATGCTGCATATTTAGGAATATGTATAATGAGTTATATTTCCCCTCAACAGTCAGAATGTGTATGACAGATTTTGTTTCTCAAAATATAGAAGGCAATCTCAGTTGACTCCTTGCATTTAAAATGATGACAAGGATGTCTTAGTTAAACTCAAGTTTTCTTTATTTATAAGTAACCTAATTTGTTCCCTGGTGGCATTGTCGTTTTAAAAGATGGACAGATTAGATGGACATAACTGCATTTACTATGATCCTATTGCTGCTGTATCCACAGAACTTTATCGTAATTTCTTCTCCAGGCTCTAGGATTTTTCTTTACAGTCTATCAGTTATATATATTTGTGGGGATGTGGGCAGGGATCAGCTAAATACCTGTGTTTATAATGCTTGCCCACCTGACATCTATACATTTATTCAAATGAAGCTAAACTTTAAAACATTTATGTAACTCTTATTTTAGAGTAACCTTCCTTTATGATAAATGTTAATACCTGTAAATGATTTATTTTTTCCAAACCACTAGATGAAGAACACAAAAAATCACATTTTAATCTCTACAAAGGAGTTTATGATGAAAATGTCCAGAGAATTTCTTGTTTGACTAATAATCTTACTTTTAAGTTAATTCTAAAACATGATTCTCAAATGTTCTTAATTGCTGGAATCATTATTGAGGTAAATATATGGCATCTCAACATTTTTCTCTTTACAAATAGCAGTTCTGAGGGGTTTTATGTTCAAATATGCATATAAAAATCAATCTCCATACTTTACAGTCATATCTCAGGTAAAATTACACAGAAAATGAATTATTTAATACTTATGAATCAGATTCCTCTAATTCATACACTATTCACTGTTTTAATGAAATGAATAGACCTCTAGTTGCCTGAAAGGGTTATTCAGCTTCCAAAAGTGCTTGGCTTCCTCCCAGAAAGGAGTTTATACAGTGACACTTTATGAGTGATAAAGTGATATGAAGAGGTACTTATACACTGACAGGACCACACATCTGCTAATAACTGGAATTGCTCTCAGTGTCTTCAGCAGCTTCTTTGAATGTCTTCAATACTGCAAATTTTCACCTTTTTAGGGTGGACCTGTTTTTTGGTGTCGTCCCCTAGGAAGAAATGCCCAGTAGCATTGTACAAATTCCAAAAGTCACAGAAAATCTTCTAGTAAACTAAGCATAAATGTATCTTATACCAAATTGCACATGGTAACTTTAGGACATTATTGGAAATGCAAATTAAGAAACTATAGACATTTTAGGATATAGAGTAGATAATCCTTTATGTTTAAAAATGTTTCCAAAACATGATACAATATCTTAAATTGAAGCCCAATAATAAAAAAAATAAAGATTTACCTACATCTTTTCTAGTAATGAATTTCAATGCCCTATGGCTACATAAACTATAATCAATCACAGTTAACATAAAATTTAATTGAAAATAATTACAAAGGGTACATATTCATGTTTAAATGTAACTCCTTTTTACACTTTTTGGTTTACTAGGAAGTGTGTCTTTTCTCTTTTACACAGGTAAGCTATACCTATTGACCTCTCCTCCTGAGATCTTCATTCTTCCATTACCACCTTTCTTTTTAAGATAGTTTTAATTTGTTTCTCGAGAATGTAGAGTTATCCTCTATGCTGAAATACCTTTCACTTTACTCACGACCCTGAATGGCCAACCCCCTAATCTCTTTGGGGCTTATAGATCGGTAGAAAAGAGACAAATCATTCTGAGTCTTGTATGCTCTATTAAATATTTTAGTCATTCTAAAAACTTAAGGCATTTAAAATAGGCAAGAGGAGGTACTGAAAGTAGACAAAGTTATATGATGAGTCAAAATCAATTTTCTGTGTTCAGTCTTATTTCTCCTTGAACTCTGTTTGATGATGATACTAAGTACTCTTTTTTCTTGTTTATTATTTCTTTCTAATGCCATAGCTCACTTCTTTGGTTCTTTTCTGGTTTCTGCCTAGGGTTTCCTTCTTCATTTGGTTCTCTCTTCCACTAGTCTGTCTTACAATTTTTCTTTGTATTTGCCAAGATACCTTGAAGACCATAATAATTGCTTAGAATACTATTGATACTATCACTGCAGGAGAGACACATACTAGTGGCAGGAAAATCTACCACTGATAATGTTCTTCTTTTTTTTTTTTTAATTTTACCTACAGGAAACACATTTTTCATTGTATTTCTCATTAGTTAATAATTTATGGATGAAATTGTAAAATCTAAGTTGTTCTAATAAAAATCTTAATAACACGAGTCCAATTTTGAGAAGGCCTAGAATATTCTAATCAATCAAGATTTAGAACCACTGATTTAAACAAAATTTTCTTTCAGATTTGCAATTATGTGATGACAACAAATTTTGGAAACAGATGTAATTTTGTATTTGAAGGGAATGTGAACAGAAAGAGTAATATTGAGCTCCTAGTGTAGGCAGATATTGTCCTAGTTATTCTATATGTTTCTCATGTAACATTTTTCTTAAATTTTTATTGGAGTATAGTTGATTTATAATGTTGTGTTAGTTTCAGGTATACAGCAAAGTGAACCAGTTATACATATGTCCACTCTTTTTTAGATTCTTTTCCCTCATAGGCCACTATATTCAGTAGAATTCCCTGTGCTATACAGTAGGTCCTCATTAGTTATCTATTTTATATATAGTAGTGTGTATATGTCAATCCCAATTTACCAATTTTTCCCCCCACCTTACCCCCTGGTAAGTATAAGTTTGTTTTCTACATCTGTCAAATATCGCATGATATCACTTATATGTGGAATCTCATTTAATCTTTACAAATTTCTCTTTTAGGTAAATTTTACTATTTTTTGTTTCAAGTCAGGAAATTGAGACTGGTTAATCACTTTTACTCAAGATGTAAAGCTAATAAATTATAGAAACAAGATTCAAATTTAATTCACTAAAATTTCTAATTATATGATTTTCTCACTATTATACTCAGCAGGATTTTTCAAAGTTGCACAATATTTCCAAAGACAAGAAAGTGTAGATGGTCACATTGAGATCCTAATACTTTATTCAAGAATTGAACTGTAAAAGAATTTCCATGGGTCAAAATTTTAAATAATTTAATTTTGTTATATTTGGTAACTTAGTATCTGTGTACATTTTATAGTGAAAATGGATGGTTTTCTTTTGAGGACATAACTAACCATGGGATTCACTGTGTTTCAAATACAACGAAGTCATGCATTAAACTTTGGCTCAGAAATCACAATGCAAATTTTTCCATAAATAATCTTCTCTAGCTATCAAGTTCTAAGCATCAGTTTTTAACCTTTCAATTTCATTAATGATTAACTCTCAAAAGACCAGCTCTCCAGTTGCATCATTATAGTAGCTTGTGCCTTTATAGTGACTAATAATATAGCCTTTTAATATACAGCACATAAAAGAAAGGCTTGTGATGTCAAGTTTCCTTATTTCAGGATGCTTTTGTTACTTCAAGATTCTGTACAAAGTGAAATCATTACTATTGTGTGACTCACTGTTCCCCAAAATCAGGCATTATCAATAACATGACAAATTCAGTTTACTCCTTAAGTAAAGGGTAGGGGAGAACAAAACATCTCCTCAACAGGGATGATTATTTTTGAGTTGATATCAACAATATCAAGTTGATATCCTTTAAATGTTTATCTTAAGATTTAAAATTGTGGTTGTAAATGCTAAATGTTAAAAATTAAAACAAAAGAGACTGATAATATTGTGTATCTTTAGAAAAGAGACTAGGTGAAATTTAGGTCTTTTTGATTTTTTTCTGTTGTTTCAAAACTTTGGTGATTCTTGGGA
Organism: Neophocaena asiaeorientalis asiaeorientalis; assembly: GCF_003031525.2. Lineage (NCBI taxonomy): Eukaryota > Metazoa > Chordata > Mammalia > Artiodactyla > Phocoenidae > Neophocaena > Neophocaena asiaeorientalis. The sequence continues at coordinate 7,872,917 of NW_020175528.1, forward strand.
CTTAGCTGGTGGTCCACTGGGTAAGACTCAACACTCCCAATGCAGTGGGCCTGTGTTCGATCCCTGGTTGGGGAACTAGATCCTGCATGCATGTCACAACTAAGAAGTCTGCATGCTGCAACTAAGAAGTCTGCACTTGCAACTAAAGGTCCCGCATGCTGCAACTAAGACCAAGTGCAGTCAAAATAAATAAATAAATAAATATTTTTAAAAATCTTTGGTGATTCTTGCAATAATGTATATTTAGAGTTTACATATTTCCATACTTAATAGAGAATAAGTGTTTTCTAAAACTTACTAAATTTAAAAGTTCATTTTCGTTTTAAAATTTAAAATAATAGACTCAAAAATGAATTCATAAACAAGGGTTTCATGGATAAAATTTACATTACATTTCTGAAACTAATGATTTTTCAAGTAGCAATAGGTTATTTAATCGTTTCTGTCTTTTGGGTTTTTAATAATTCATTATTTTTTGTTCATAGGCATGAGTAGTCACCTAACTACATACCTATTATACATGTGTAATACATGCTGTTTCCTTAGTGACAAACAGTGATTATGTGTTTAAAGTGTATTGTAAATTATTATGAAAGTGTTTAAAATATACCTCCAGTAAAATATACTGAGTTTCCATTTTTGCCATTTTAAAGTGAAACTAAATCTTTCGGATTAAGAATGATTTTATATTTAGGGTCTATTGCAATTTATGACTTCACTCCACTTCTTTGTTTTGCTTTCTTGTTCCCAAGTTACTTAAAGGAATGCGAATCTCATTAAGTTACATTTATTTTGAAATAAAACTATAGTTCAAAACAAGTTTCATTGCCAGTGGAAATTTTCTAAAGTTGTCTGTATTTTTTTAAGAAACTGTGATTTATTTACACATTCCCTCTCTGTAAGCCACTCTGTTCTATCATAATAAAACCTACAAATAAAAGATCTGCTCTATGGAGCAAAGTTGATATAATACTAAGAGTACAAACACAGGACTTGTTTGTCAAAAGCATTTCCAAAGATTATTTCATCAAAGTAAAAATATAATACTTAACAGAAATTTCCATTATACACTTGAAATTTTGAAAATATTCATGGAAGATTACAATAACACATTTTCTTGCACATCTAGTTAAGCGCTGCTACATATTGATCAGAGAAACTAATAATTTTATTTTATGTTAAAATGACTTGGAAAAATAACCTGGCTTTTCATCTAAAATAATTACTTTCTCATTGAATTGGCTTCTTAAACCATTCACATGGTTTTTGTCATTTATCCAGAAATTTTAATTTCACTTTCTGAATTTGGAGAGAAAAATTATCGATCCAACTTCACTTTCAAATCTAAGCCAGAACCACATAATAATATATATGTGTGTACTTGTGTCTGAATTTAAGACATGAGTAGTACAGTTGACTATTTCTATTCTAAACAATAAAATATACTAAGTCCTACTCTTTTTTATCTGGGGAATATCAAAATAATTTTTTTCAGAGTTACTAGTTCATAATTAAAATTTTCAGTTCAGCTAACTTGAATATTCTCCTTTATATGTTGCACAACACAACCAAGCATGACTTAAAAACTCTGATTAAATTTATATCATATTTTATGTGGTATTGGCACAAACGCCTTAGAAAATCAAAGGCTAGGTAGTGAGTAAAGAAGGTACAGAAAAATATAAAATCTTTATAAGCATAATCATAGCAGAACTATAAAAATGTAAGTGAGAGCTCTTTTAAAGCTTGTTGGGGATGTTCAAGTTGAAATAGTCTGAGTAAATATTAACAAGGTGAAGTTAAGAATCAATGTAATATGCAAAATTACCAGGCACAAGTATCTGGAATATAGGAGGTATTCAATAAATATTTGTTGAATCAATTGAAAGAAGGTGCCTTAGTAATTAAGAAGTATTTGTATGTATTTTGAATGTATGTATGTATTGGTATAGTTTTCATATGTTTGCATTTTGAGAGTTTCAATGAAGGTGTTTTTTAATTTACTCAACTTTGCTTTAACTGATTTTTCAGAGAATTCCTTATGGTGGCAATGGTTCCTCCTGGTGCCAATTTTGAATCTTGCTATGCTTAATTTTTAAAAAATCAACTTGCTTAGGAAAATGCATTCATCAATCTAGGAAGAAAAATATCAAAATATTTCCTTTTAGACTGATACCTAAATGCTGCAAGATTTTCTTCTCCTAAATTAGGCACTTTAAAAGTTTTAGTATACTGTTTATAGCATTTATGTCTCATGTAATCATCAAAGGTATACTTAAAATTATTAATGAAGGCAATATTAAGTGAGGTTGACATTGAAGTATGTTCTGACTGATTACACTGAGAGAGATAGAAATGTTTTCCAGATTGAGTTGTGTCCAATAGTGGGTTTTGTTTGTTTGTTTTTGTTTGTTGTCTTGGCATTCTCACCTACTTTCCCCACTTGACTCAAACAAAAGCAATAATTCATTATATTGCGTGCAAAGAAACTTGGGTAAATATTAGGGATAACAAATAGAAGATTATATATATGTATATAAAACATATATATCTTACAAAGTGCTTTGTTAAAAAAGAAATCAGTATGGGGCTTTCACCAGTATTATGTAATTTAAACCTTATGCACTGTTGTACAGGATGGAGCGAGCTCCTCTTGGCCCATAAGAGATGATTGTTAAGTTTTCAAGAATGTCATGAGCTGAGTTGCTGAACACAACTATTATTATAACATAAATAAACTATAAAACCATGAAATAAATTATACTAAAAATGAAAATAATAAACTCATCAATTCCTAATTATTTTAATATATTCCACTATTATTGAATATATAGTATTATATATACAATACTATATATTTGCTTTTGAGGGTTTTTGCAACTACTACATCTGAATGGTGAAAATAATATCATGTAAAATAATATAATGTGAAATGCTATATTATACAGTATAATGATGTGCAACTGTGCTCTCTTCCCAACTCTGCATTGAAAGCTTAACTTTGGCAGTGTTGGAAAGAATTTACACCACAAGAAATCAGTAAGCATTTACTGGCAGAGCACAGGTCTCTCAGTTCAAACAAAGATATAGAATATTTTATAGAAGTGGAAACTTAAACTCAGAGAAATTAACTGATTTACCAATGCCACTCATAAGTTTTAGACCCAACATGTTTTACCTGACTCTAAACCAACATTATTTTTGGTGATGCTTTATTGCCTAGCAAATTCTAACAACATCAAAATGGCTAACTTCTTTGAGCTCTTTCCTGGATGCTTGGTTCTCTGATAAGAACTTGCTATGCCTTATCTTAATTGTTACAGAATAGTTGTAACCTTCATCTTTATTTTATAGATGAATGAAGTGTGGTTTTGAGAGTTTGTTTTCTCCACAGACAGGATTTGAACTCAAGCCTGTTTAATTCTGAAGCCAGAACTCTACTCCTTTTCTTACCCAGATAACCTTTGAAGAGTGATTTAAAACAAATAAAGTGGGTGGAGAAGCTGTTTCTCCATGAACTTTTCTAATATTGGCATCAGACTTAAGAGTTTACTTTTATTTTTACATTGATTCTTACCTATCTTTAAATACTGCAAAGCTGCTGCAAAATTCACCTATTTCTTCATTCCTTTATGATGCTGGTAAAAATGACGTTCCCTCACTCTCCACTCTGTAAGAGCAAAGGCTTCTCCTTAGGATTTTCTAATTTAAACATGTCCTTTGAAGCAGCCAAATTCTAATATAAATTCAGGCATTGAAAAGAGGCTTGAGTCTTATTTTAGGAAGCACAGTATTATGTAAACATAAAATATTACTTTTTTAATTCACTGTTCAAAGCTATTTTAAAGCAGTTTCACTAAGTTTCAAGTTTAAATAATGAGAAAGACTAAAATATAAAATGATTGATAATGTTAGAAAATGTTTTAATTAAAGAGCAGAGTCCTTAACAAGACATCAAGTTTTTGATAAAAAAGAGAAACTTTGAGAAATAAGAGTAATGAAATGCAATGAAAAAAGGAGCACTAGATATCATAAACTAAATCAGTCTTTGTAGGGGAAAAAAAAAAGAGAGAGAGAGAGAGAAAGGAATGAAAAGAAGCAGAAACTCAGTCTAGTAATAGCAAAGAAGCAAAGTTGGTGTCCTTATAGTTTCCAAAATGGCTACCATCCAATGAAGATGTTGCTATTTTGGACTAAAATATTCTTTTCTAAGGTACGCATAAACTCATTTACAGATGAGCCATATTCAAATATTTTCTGAAAATATATATTTACTTTTTTTGTTGTTAACACATTTCTCAGATATCAATTCTGTTCTTAGATGGAGTTATGTCAGCAGAAAAATTTCCATTTAAAGATAACTTAATGGCCTGAATTAATAAGCTTTAATCTAATGATAGCTAGTTCTTGAGAGCAATGAGATCATTTCCTAGTAGGGATATATATTGCTTATTGAATATCACTTTTTATCACTAATTCTATATAATTTGAATACAGTTGGAATCCAAGTAATTGAATTCTGATTTTCCACCTTTCAAAGAATCATTTTATTATTGTGTCAGGAAATCATAAAAAAAAATTATGTTGTGTTTTATTTCCCCAGAACTTACAGGAAAAATCTTCACAAGTGAACTGTGAAGTCTCTATGAATATGTCACTTTAACCAAAACTTCACTAAAAAATAGTATCTGGAATAATACAAAAAGCCTTTAAATATTCAGAAACTTAGGTAATGGTACTAAAAGACAAACTATTCTGTTATAGCATGTATGTAATTTTGTAACAAAAATGAATGATACTGATACTTGAGGCTCAAGAAAAGATAGCTAAATAAAATTCATTTTTGTTCTTTTCACAGATTGAAAAATCTATCTTTCAGATGCTACAATAAGAATGGATAAAGTACACACTTACCCAGGCTTTGTATACTAAGTTGTTTTATTTGTCTGTTAGTTTTTCAAATAATACAAATGCAAGCTGAATGATTAAGACTCAATCATTTCACCTTGAAGTGTGTTAAGAGTATGGCTTTCATATAGAACTGATATTCTAAATTTTTTAATCATTCAGATATTTTGGTTTACATGATGTGCATTTTAGTTTAGAGTATCGTTAAGTCTAAAATGTCACAAATAATGCATTCATAAACAGAAATATTTCTTTGATTGGAAAGTTGATTTTAGTAACATTTTCAAAATTATAATTTTGTTTATAAAATTATTCCCTAAAAATACTTCTTAAATTGTTAATATTATGATTAAATCACTTTTAAGGTATATCATCTTCTCACTAGGGTTATTATTTATGTCTTTTAAATGTACAAGTTCAAACTTTTAGTGTTTTTTTTTTAATTGAAGTCTTCAGTACTATTGAAAATAGTAAGCTGTGATGCAGATTCCAAAAACATATTTTATTTTAATTATATAATCATTTAATTATATTTTTCTCTTACACTGTTGCTTTAAAATATGTGACGATGGTAAGTTATAACTATAATAAAAATTTCAAAAAATAAAAGAATTTAAAAAATTAAGATTAGCTAACTCTAGGCATTTTAATTACTTTAAAACATACTATTCAATTTTTCAATGTTGTTAATATATTGACCAGTGCTACCAATAACTAATAAGAAAATATGACAAGGGTCATTTTTCCAAAGCACACACTATGGGACTATTTCTCTTTACATTTCCATAAACACTAGGATTTTTTTCCCATATGTAACAGTCATTATTATTAATGAAAGTTGAATTATTATTAACCTTTAACAAAGTGGCTCTATTAGAGGATGTATTTCAATTTTAATTAGTAGCTGAATAAAATAGAATTTGAACAAATATCACATAATTTTATATTCACAAATTGGAATGAATTTATATTGAAACTCTAGTCAGCACAGTAGATAAGCGGAAGAGGTAAAAAGAATTGGATGTAATTGCATCAGTCCAATAACTTTATTAAGCTGTATTATGTACACAGAGTACTTTATCAGGTTGAAAACTTTCCTGAGAAGGCAGTGCTAGACTTCTTTATTCATATTATCATTTGCAGATATACTTGAAGGTGACCATATCTGATAAAGAAATCTTGGATTCTGTAAGGTGGAAAGGAAATTTTACAAAGTAGAGATTATCCACCAGAGTCAGCTGTTTTATGATAAATTTATATATTTCATGATTGCACTAAACAAGAATTCCAAACATGACTCGACAGTTTAGAAGCAGGATGGGAGAGGAGAGTGGAAGGAAATATTCTTAGCTGCTACATTTGGTTCAAGTGACAATGAAATATCAAGTATTATTCATCAAAGATTGTTTTTTTGTTGTAAATTGTTTATCACTAGATTTCCATTTGTTTTACTATGTCCTAAATGTGAAGGAGTAGTTAAAAAACCAGGATGATACATAGCTTTGATGAATTAGTCTCAGTTGGATGAAATTTTTGCTCCTCATTGGTTAAAAGTGAAAAGATTTTAGACTTAGCAAATACAACTGCCTGGATTCTTAATTTTGCACAGTACATCTTAAAGAAAACCATATATTTTGTTGAATATTAACCTCACTGTGAAGCTCTTATCAATTGTGTTAGCCTTTTCTTAACAAAAATAGTTGCTTTCAAAATACTAGACATTTTTTAAAAACTGAAAAAAACTAAAACTAAAAAAAACACCTTATTATGCCTTTGTTAACTACATTTTAGAACTGGAAGAGGCCTTAGAGATTATCTAATACCATCCCTGTATTTTCTCTGGAGAGGGAACTGAGGCCAGAGGAATGAAATAATGTATCCAAATTACATAGCTACCTAAAGGCACTTAGAGGATTTTCATCCTGAGAAATTTAGGAAAAGAATACCTGGTAGCATCCATTTCCTTTTACTTATCTCATTAGAACTACTCTGAATCTGTGAAACTACTAAACATCTAGAAGAGTAAGATAGATGTCCCCTTGGGACAAAGTTGTAAGTCTTTACGCATGTTGACTCTGTGTGTGTGTGTGTGTGTGTGTGTGTGTGTGTGTGTGTGTGTGTATCTCTGGGGATCACTGGACTTCTCCAATCTATTTTCTCAGTCACCTTGTTTATAGCTTTAAGTATCAGTGACCAATATTCCTTTCTGTGGGCCTATTTTGAAGCTTATTGTACTTTTTGTTAGGGATTTGTTTTTTTATTCTTTCATATAACTCTTTATCTGAAGTAATATAAGAAATAAGAGGTTTAAAACTAGGAAGGAAGCATATATCTAGTATGTTTAAAAATAGTGCCCCAGAACTATACTTCAGCTGTTCCAAAGACTGTTTTGAGAAACAGAAAATCATCTCAGAACAATGTGGTAAAACTTCAGTGTATATTGTGATTCCCCTGTTGTAACCATCGCTGATGCCAACACATGTTCTGCATAAGTAGAGAAACACAAATTGAACTCAAAATGCCCCGAGAGTATTGTCCTTCATAACACCCTGGTGTCCCATGTGTGGCTGAATGAATAACAAATAACCGAGCTATTAAGATACTAAACAAAAGTCATCTAGGCCCATAATACTGATGTAACAGCATCTCGATACTGTATTTGCTTTCATTAGTTTGTGTAGAACAAATCTTTTTATCTTAAAAAAGAAATGCACTGAGCTTGGTGGTAATTTGCTCCAGGAATTTTTTCAAAAGGGAATCCCGCTGTAGCTCCTTTTAGTAGTTGCACATGTTTAATATTACAAACATATCTACAAATGTGTGATTGTGTAGCTTCCAGGTTTTTTTTAAACAAGGTCTAGTTTTTGATGTTGGCCTTTATAAGTTTATCTTCTTCATCATAAACTGCCAAATATGCAACTAAAATGGAATCTGTCCGATAGTTGAAATATATAGCATTTAGGGCTGTATACCCAGGCCTTTTTTAAGTAAGATTAAAATCAAATTTTTAAATTTATTTGAGAGAGCATGAATAAAGGAAACAAAGTTTAGCATATTAAAATATGTACATATAACATACACATATTCTGTTCTCTACAGACCCAAGAGGGAGTTTATCATTTTTTTCCAAAATGTGATCTCTGGTCCCAGTGTTGTGCTTATATACACACAAGTGTGTCCCACGTGGGCGGTGCTCACAGGGATATTAGACAATGAGTCGTACTACCCTGCTTTCCTTCATATTTCATAAAAATTCAAATTGTCAAGACCTAATAAATTGCAAATAAAGCATCTTCTGTCACCCAATATCTTAAAGGTTCATATAAGTTTTAACATAGTGGTCCTCATTACCGTAAATATTTCCTATAAAATAGTATTTGATATGCATTAATGTGACCAGACTCCAAAAGCCCCACGATCGCTGCACCAATTTCCATAGCGCAGGCAGATGTGCTGAGAGCACCCCCATTACGTGCGTGTAATTTTATCTATTTCTTGATCACCCTCTATGTGAGAAGCAACAGCCTAGTTTTAAAATTATTTAATTATTACCTAGGCTCCAGGTTCACTTTTTAAAATCTTTTTAGAAAGGGAAAATAGATTTTTTTTCCCTCAAATTAACACGGATATAAAATAGATGTAGGCACATAAAGACGAGGGGCTGCCTTTTGCGGGGGTAGGTTCTGGTTGAATGAGATCTGGGATGTGTGCCAAATGAATAGAAAAAAATCCTGTTCTTCCTCTCCAATAGCCACAATGTTCATTATTAAGAAAAGCATATGAACCACAGGATCTGATGTTAATAACACCAATGTCTTCATTAATCCGTAAGTTCCATTTAGCCTCATTATGGAGCAAATGCTGAATTAATGCAGTACATACTATTGTTGGACTTCCCTCGCAAAACTTTTCTTCCCTCTTGTATCATTCAATCAAGGACTATCAGGTATATATGGAGAATTTTTAAACAGGTCTCTGGTCCTCGAGAGCTGTTTTCTTACCTTGGGTCTAAGGGGAGACTTTAGGCCTGGGGTGTCACCCAAAAGGGTGTGGGAAATGCATGCAACAGCAGATTCTCATTCAAAACCATAATTATTTTTTTCTGTCGTTTTAATGCTGTCATGTCAAGAAGGCCTCTCCGTCACCTGCAACTGAGATGATATTTCTTCGATGGTCGCTGGGCCTCCTTCTAAATCAAGAGTGGTGATAGCCAACACTGCTTTGTATCTGCGGAACAAATAGTGGCCTTTGTCCAGCACAAGTCCCTAAACAAACTTAATCTCTCTAACACTGTGACAGATGACATTTAGATGTCCTTGTTACCCTTAAAATGAGTTTTATTGACAATCAGAGAACAAAAAGAAGGCCCAGAGAAAGCCCAATGTTTTATAGGCTTGCTAACAACATCTTAGTGCAGAGGGTGAGGAAAAAGCCTGAAGTTGCCCCCATTTTCCCCTGCTTTGCTATATCACCATGACAACAGATATAGAAATCACTTAGTGACTCCTAGAAAGAAAACACAGTGACACAGTACCCCTTGTATGGCGAATCAAACTAAAGCCTTCATTCAAATGGCTATTCAGCTTGGGCATTCATGTAGAGGATAGGGTGGATTTTACACAGGTAACTACAAGAGAAAGGCCAGCAAACCCTCCAGCCACAGCATATGGCAGCGCCTCTGTCTAATTAATGCATCCGCAATAGAATTGATCCATTTTAAATTTGTTTTCTTTTACTTGAAACATCATTAATGTAAAGGGCAACATTAATCAACATCGTGCAACTTAAAAGGGCATTAAAGAGTGATCTTTTCCCCTACGCAACAAGAATCTTTTCAAGTAGCTGTGTTAACTGCAGAGGATTCGAGGCACTTTCTGAGTTCTTAATCAGAAGGCAAATCTAGAGAGGCCTCTACTGGCGAGTGTCTCTCTGTGCAGTTGCCCATGCGGAAGAGTGGGTCCTACAAAAGCAAGCGAGAGAATGGAAAGTTGCACACAAGATGGATCACCAATGAACGTACTGCACAAAACATTGAATAATAGCAGTCACACTTCTGAAATTGTCACGTCTAACTGCTTCTTTTTAAGGTAATAAAAGGACCGTCAAAGCTCTGATGTATGAGCTGCTTGGACGTTGTGAGATGTTTTAAGATTATTCAACAAGGGAATAACAGGTAATTTTTGCCTCTCATGCAAGTTTGAGTTTTAAAACCATTCTAGTAGGAAATTATACTTCCTGACATTGTGTATTGGGCGGGTGGTTAACACCGCTCACACACGTACTCATATATTTCCCTCAACTAGCAAAGTAAATAAATAAATAAAATCTTTAGACAAAACGAAAGTACCCAAATATTATTTTTTGATTACTTGTAAAGGAAGAGTTTACTGCCAAGATTTCCTAGTTATAGTGAGACAATGTGGACCAAACATAGTCCCCTCAAAGTGAAATTTAACATGAAAACATCACCGCAACCTGTTTTCATCAAATTAGGCCAAGAGCTGTCTCACTGCTTTTTATAGTAACTTTTGAGGAGAAAAGAAAAAAGGTTTTATTTTTCCACCAGAAGTTTAAAATTATTTAATATTTCTTAGGATGAGGATATATACGATCTGTTTCTGCATAGGGAAACTCAGATTTCTTTCTCTTCGAAAAAAAATTACCCGACTCCACAAGTGTCATTTAACTTCGAACGTTTTCAAAAGGTAAAATCCTGACTCTTTTCTTGTTTTCTAACATTTATATTTTTATATTCAATACTATTTGAAGTCTGATGACAACAGAATACTATTCTAATTGCCCTTCCAAGATTTCTTAAATTATTTTTTCTTTGCAATGACTGATATCTTTTACTTTAGGATTCCTCCCAGCATCTTTTCAGTAGGGTCATTTCATATTTAAAATTGTTTCATGTTTATTTGAGACAAAATTTTAGTCAAGCATTTTTTCATAGGGTAATATGGTTAGCATGGCTCAGTAAATTACCTTCTCGATTATATAGGTAATGCATGATCTTTTATGTAAATTCTGTTAGATGTCTTGGGATCACTACCTTGCAGTCCCAACAGTGACACCTACTGGTAGAAAGAAAACCAAAAATAGTTTTAGTTTTCTTTCTTAATTGTTTTGGAGCATGCTTCCAGGGACTCTCTTGGTATAAATGTACTTCAGTTACAATTATCTTTTCAGCTATTTTAACAGAGAACTATACATTTCCAAAAACCTTATAAGTGAGAGGAAAAACCCAAACAGTATAATGTAAATATTTAACTATGAAAATGAAAAAAATTGCTAGAAGAGGAGTGTGTTCTAAATTAACACCAAATAGTGTATAGATATGTAATTACAATACTTAGGGCCTTATATAGCATAGAAAATGAGAGCCCAAAATTTAACAATAGTCTTCCTTAAAGTCTGTTATTTCACAGTTAGAACTAAAGATGGATGGTCAAAATGTTTAACAGAAATACTTAACATTTCTCTAAAGTTTTCTTAAATGTTCACTAAATGTTTTATTTAAGAAAGAACAAAGTTGATCCCTTTAAAAATATATATGTACTTCATAGCAACCCACTTGTCAACAATCTGAGATTTTATGCTAATTTTACTAGAAATGCTCTTCCAGAACACAGATTTATTACTTATCAGAAAGAAACACTGGAATCACATTGGAATGTGATAATTTCTCAACTAAGGTAGAAGCACATGGTTTGCAGAACACGGTACAATAAGAACATCCTCTGTGCATCAGAGAGGATTCCACCTGAAAACAAACTTTGCCAAAACAGATCCACAGCTATTGAGAAGAGGTATGATCTTCATTTCTCTGTGAGGCTTCAGTGACACTCCCCTTAAAGTATATTTGTTTTTAATTTATAATATCATTACACAACACTTCAGAGAATTTCTAGTTGTCCATACAGCACTTGAAGACTAAATAAGAAACTGCTTTAGATAATTATCCAAAGGCCCCCATAACACATGTATAGTCCAATTTACTTGTTAAACACTAAAACATGGTGTCAATAAGTTTTACAGTCACATGAGAAAGAAATCAATTTCAACACAATTTTAACTGGAATGGGTATTTCCATGCAAAATGTGCCTGATGTTTCTTTCTGAAAACTCAGGGTCTTTACTGATATTTCAGATTACAAAGAAAATATGGCTATCAGTGGCCAAAAATATTGTTTCGCCGTGTGGATTGTGGTCAGTCATATGGTAAACCAGTGAATCGTTTAATCCATGGTACACATTTATGACTACTTTTGTGATATCACTGTGAGGAAACATGTGAAAATGTCTCACAAATTATGCACTAGACAGTTATATTGGTGTCTTTGAAAGCATCTTTGGCTCTGCTGTGTGCCTTTGTTTGTACAACTTGAGCACATGCTTCAAAATGTCATCCAGATTACAACCGTGCAGGGAATGAAGTATTACTTCTGTATCAAATCAGAAGCATGCTACTTTATTTCATTAAATAGTTCATCAGCTAATTGCACTTGGTAAAATCACAAAATTCCTTCCTTGTATTTCTTGCAAGATATATTTTATAATGTTCTTATTAATAATCTGAGAAAAAAAACCTTCTGAAATTATTCATGATAATGAATATGGGGAAACAAAGGACTTTTTAAAAAATCACATAAATTACAACATAAAAATCAGAAAACACAGCTCTTATACAAAATCATTTGGCCAACACCTTGGCCATTAGGTTGGCATACAATGTGCTCAGGATGAGAACAGAACAGGGATGAAAACAAAATAGCCACAAATATTGGAAAAGTTTGGGTTTGGCTTTTCCTGAGCACCTGAACTAGCAATTCAGCTGATCATTAGACATTACCATAAAGAGAGGCTCTATTTTGCCTTTAGAGAGTTCATCCAGAGATTGCACAGGGATTTGCACAGAATAAACCTTCACAAAACCCAAGAGCTGTCAGAAGGAAGTGGTATCCAGGAGGACAGGGCAGGCCAAGCATCCCTTCAACAGCAAAGCCACACAAGAGAGCCAGAGGCAGCTCAGTGGCTGCCAACACAACTGCCTAGCACGTCTGCCAAGGAGCCAGAAGCCGCTTGTGGGAAAATATCACTTACCCTTAGCATCTGGGTCCTGTGATTGTTATCCAAAGAGACAGAGTGGTAAGGTATAGTGGGATAAACAGCATCCCATTAAACACATACACACACACATATTCTCTCTCTCACATCCTCTCTCTGTGTACAGAGAGAGATAAGCTATACATGGTCTTGAATTAGGGGGACTTTCTGTAGTTGGAATTCTTTTAAATGATATCTATTCTTAGTTATGTATTCATACCTCATAATGAGATGAGCTTTAGTAATTACTGTTCACCAGTAGCTTTGGTCTGTACAAACCAGAAATTAGTTGTATTTGTGGATATGGGCAGAGGTGTAGAGTCTACTGTATTTTTTCTCCCTTGGAGTAGCTTTTTGTAGCTGGCTGACAGGATTATTTAAGAATTAAATCTTGATCATGGATAAACAAACTAAAATGAGCTTTGATGTTAAAGTTTTTTTTCTTGTTTTTGATATTGTATTACTATTTTTAAGAGGCCAGATTTCAAATATAACTCATAAATCATTGGTGAAAATTCTCATTCAATATGTACTATATTATAAGCATACTGTGATATACATAATAATATTATATAGCTATATTTATATATAATGTATATAATATTATATTTGTATAAACATATTTAAGTTTGAGAAAGTCTCTTCTTTCCTTTTATGTCAGAACAAGTGTTTTTGAAGTTTCCAAATGTGATAATGTGGTCATATAGATTCACCCAGTATGGAATGCGGGAGGGAGGGAATCTAGAGAATTTAAAGATTGGAGACACCTTGTGGTTAGTGCAAAGGCCTTAACTTTTTAGCCACATGTCCATTCTGTGAAGATCGTCATTACTGGAGAAAGCAAGCCTTATTTTTTTTTTGAGTCTGCAGCAAAAGGGCAAGAAAAGTATTTTTCATTTTAAATATTCTACTCTGATATCAAGAACAGAAAAGAGTGCTGTTTTTAAGTGTCAGTGATAACACAATGTAACCAAAGATACTTTTTTAATGTTTAAATTCATAACAAGTCAATTCTATTACACAGATTAATGGAAAGCATTTGGAATTACAACTTTACTTATTACACAGTGGATTTATTATTTTAATTCTTTTATTTTCCATGAATGAAATTAAAATTTCAGTTGCCTTTGGGTGACTAAAAAAATGTGCATGTCAAGGCCATAAAATCCAGTTGCTTATTCATGCATGTTACATGAGATAATGTATATGATCAGTTTATGTTATAATATACATAATAACATGCATATAACTTATAAACATATTACACATAGGCATAAACTATATTATATGGATATTTAATTGTTTTATTTGTAGAAATAGCAAAGTAATCTAGGAATGTCTAGCCACATAATGATAACATGAAGACAGTACTCAAGGGAGATGAAATCTTGTGAAGGTACAAAACCACATAGTAAACCACTGATGTGTTTTTTGTGTGTGTGTGTGGCTTTTTATTACCACATACACACACAAAAGAAAATTTGATTCTGACAGTCTTTAATAGATTATTTCTTTTCTGGTACCAAATAATTCTCAAAATCATTCAAATTTTGTTCCATATGTATAGTATTTCTATGCAAACTAGAAAATTATGGTGAAAAGTATTTCTTTTATCTTACATATCTGTGTAATGGTGGAAGAGACTGCATTCAAAACAGTGCTCAGTTATGGGAGTGAGGAAGGAGATAAGGGAATAAATGGATTCTAAACATTTCATCACTTAAAAATTTTAAATGCTCATCTGAAATATGTATGCAGTTTTTATAAATATATAAAATAACTTATGAAAGGATGCAAAAGGTCAATAAGAATTTATAAAAACTTTTTCTGTGCTATGTGTTGTTTCATTTCCCATAAAGGAAACAAATATGCCCAGAAAGATATGCATAAAATCAGACCTTCTTTTTCTAAGGCATTTAAATCATTACACTCTGAAAGTATACACTTAAAAGCAAGTATTTAATTTTAATTTTATGGCTGAACTATTGTTTGTTTTCTTATCGATTTGCCTTTTTTTCCCACTTCATTTCTCATTGCTAAGGTTTGCATCAAACAGTTTCAATTTTCATTCTTTTAATGACATTTATTCCATGCCTTTAATTGTTTATTTTTCCTTAAGTTTAGCTGGTCTCTTAACCCACCAGTTTAATTAGCTATTCTCTAATACCACAGAATATATCATAGGATACAGTGTTATAAACAAAAGCAATCCAAAAGGAAGATCACACTCGTTTATTAAAGCCAACACAGTTTGCGTACTTTACTAAATACATAGCCATGATTCCTAGGGTTTGGGGGTTTTTTCTTTCCCTCTAAGATACCAGCTGAAGCTGCAGAGGACAAGTCAGCCTCACATTCCCTGTGTTCATCCTATATTCTTTACAACTGTCCAAATTGTATTAGGATTTGCTTATAATGATGTTATATGATGTCCTTGTGATACTTGCGTTTGTGGAGAACTTAATATTGATTTACTGTGTCTTTGGCCCATCTTTGAGCAGCCTAGATAGCAATTACAGCTGTTGGTGGTGTCTATTTTGTCTTTTCATAATTGTCATTTCTTGTTCTACTTAAGATTAAAATATGAAAATGGTACCACGTGCACATCCACAGTGCATTAGCCAAGTTATCAGCAATATCTGTGAAGAACCATCATTTTAACTATGGTTCTTTACATTGCCTCTTCATTTGATTTATGAAAATTGCATGCTACAATATAAACTTGCACAAGGGATACATTCGGTGAGCTTCCCTGACATCAAGTCCTCATCTGGACCATTACTATCTTCCTGAGAAATCACTAGGGCTTTCCCAATACCTGCCTACTTCTGACAAATGCTTTCTCTCCCTCAGACAGGGATTTCTGACAAGCAGGGGCTGCTTTGTTATTTTTCAGCTCTAACTTTAAAGAGCCCTCATAGTTTTGAGCTCTCTCTACAATTCTCATTTCAATCCACATTTCATAAAGAATAATGTATTTTTTAAACAAGGAAAGTCATTTTTTTAATAATAGAGAAGACTTGAAATGAGTTTTTCCTAATCACAAATAGGTCCACCAGGTAGATTTCTTCAAAGGACTGTTAAGAGCTGTTCCCAAATTCAAAAATGTCTCATTTGAAGACCAAATACACGTATGTGTATTTCCTCTCATTAGGAAATTTATCAAACAGAGACTGCCAAAATAATTTTTAAAAGGGTAGAGAGAGAAAACGCTTTTTGTGACTAATTTGGAATTTTTTTCCTGGTCAATTTATAGAAAACGCACGGTTGAAATAACTGAAGCATTTTATGATTCTCTCTTGACTCAACAAAACTTGAACTGCTCGAGAAGGATTTTTTGTGTGTAGCACAATGAAAATAAATATCATATTTCAAGATGAAACTGAATAAATATTTGAATATCTTCCCCCCCCACACACACACACACTTCCCTACCAGCAGACTAAATCCAGCTAGTCCCTGAAAGGCATTTACTTTAAGAACCACTATTGTTTTATTTTACTACATCTGTTTGGAGACTTTTAAAAAATGACTATGTACAAGAAAATAATAAATGCATCTGTAATCTCTAGCAGAGGCCCCTCTTTCCGAGACTACGTAGGGCATTTGTGGGTGCTCTTATTGTTGTTGTGGCAATCTAGCTAATAAAGGCTTTCTCTTACACAAGAGAATTTTGACAGTGTTGACTCCAGACAGCTTTCCAGCTGAGGTCTGGGGCCTTGCTGAACCTTCAAAATTTTCCCATTTGAGCTGCATCAAAGTGAAGGAAATTCAAGGATCACTAACGTCTCAGATGGTAGCACTTGCCCTAACAACGAAGGTTCAGGAATTCTTTGGAGCAGGCTGAGGTCATTTTTCTCCCCTTTTCTCCTCATGCTTTTCTCTATTAATCAGAGCTCAGAGCTCAGATTGGTCTTCAACTTCCTCCCAATCCTTGCTAAGCCTGTCATTTCTAGCTATTATTTACTTTAATGGACTTTGGCTGATCTCTTACGAAGCTTTGGATCTGAGAATAATAAGGCTGGAGAGTAACGGGCATAGACATGGGTGTGGGTTTGCCTGCAGACTAACCGTGGCAGATGGGCTTTATTGCGGTTTCCTGTGTACTGAGTGTTGATTGAGAGGGTATAATGAGAGAGGTGGTGTCTACACAATAGTCACAGCCACTTCATTGCACTTTGCGTCTAAACAATCCCATTTTTCTAAGTCTTTGGATTGTGAAATTTTAGGAAGTCAGAGCACAAGAACAAGTACAAAAACAACTGTAAATAACCATGAATGTTAATCCAACACTAATTGGTCCCTTCTTTCAATATGAGTCCATTTTGCTCAGTTTTTAAAATTCTGGGTAAATTAATGGCAAAGATGGTTAAACAAAATGGTATAGCATTAGGTAGTTTGGGATGAAATCGCGAGCAATGTGTATTTTCTGTGTGTGTTTTTTGTTTGCTTGGAGTTTCTTATTTGTTTTTTTTTTTTGTTAAATATATGCTCTATTTGATTCTTACCACAGACAACAAAAGCTTAAGTTGCAATTGTTTGCAGATGCTTTGGGAGTTATCATGTTGGGGATATTTTTCTGAATTAAGCTAGACAATATTCAAAAAATAGCATCAGGGCAATTGTTTTACCCTGGGCATAGTAAAGCAAAGATTTTGTACCTTTCTTTACTTCTTGCATTTGATTGCCAGGGTCTGCTCCATTGCAACTTGCTAGGCCATTAAAACATTTTTGTTACAGGTGCTGGCCAAAGGTCTTTTACACATTCCTCATTTTTAAGATTTTACTTAATTCCTCCCTTTCACCAATGGATTAAATCACAACTATTGAGTCCTTTCTTCCTTTGGGGCTTTATCCATCTGTCTTAATGCTTTCATCCTACATCCCTTGGTCTCAGAGGGGTATTCTGAAAATGAACCGCCAAAACCTGGAGAAGACTCTAGGTCAAGTTTGTGTACAAGAGTTTAAATTTTTAGTGACAGTCCTCTCTCACAGCCGCCTGAAAATTTCCACACAGAGCTGCACAAGCGAGCACCACCAATTATCCTCCTCCTTTGAAAACCATTATCAAGTTTTTCAAAACTTCTTTCATTTCACTGTTGTCATTCAGTGAAAAGGAAACTAACCACCATGTCAAGACAACTCCGTTGCCTAGCAACGCAGGGCCACATTTTAATTCTGACTTGCTTCTGGTCTTGACTATTAGAAAGTGACTATGCTA
Organism: Neophocaena asiaeorientalis asiaeorientalis; assembly: GCF_003031525.2. NCBI lineage: Eukaryota > Metazoa > Chordata > Mammalia > Artiodactyla > Phocoenidae > Neophocaena > Neophocaena asiaeorientalis. The sequence goes on from NW_020175528.1 coordinate 7,891,152, forward strand.
AGCCAGTCACAAGAGTTGTTTGTCACTTCTGAAATGCAAACAAAACTGTATTGTTTTCCAAAGTATTGGGTGTGATTGATGTAAAGATTTACAGTAACATCATTCATTTTCCCTTGTGTTCTAGTAGGATTGATGTCATATCTTTTCATGCTTTATTAAATGCTTTAAAAGAGCTCAAAAAACATGATGCTTTTTGTTCTTTAAGGAGTCTAAAGAGGTTTGTTTTTTTTTTCCAGTGAACTAGACTCCAACAACTTGTGAAATTTAGTGAATCTATTCAACTAGTGTCAGCCACGTCAATACATAATTTAATAAGAAACCATCGTCCATGAAGGAAAGTATAGTTCAAACAATCAGAGAGGAACAGACCAGACCAAGGTCAACATTATGGGTGGGGGGAGGAAAAGTTAAGCTTTTAAATTGTGAGTCTTAAGGTCTGATCTATCAAATTTTCCCACAGCCCTGTATTCTTGACTTTCAGTATGAAAGGCTGCAGGTTGCTACTGGTGTGATTTAAATTGTAAATCTTTCCAGGCATATATTTAAATCCCCTAAATTCATTTAAAATGGTGATTCAAATTGAGAACTTGTAGCTTTGTTTAAAAGTAATTCTGCTGCAATGGACTGGAAACCAGTTAATAAATTAGAAAGATGTTGCCATTATATTTTAAATGCTCTCTAAAATTTGAGATATCTCTAGTATTTTATATAAACATATAGTTGAACTTCATTTACTAGATACTTTAAAATAAGCCAACTTATGTGATTTGAATGTATGTAATCGAGAAAAAGGTACTACTCTTCTTCAGTATAATATAAGATAGGAGTATAAAAGAGAAATTACAAGCATTATTATAATTTCCATGTGATATTTTAATATTCTAAGCAGTAATGCAATAATGTTAACCATTAAACAAAATGCTTATAAAATAACATAGCTTAGAAAGGTCAGACTCACACACGAAAAATTAAGCTAGATGTTATCATCATGGGAAGGCATTAGAAATGTCTTTTCCTCTCAATTCTGATTTCAAATAGCTATCTATCTTTCTCCGTGAAACTTTACCCATATTTGGAAATGGAATCTAGTTATTAAGTAGGACAAAATCATAGAGCTTAAAACTGTTTAAATAATGATAGATGTATGTCTTGAGATTAGTAAAAAGTATTGCACCATCAGTAACCTCATCTATAAAATAAAATTAATAATCGCACCTATATCTTAAGGTAATTGTGGGCATTAAATAAAATATTGTATATAAAGTACTTTAAACTTGGCTGTAATGGTAAGTGAACAGTAAACAAACGTTAGTTGTTCATGTTATAATTATGTCTGTGTTAATGTTTTCTTTCCTTAGATATTAAAAAAAATTTGGCCCCTCACATTTTCTGTGATAAAATTAAAGGCTTTGTTTCCACATCAGTAAGTAGACTACTGAAACTAACAAAGTCCGTTTTGTAACAGGAGGAGTAGAAAGATAAAAGTAAGCTTTTTACATGTTGATTATTCTATCTGCGTTTTCAATCGAATACAATCATGAAATATAATAAAGCATTACTGTAATATGTCTGGGCAAACCTCATAATATTCTAGCTCCACATCAAAGGTGCTTTGCCAAAATAAGTCTAATTATTTTATATAGCCAATCACTATGCAGTACCAGTAATAGCAGGAGACAATAATAGACACAAAATCTGATATTTCAAAGCCCGGGCTCGGTTTTCTCAGAATTTCCAGCAGGAAAACATATTTATGAGCCAAATGCAACCTGTGGGTATGTTTTGTTTGTCTGCTATAGATTTATTATTACTGTTATTGAATTTGTTCGCAACATCTGAAACTTAGATTTTGCATTAAAACCCACATTTCTAAGTTCTCAAAAAGTCAGGCCTGCAAGGGTAAGCCGGCTTTACTGGGAGTGGCTGAGTGGCCATGGATCCTTTTGATGAGATCTGAACTCTTCACCCTCATCCACCCTTGTGCTCTCTCAGAGCACGTCGGATTCACATATTTAAGCGAGGTGACTGGCCCCCAGAGGCATTTTAGAATTTTAGCACAAGAACTCAAATTAGAAGTCATGAAAAATTCATTAGCTGAATCCGACATTACCTACAGCAATCTGGGCCTGTGGCACTTTGTAATTTCATTACTCTCCCCCCAGTATCTTCATAGGATATTCAGTTTAGCTACTCTTAAAAAGTGTCAAAGATAACTCCTTTCCAGACTTGAAAGTGAAATATCTTTTCTCTTTGTATCGGATTTTTCTCCTGACTAGAGAGAGAAGAAATTAAGTCCCCAGTTAGGAGTTGCAGGCTGGCTGTGAACAGAGCTCTGAGGTTTGTCTCATGGAATAGTGATGTCCGCCCAGGACTGTAACCATGGCCACAATGAGGGTGAGGGTTTTTCAGTTTCTCCTGCCCCATCACACCAGACACTTTGTGCCAAATATGCAGAGGTGACACTATGTGAAATCTGACCAGTAGCTCTAAGAGAATCCAACTGATGGCTTCTCTGGTATGGATTAGGCTGGGCACATGAAATTATCTTGTTGACAATATATGTGTGTATTAACACAATCACCTAGATATTTCCTTCATAGTTTTAATAAAATTAATTTAGTCTGAGTTATAATTGTTGTGATGAAAATAAGTATCATAAGAGCATTTAAATAATACCTTTATACTTTTTCACAATATTTTCTAAAGACCTTTATTTGGAAAAATAGGCTATGAGAAACTAAGTACTTTCAGGTTCCACTTACAGTATTTCTTCCTCTGAGCATCATCAAATCTCATCTGCAACAAGGTGAGTGTGACAAACCTACTAATTAAAAGAGCAAACTAACTAACTGCATAAATAAAGGAAGGATATGAAAGTAGAAATTTCTGAGCCTCTCACTAGTATAAAACTAAACCTCTTACTACTGTCAGTACAAAATGTACTTCTGGTTGTTTTGTTGAATTATAGGATTGAGTCGCTGAGGATGTGTGTTTGGTACAGTTGAGTGGAATGTGGAGTATTGCTAGTGGCCTTTGGATGGAATAGATTTATTTGCTTGCCTTCCACTTGGGATCGTGGCCGCTTCTTTATTTGCACAGGGCCCTAATCATTGAAGCAAATGATCTGGCCCACTCTACAAAATGGGTTAAATAGCTCATTACTTCTTTAAATGTAGACATTTTGGTCATATTCAAACTTGAATTCTCAGAACTTAAAAACACCCACAAGCAGTTCAAACAATTTCAATTAAAAATAGTGTTTCATCCATCATTTGTTTGCTATGCCTTTTTTATAGGCATTCTTATTGAATTCTAGGTAATGCATTTTATTTACCAAGAAACTTAAGTATCTGCATAAGGAAATTTCCTTATAGGAAAAAATACTAAATTTTCGTATGATGTCTGGCTACATATTTTTTTAATGCTCTGTTCATTTCCTGTCACAAGATGTTAACCTCAAAGAAACATTTGGTATCGCTGAAATCAAAGACTTTTTAATATTATTTTCAAGGCACAGAAATTGCTTTTTGATACATGTGCCCGTTGAATCATCATATTGCTAAAATATTTAATCACACTTGTCATGACAGACAGCCACACAGAAAAATCATCTTGATGTGAGAAGAGGATTTAAGGAAGTGTCAATACCCAGTCAAGATTTTGGCTGTTTAAGCTTATATCTAGATATATAATTCCTGTTCCCCAATTTAAACTAGACTCTTCTTTCAAATGCAACATAAAAAGATCTGGCTAATTTCTAGTTGGAAAGAAAAACAATAAAACACATGAAAAGTGCTCATAAATAAGATTGTTATTCTAGGTGGAGGTTTTTGTACACAATAAAGAGTTATATGGGTTCACAGACTCTAGTTTGGAAGGAGTTTGGAAAACGCATAATGCAGCTTCGTAAACAATGAGGAGACAGCTCTCTGCATCATTCCCTCACCCTACTGGGCTGTTTTCTGGCTCCTTCCAATAACGAGAAGGAGGAAGACTGTTTCTTTTTGAGGAAGACTGTTCCATTGGACTGTTCCAGCTCTTTCTGGGGGGCGAGCCAATGTTCCCTTTCTCTGACTTCCTAGGTATCTCTTCAAAACCATCTCCCAAGGCAAGTGGAGCAAAAAGGTTTGCAGAGCCATTGACCTCAGCCAAGATTATAAGCAGCTAACATGGTGTGTCACATGCAACATACATTCAACAGCTACAAGTGAGTCTCGGTACGTGAATTTGATTCTTCTGTATCTGAGACTTGTCTTACAGTAATAATAACTGTGTCATTCCCTAGCCATGCCCGCCTCGTTCCCCCTGCTCAAAGGAGAGTGTTGTTAAGGGTAGGAGAGGGCAGCAATCACAGAAAATGTCAAATGTACATTCAAACACTATCCTGCCCCTTCTGCTTCAGAATCCAACCTCACTCCCTCATTCCCCCACGTAGTTGGGCCCAAATTCAGTTTCCTTTTGGGGTGAGTCCACACATAGGTTTGGTCCATTCACAGTGAAGCAAGGGAGGAAAAAAGCAGTCGAGGATGTGTGTCTATTCTGCCTTCGTATCCCTTAAAATATCATTGAGGCCACGGGAGTTGCCTGAGCCCTGGGCAGTCCTGGTCAGGACTTACCGAAGGTAGCCATGTCCCTACTTTGTATTGTTTTTTAAATTTTATCTTCTTGTCCAAATATCCTCAAGTCATCATTTATTTTGGTGAACACTTATTGAACACCTATTAGATATCAGGCACAAGTACAGAAAACACAAAAATGAATATGACTTAGACTCTCCCTGAAGTTGCTTACAGTCTCTTGAGAACGACAGACAGGTGAACAAATCTTTTCAATTAAAAGAGCCCCAAAGAGAGATCAGCATCTTGGGTTAAATATAGGAGCAGCAAATGACTATGATAGGTGGGGCGAAATAAAGTGTTGACAGGGTAGATGGTGCTTTAGTAGAGCGACTGGAGTGCAGGTCAGTGGCTGTTAAAAGGAACTGTATCTTCAACAGTCTGCTGGTATTTAAGAACATAGAGCATGCTGGAGAAACAGCAAGCAATCTGCATGATTGAAAAATGAGGCAGGATGATGGAAATTAGATTAGATTAGAAAGATAGTTTAGAGTTATTAACACAATGTGATTGTTTCCATTAGCAACAAGATATTTTATCCAGAATATAAATGTACTTTTTTTTTCAAAAAATGAATTAATCAGAAGGGCCTGTTGAATTTCTTTTTCCATGAATATACTTTAGCCTAAATAAGTTTTTATTTACATGTGAAATAGGGGCAATGCCAGAAGATTAACTCGTTGGTAACACATATGTTTTATACAAATTTTAGCTAAATAAATGAACTTTGAGATTTTAAAATAATAACGATTTTAAAGTTATCTGTTTATTATCAATAGGGAGTTGGTAAAATGAAGTTTGGATTATCCATGCCTAGAATACCATAGATTCAGTAAAATGAGGTTGTAGACATATATCAGCTTATGTAAATTGATTGTCATTATGTAGATTGTTTCAAAAAGAAAGGCAGGTTTAAAAATACACAGTAAACATATCTTGGAATGTATATATAAAATACATTGAGTGGTAAGATTAGGGATTACCTGAATTTTCTTCTCTTTAGTGTATCTCTTTAATTTTTTCTACAATAAATATGTTTTGTTTTTTCATATGAGAAAAAAATAATGGTTAACACCCAACAGGGGATAAAAATGTAACAAGGTTTGGCTACCAAAGTGGAAACATGATGGGGTGGGGAGGGATAAATTAGGAGTTTGGGATTAACAAGTACACATTACTATATATAAAATAGATAATCAACAAGGACCTACTATATAGCATAGGGAATTCTACTCAGTATTCTGTAATAACCTATATGAGAAAAGAATCTGAAGAAGAATGGATATATTTTTACATATAAATGAATCACTTTGCTGTACACCTGAAACTAACACAACATTGTAAATCAATTACACTCTAATATAAAAACAAACAAACAAAAAACGTAAGGAGGACCTTTTCCAAACACTCATTTCCAGTTCAGTCTTCATATATAGATGCAGCAGTAGATTAACATCAAGATGTTTCAACTAGTCCTTAGACGCAACATTCGTGGCTGTCTCCATGATGTTACAACTGAGTGTGACTCAGTCCATACATAGTAAGGGCAAAGTAAACTTTGTCCTGAAAGTTTCTAGCTGGAAGAATTTCTCCTACAAAATAAATTTGGTTGAAATTCATTATAACTTGTCTACCACTTTTTCCATATATATATACAGTTTTAGGTACAATATTCTTTAATAATTCACTTTGTTTTGATAATTATATAAATTAATAAACATATATGGCATTTATCCTTAGAGGAGTTGCCTCAGTTGCAGTGTTCCCTTCCACCACTCATGCTTTAACTTGAAAGACTTGGCCAAACATTCTTCTGAAGCCTTACTTTACCTGATTTTGTTCAGACTGAAAATTTCACAGTTTCTGCTTATCATTAACTCAAATAAATGGCGATAAATTTAACTACTTTATTGTATAAATGAAAAATTGTGTTTTATATTGACTTTGAAATGTGGCTGGTCAAAAGATTTCCCATTCTCAATAGATTTAAAAGCAAAATTACCTAATGTCAAATTTTACGTGGAATCTTTTTATCTACTTCCAAAGCAATTTTAGAAAAAGAAAAAAATTAAAATAATATGATTCTTTATATTTTATTGGTATCTTGTAAATGACCATCAACATTCAGTGATAGCTAAGACTATTAAAATGTTACCTCACTTTTGAGTAAGTAGTTTGGGGAGGGACATTTATCAAAAAGGCAACCATAAATCATCATTGTATTCCTTTGTAAGCAAAAAGTAGAAGCAATACATAGTTTGTATACCAGCAGTTTCATCTTCTCTTCATGTTGTGGCAGATTAATACCAGCTTAGCCCAAACATCCAAAGTTATGCTGTTGGCAATGTAGCCATCTGTTTTTAATGAATATCTGGGGTCCATTTTTCAGTTAAGCTTCTCTTATTGTGTGTGTATGTTGCTTTTTCAGAGCTATCTGCATAATTGCTTAAAGATTTTACTGCAAAATTAATATCCTTACTGTGAACAAGGGAACAGGGCAAAAACAAGGATGACAGAGCCTGAGATGAGGTGAAAAGCAAATCCAATTTTTCCTTGCACCATAGAAACCTCGTCAGGACTAGATTTATCTGGTAATCCACATTTAAACTTTAACCTGTAGGGGGGCTCTTTGTGTTAGATAATGTAAGCATAAAAGGAGGCTGAATCACTAATCAGATTAATCATATTTTGTAAGACTCAAAAGCTTCATTAAAAGGACCTGGTATCCGAGTTACACATTTTTGTTAGTGGTGGTGGTAGAGGAGGAGTTTGTCATTAAAAAAAAAAATGGCGTGGAAATGCTCAAAAGTCTGCAACTTTTAATGATCCTATAGCAAGCAAGACCAAAGAACAACATATTAATAATATCCTAATTTATAAAATTGCATCTTCACAGAATCAGCATATATGTAACCTCACTTTCATCATACTTTAATATAAGAAGGCACTATTGGATAAATGTTGTGATTGTTACTGTAGCTTTCTTCATATTTTGAGCATATTTTAATATATTTTTACTATATGCTCCTATAATTTATATATTACATATAAATAATATTATAAATGCAATATATATAACATATATAACAACTACCAACTGCCAGTTGGTGATTTACTATTCTAAGTCATTTCTCAAAGCATGTTATAAAGTTGATTGTTCAATTAAAGAAGAATATTTGATGGAAGTGGGGAGCCTTCTGAAGAATAAAGCAGAGAGGAGAAACATTGTTGGTTCAGCATTTTATAAAATGTGATGCAAGAAATACAGTCACAAATTTCTTTTGTTTGTTGAAAAAGAAGGAAGGAAGAAAAATATGTCACTAAACTAAATTTTTGCAAGTGAAGCAAATCCTTCAAAAAAGAAGCAAATGAGTTCTGTGGTTGACAGTCTGTAGCATGACTAGGTAATTGTGGGGAAAATGCAATTGCATGTGTAATTTTATGCACACCAAAATCGCCTCTTTGAAAACTCAGCCCATATATGTTAAATCAACAAATAGTTTTCGGCGTATGGTATGTTACACAAATCCTTCCTAACAAAACTGCTCCAATAATAATCCTGGTGAAAGAGTATGCCGAGTAATAGCTATTGAAAATTGTTTCATGCTACCTTGTAAGGATACCATGTAATTCTGATGTCTAATTAGGAGTATAAAAATATTACATCAGTTCATTTTTCTCAACACAATATATATCATCCTAAGGAAAGATCCATTTACAAGATTACATATTCACATCTGTGGAACTCTATATCTTAAAATCAACTACACAAAATTGCTAATCAAAATACACAGGTCTTTATAACCACGTCATTTTGGATGAGGAAACTCAACCAAATGAATTGGCAATATTTTAACAACAAAAACAAGTGAGAAACAGAATCAATGTGAGCAACTTTCTTAGCATGTGATGAGACTACATATAATATTGAAATTACTGAATATTTTAAATTGCATCGCACAAGGTCCAATTCTACTAAAAAATTTGTAGTTTAATTATTAGAAATAATAGTTTCTGAATGAACCATTGATAATTCTGGTGCATGATTCCTTAGTGGTACAGACGTATAACTGTTTGACAATACCAGAATGGTCTAACTTGAGAATATCTGCATTTATAGATAAATATATCGAGTATTTATTATTCATAATAATAAAAGTATATTTCTAACTTATCCCCAATATTTCAATAGTGCCTCTTGCCCCAAAATATAAATACCACCTTTAGTCACTGAGGCATAAGCTCTTTACTATGGAGCTGGAATTTGCATGGCTTGTGTTTTTCTTCTTCTATCACAACAGATAAGTGAAATATTCAAAATACCCACTCTTAAAAACATTGGTATACAAATTTTCTTTTAGATTTTTTAAATGCCTTTTACCTATGACTTTGAATTATAAAGACCTTCACTATTACATTTTATTAATTTAATTCCCAGAGTATTTCAATGTATGAGCACTTGCTCTACACAAGTGTTTTGACCATCTCCTCTCAAAACAAAAACATAAGCAAACGAACACAAAACCATACATACACACCAAAAAAATAAAGATAACAAGTCCTTATTCTTCTAAGGATCTAACATCAGAGATCTTTAGTAATTTTAGCCTCTGATGAGCTTAAGACAATGAGAGGCAAGGAATAAAGGGCTGGTGACATATTTATCAGTGTTTTGGGCATATAGTTCTTCCAAAGCATCAGACTAACTATGTTTTCATGTAAGTCATATTGGGGTCCTGGTTGTCAGTGTGTCATCGATAAGATGGGGGATATGACATTAGTTCTCTGTAAGGCTACCTATTGTTTGAATATTCAGTGACACTAAATGTGGGATATGCGTGAAGGTTAAAGGAAAGGTCTTCCTTATACAAATATAAATATTTAGAGGTTTCTAGAGGAGTAAAGCCAAAAACATAATTACCGTAACCTCAGGTTCACTTTATTGAATTATGTGGTCATCCTACCACACAAGGAAAATCACAACATTCAGAAGCCTAGTGGATGCAGAAAACCTAGGCAGCAATTTGAATCATTTGCTCCCCCTAAGCCTCAAGCTGTTCTCAAATTGGCAATTTTGCCTAAGCTGGGCATTTATTTGATTGATTTTTTTCTTTCTGCCCTGAAGGAATTGTGACCGTTTTTACCTTGTCTCAGAATACCAACTCAGTCACAGAAACAGGAGGTGGGAGATTCTACTCTTGGGTGACTATAGTTCGTGGGCCTCCAGTATGCAAAACATTTAGTGAGATTTAAAGAATGAGCAGAAATACAGAGAGTGTGCTTTATTTTCAAATCGTTCTTGATGCAATTCTCAAGACCATCCTTCAGGTAAGATAATTTTTTCCCCCAACGGAGGGAAAACTACTTTCAATTATTTTTTTAACATCTTTATTGGAGTATAATTGCTTTACAATGGTGTGTTAGTTTCTGCTTTATAACGAAGTGAATCACTTATACATATACATATATCCCTATATCTCCTCCCTCTTGCACCTCCCTCCCACCCTCCTTATCCCACTCCTCTAGGTGGTCACAAAGCACCAAGCTGATCACCCTGTGCTATGTGGCTGCTTCCTACTAGCTATCTATTTTACATTTGGTAGTGTATATATGTCCATGCCACTCTCTCACTTCGTCCCAGCTTACCCTTCCCCTCCCCATGCCCTCAAGTCCATTCTCTACATCTGCATCTTTATTCCTGTCCTGCCCCTAGGTTCTTCAGAACCTTTTCTTTTTTTCTTTAGATTCCATATATATGTGTTAGCATACAGTATTTGTTTTTCTTTTTCAGACTTACTTCATTCTGTATGACAGACTCTAGGTCCATCCGCCTCATTACAAATAACTCAATTTTGTCTCTTTTTATGGCTGAGTAATATTCCACTGTATATATGTGCCACATCTTCTTTATCGATTCATCTGTTGACGGACACTAAGGTAGCTTCCATGTTCTGGCTATTGTAAATAGAGCTGCAATGAACATTGTGGTACATGATTCTTTTTGAATTATGGTTTTCTCAGGGTATAAGCCCAGAAGTGGGATTGCTGGGTTGTATGGTAGTTCTATTTTTAGTTTTTTAAGGAAGCTCCTTACTATTCTCCATAGTGGCTGTATCAATTTACATTCCCACCAACAGTGGAAGAGGGTTCCCTTTTCTCCACACCCTCTCCAGCATTTATGGTTTGTAGATTTTTTGATGATGGCCATTCTACTGGTATGAGGTGATACCCATTGTAGTTTTTTTTTGTGTGCTTTTTTTAGGTAGAAACAATACTTTTTATTTCTTTTCTTTTTTTCTTTTTAATAGACTTATTTATTTATTTATTTTTGGCTGCGTAGGCTCTTTTTTTTTTTTTTAAATCTTTATTGGGGTATAATTGCTACTGATATTGAACTGCATGAGCTGCTTGGAAATTTTGGAGATTAATCCTTTGTCAGTTGCTTCATTTGCAAATATTTTCTCCCATTCTGAGGGTGGTCTTTTCGTCTTGTTTATGGTTTCCATTTGCTGTGCAAAAGCTTTTCATGCTGTGCAAAATTTCATTAGGTCTCATTTATTTATTTTTGTTTTAATTTCCATTTCTCTAGGAGGTGGGTCAAAAAGGATATTGCTGTGATTTATGTCATAGAGTGTTCTGCCTATGTTTTCCTCTAAGAGTTTTATAGTGTCTGGCCTTACATTATGTCTTTAATCCATTTTGAGTTTATTTTTGTATATGGTGTTAGGGAGTGTTCTAATTTCATTCTTTTACATGTAGGTCTCCAGTTTTCCCAGCACCACTAATTGAAGAAACTATCTTTTCTCCATTGTATATTCTGGCCTCCTTTATCAAAAACAAGGTGACCATATGTGCGTAGGTTTATCTCTGGGCTTTCTATCCTGTTACATTGACTATATTTCTGTTTTTGTGTCACTACCATACTGTCTTGATTACTGTAGCTTTGTAGTATAGTCTGAACTCTGGGAGCCTGACTCCTCCAGCTCCGTTTTTCTGTCTCCAGATTGCTTTGGCTATTCAGGGTCCTGTGTGTTTCCAAACAAATTGTGAAATTTTTTGTTCTAGTTCTGTGAAAAATGCCATTGATAGCTTGATAGAATTGCATTCAATCCATAGAATGCTTGGGTTAGTATAGTCATTTTCACAATGTTGATTCTTCCAATCCAAGAACATGGTATATCACTCCATCTGTTTGTATCATCTTTAATTTCTTTCATCTGTGTCTTATAGTTTTCTTCATACAGGTCTTATGTCTCCTTAGGTAAGTTTATTCCTAGGTATTTTATTCTTTTTTTGCAATGGTAAATTGGAGTGTTTCCATAATTTCTCTGTCACATTATTAGTGTATAGGAATGCAAGAGATTTCTGCGCATTAATTTTGTATCCTGCTACTTTACCAAATTCATTGATTAGCTCTAGTAATTTTCTGATAGCATCTTTAGGATTTTCTATGTACAGTATCATGTCATCTGCAAACTGTGACAGCTTTACTTTTTCTTTTCCGATTTGGATTCCTTTTACTTCTTTTTCTTCTCTGATTGCTGTGGCTAAAACTTCCAAAACTACATTGAATAATAGTGGTGAGAGTGGACAACCTTGTCTTGTTCCTGATCTTAGTGGAAATGGTTTCAGTTTTTCACCATTGAGAATGATGTTGGCTGTGGGTTTGTCATATATGGCCTTTATTATGTTGAGGTAAGTTCCCTCTATGCCTAGTTTCTGGAGGGCTTTTATCATAAAGTGGTATTGAATTTTGTCAAAAGCTTTTTCTGCATCTACTGAGATGATAATATGGTTTTTCTCCTTCAGTTGGTTAATATGGATTATCACATTGATTGATTTGCATATATTGAAGAATTCTGGCATTCCTGGGATGAACCCCAGTTGATCATGGTGTATGAGCCTTTTTATGTGCTGTTGGATTCTGTTTGCTAGTATTTTGTTGAGGATTTTTGTATCTATGTTCATCAGTGATATTGGCCTGTAGTTTTCTTTCTTTGTGACATCTTTGTCTGGTTTGGTATCAGGGTGATGATGGCCTCGTAGAAAGAGTTTTGGGGTGTTCCTCGCTCTGTTATATTTTGGAAGAGTTTGAGAAATTCTATGAGCCCTTGAGAAGAAAGTGTATTCTGCTGTTTTTGGATGGAATGTCCTATAAATATCAGTTAAGTCCATATTGTTTAATGTATCATTTAAAGCTTGTGTTTCTTTATTTATTTTCATTGTGGGTGATCTGTCCATTGATGAAAGTGGTATGTTGAAGTCCCCAATTATCACTGTGTTACTGTTGATTTCCCCTTTCATGGCTGTTGGCATTTGCCTTATGTATTGATGTGCTCCTATGTTGGGTGCATAAATGTTTACAATTGTTATATCTTCTTCTTGGATTGACTACTCCAGCTTTCTTCTTATATCCATTTGCATGGAATATCTTTTTCCATCCCCTGAGTTTTAGTCTGTATGTGCCCCTTGGTCTGAAGTGGGTCTCTTGTAGGCAGTATATATACGGGTCTTGTTTTTGTATCCATTCAACCAGTCTACGTCTTTTGGTAGGAACATTTAATCCATATTAAGGTAGTTATCAACATATATGTTCCTATTACCATTTTCTAAATTGTTTTGGGTTTGTTATTGTAGGTCTTTTCCTTCTCTTGTTTTCTCTGCCTAGAGAAGTTCCTTTAGTATTTGTCGTAAAGCTGATTTGGTGGTGCTGAATTCTCTTAGCTTTTGCTTGTCTGTAAAGGTTTTAATTTCTTCCTCGAATCTGAATGAGATCCTTGCTGGGTTGAGTAATCTTGGTTTTAGGTTTTTCCCTTTCATCACTTTAAATATGTCCTGCCAGTCCCTTCTGGCTTGCAGAGTTTCTGCTGAAAGATCAGCTGTTAACCTTATGGTGATTCCCTTGTATGTTATTTGTTGTTTTTCCCTTGCTGCTTTTAATATGCTTTCTTTGTATTTAATTTTTGACAGTTTGATTAATATGTGTCTTGGCAAGTTTCTCCTTGGATTTATCCTGTATGGGACTCTCTGTGCTTCCTGGACTTGATTGACTATTTCCTTTCCCATATTAGTGAAGTTTTCAACTATAATCTCTCCAAATATTTTCTCAGGCCATTTCTCTTTCTCTTCTTCTTCTGGAACCCCTATAATTCGAATATTGGTGCATTTAATGTTGTCCCAGAGGTCTCTGAGAATGTCCTCAATTCTTTTCATTCTTTTTTTTTTAATTCTGCTGTGCGGTGGTTATTTCCACTATTTTATCTTTCAAGTCACTTATCCATTCTGCCTCAGTTATTCTGCTATTGATCCCTTCTAGAGAATTTTTAATTTCATTTATTTTGTTGTTCATTGTTTGTTTGCTCTTTAGTTCTTCTAGGTGCTTGTTCTATCTTTCTTGTATTTTCTCCATTCTATTTCCATGTTTTTTTAATCATCTTTACTATCATTACTGTGAATTCTTTGTCAGGTAGACTGCCTTTTTCCTCTTCATTTGTTTGGTCTGATGGGTTTTTACCTTGCTTCTTCATCTGTATGTTTCTCTGTCTTCTCATTTTGCTTAACTTACTGTGTTTTGGGTCTCCTTTTCACAGTCTGCAGGTTTGTACTTCCCACTGTTTTTGGTTTCTGCCTGCAGTGGCTAAGGTTGGTTCAGTAGGTTGTGTATGTTTCCTGGTGTAGGGGACTGGTGCCTGTGTTCTGGTGGATGAGGTTGGATCTTGTCTTTCTGGTGACCAGAACTGCATCCGGTGGTGTGTTTTGGGGTGCCTGTGACCTTCTTAGGATTTTAGGCAGCCTCTCTGTTAAATGGTGGGGTTGTGTTCCTGTCTTGCTAGTTGTTTGGCATAGGGTGTCCAGCACTGTAGCTTGCTGGTTGTTGAGTGGAGCGGGTCTTAGTGTTGAGATGGAGATCTCTGGGAGAGCTTTCGCTGTTTGATATTACATGGAGCAAGGAGGTGCCTGGTGGACCAATGTCCTGAACTCCGCTCTCCTATCTCAGAGTCATAGGCATGACACCTGGTAGGAGCACCAAGACCCTGTGTGCCATACAGCTCAGAAGAAAAGGGAGAAAAAATGAAAGAAAGAAAGAAAAGAAAATACAATAAAAAAGTTATTAAAATAAACAAAATTATTAAAAATAAAAAAATTAAAAACTAATAAAAGAAAAAGAAAGAAAGAAGAAAGCAACGAAACCTGAAAACAAATCCACCAATGATTACAAGCACTAAAAATTATACAAAAAAACCCAAACAAAACGGACAGATAGAACCCTGGGACAAATGGTAAAAGCAAAGCTATACAGACAAAATCACCCAAAGAAGCATACACATACACACTCACAAAAAGAGAAAAAAGAAAAATATATATACATCTTTTGGGAAGTCTGAGGTCTTCTGCCAGAGTTCAGTAGGTGTTCTGCAGGAGTTGTTCCACATGTCGATGTATTTCTGATGTATTTGTGGGGAGGAAGGTGATCTCCACGTTTTACTCTGCTGCCATCTTGAAGGTCTCTGCCTTTTCAATGTTTTAAAGAAAAATAAATGCAAAACAGAACAACAAAAACCCTATACGACTGATTCTAAGGAAAGAAAATTCCCCGTTGGAACAGAGAGCAGCTGTGGAAACATCTGTGGGCTAAACAAAGTCCTGAATGAACAACTGTCCATACATCTGTGGAGATAAAATAAGTGTTGGATAAAATGTGAATTAAGAGCTCACATTCTGTAAATACTATTATAAATGTATAAGAATAAAATGGCACTCCTAAAACATCCTTTTTTACTTCCCCATGAACTATGGTGAATTAAGTTGTGACCATAAAAGAGCAAAATAAGTGCTGGATTATGAAAGGTCAGCTGGAGGGACATAAAACTATTTGGTGCTTGCTTTTTCCAGGGTAGACCTAAGGGCAAATGTATCTTCTCTCACTTATTCCCACACATTTTCATTTGACCATCTGTAGGGAGAGAAATTTCAGTAGTATTCCGCATACCACATGTGTCTTATGCCACTATGCCCTCATTCCCCCAAAACCTAGAATATTTTTCCAAGTGTTTGCAATGTAGTTTTGTAAAACTTAAAGTGGACTGCAAATAATAAAATACAGTGAAAACACTGAGGAAATCAAATGTTTTGTAAAGTCACATAACAAATGTAGCTTTAGATGTCATCAATTTCTACCTTACTTACTAAATAAAGTTTCAAGTCCACAGTAGAAATGTGACCTGGCCAAAATCACATGGTTAGTGGCAGAACTTTGACAAGGATGTCACAAGGACACAAGGTGTCCTGGCTTTCAACCTAAAGTGTTTTACCTTATACTCCTACTTAGTCATCTTGGAAATATTTTACAAGTTTTGTAAAGTAGCATTTTGTCTCTAGACCTAATTTAAACATTAACTAGATAATAAACACTTTCAATCAGGGAGCATGCACATGTTACTGAGTAGAGTTGTATCATACCTTAATATTCTGATAATTTATGATGCTATTTAAATTGTTCCAGGTCATAGGAAAGGATGGAATTTTTCCTGAAACATTTAGTGTACTTTCAAACTCCTCTTGTCAAAAACTAAACAAGATACCACACAAACACAAAGAACATAAGTCAGTGACACTTATGCATGAGGTTACAAAACCTTTCTATAAACCATTAGCAAATCAAATTGAGCAGTATATTATATGCATAGCATAACCAAGGAGGTTTTATCCCAAGAATTTAGGCATAGTTACTCTAAAGGAAAAAAGTGTTGTGGTCTTTGTAGAGGAAGGTAATACAATTTAATCTTTATTTCTTTTCAAAACTATTCCAAAATGAGAAATCAAAAAATATTTCTTCCACATGATAAAGACTATCTTAAAACAACAGACAACATAATTTTTTAATTGTAAAATTCTGGAGTCACTTCTATTATTAAACACATGTATTCTACTGAATTGCTCTAAAATACAACCCCTTTATAGCTATAATTATTTAAAAGGAAGAGACACATGCAGCAGTAGTTATACATCATATATTTTTACTTGGAGACCCAAATTAATCACCTGAATCAATTGAAATATTATAAGCAATAACATAATAAGTAAAAGAGATAGTCACAAAGATAATCATGAATTAATAGCTCAATAATAATGTAGAATCTGTCAGAGAGAAAAAAAAAGTATTCAAAATAACAAAGAAAAGTATGATATACAGAGAGAAAACGAACTAACTAATACTGATTTAAATGTAGAAAATTAAAAGCTTTACTAAGATAGTAATTGAAGTCTCAAAAATATATAGAGTCTTATTATGGTCCTGGATTAAAGGATCTAGTAACATAAAGAAATATATTTTCCAGAGGTAATCTATAAATTTACATAAGTTATCCAATATACCAAAGGGATTTTTCTTCAGAATTTTGCAAAATGATTCTTAAGTGAATTTGGAGAACAATAGCAGAAAAATGTGAGAATTACAAAAACATTATTGGAAGGATAATTTGAGAGCCTAACTGTATAAAATATTAACTTATATTCTAAAGATATAGTAATTAAAACAGTATGATACTGACATAAGCATCAGTGTAACAAAATAGGAAAGTCAGAAACATGCCCAAGGACATGAATTAAGTACAAGATAAAGGAAGTATCTCACATCAGTTAGAAAAGTAATGGAATTTTTAATAAATGATATTGATACAGCTTATTACAGTATATAATAAGATTAATTCCTAGTGAATTGAAATATAAAGTAAAAAGTGAGCTCTTAATAGTACTGTGGTCAAAAAAAATAGGTCAAGACATATAAACTTGGATTGGGGATAACTTTCTAAGTACACTACCAAAAATAGAACTATAAAGGCAAAAATTAATAAATTCATCCTTTTCTCACCACTATACTGCTATCTCCTTAGCTAAGGTGTGCCATGTGGGTTTATACTAGCATTGGTGCTGCTAGAACCCTCAAGGCAGACAAATACCTAAGGACTTGGGAGAAAATAAGGTGGGAGAAGTGTTCAGAAGAGGAAGTGGGAGTTTTCCAGTAAAATTATTTCTTAATTTGTTGTGCCTATAAAATTCAGAGGTAATATAAAATGACAATTAACTAGAATAATAAGTATAATGATAACCTAGTATTCAAAATAATCATTGATATCACTATATTATTTCTTCTACACAATGTGTTCCAGTCATATCAGTATTTAGGATTTAGACTATTAGTACTTTTATTCAGCTGCATTATAAATGAAACTGAGTTTTTAAAATGATCTGCAAACCTAACCACTCTGCTAAACATATGGGTCTGTGGGAAAATATATTTTATTTTCCAACTGACTGACTTCTAAATGGACCTTGTAAATGCGAACTATTAATAAAGCATGAAATACTAATATATTTTATGCACATATCTATACACACACATACACACACACATATATATGTTACATATACATATATTAATATATGTTATTATATATATATTTTTATTTTAGCAATGTTATTCCATACAAAAACAATAGAAATGTAACAATCTTAACAAGAAATTTATAACTGAATATTCAAACAGAAAATTTGTACACATTATCATTTACAGTAATTTTAAATGGTAAATTAACTGATTGTAAAAAAAAATAATGTTCTTTCTAAATCCTTCTGCTGTCTTAAGTCTTGGAGTATTATAGGTAGAAGGCCTATGTAGTGTTATTTACAAATACCAAATTAGGACTGTATAACTTAGGGACTTCCCTGGTGGTCCAGTAGTAAAAAATCCTCCTTACAATGCAGGGGACATGGGCTCTATCCCTGCACAAGGAACTAAGATCCCACATGCTGTGGAGCAACTAAGCCCATGTGCCACAACTACTGAGCTCGTGCACCTCAACTGGAGGGCCTGCATGCCGCAAACTACAGAGCCCATGAGCTCTGGTGCCTGTGCGCCACAACTAGAGAAGAGAAAAAACCTGCAGGCCACAGCTAGAGAGAAACCCATGCACCGCAATGAAGACCCCTGGCGCTGCAACAAAGAACTAATGAAGCCAAAAAATAATAAAAATAATAAAATAAAAAATAAAAGACTATATAACATATAAAATCCATTAGTTTAACAGCTCAGTTTAATATCTTTGACTATTTAGTGCTCTGCATGAGGGAAAAACACACCTCAACAAAAAGACAAAATGAAGTTTCCATAAAGATATTAAAGATATCCAATTCTGAGATTATTTAGGTAGGTACCAGTAAAGAAAGCTGGTGCTAGTTAGGTCCCAGAACATATAGTTAAACCCAAACCAACCATCTCCAAGTGGAAACATAATGTCTAAAATACGTGTGGAAAAACCAGTCAAAATATACCTGTCAGATTAACTTGGAGGATGGTAGGGATTAAGCAATTTTGTTGCAATATTGCTTCTATATATATATATATACATACACATACATAGAATGCACTATCATATCATTATATAATATAATAATACTTATATAACAATAACTAATTTTATGTAACACAAATGAAGTTTAACCAACTGAATTTTGAAAATGTTTTGAACTGGTAACTCTTTTTTTCCTTAAATTTTCTCCTCTTTTAGCCAGAATGTCTATAATTTCTATCCTATGCCTGTCCCATCATTGCATTTTGGGAGCAGATAATTTGTTTATTTATTTATTTATTTATTTTTCACTGTGTTGGGTCTTCGTTTCTGTGTGAGGGCTTTCTCTAGTTGTGGTGAGCGGGGGCCACTCTTCATCACGGTGCGTGGGCCTCTCACTGTCGCGGCCTCTCTTGTTGTGGAGCACAGGCTCAGTAGTTGTGGCTCACAGGCCCAGTTGCTCCATGGCATGTGGGATCCTCCCAGATCAGGGCTCAAACCCGTGTCCCCTGCATCAGCAGGCAGACTCTCAACCACTGCACCACCAGGGAAGACTGATAACTTGTTTTTTGAGTTTCACAGGTTCAGAGATGGAGAGTAATTGTTTCTCAAGATGGATTATCCGCAGAGCCTCATCTGTACCTAATTTAGATGGTTTGGGTGATGAGATTTGTGACTTTTGAGTTGATGACATTTACATGAGATTTTTGGAGTTGAATTGATACTGTCATGAGTTGAGATCCTTGAGGATGAATGCATCTTGCTTGTGGGATGGACATTAATCTTTGAGTTCAGAAGGTGGAATGTCATAGGCAGAATAATATCCCCACAAAGATGTTTCTGTCCTAACCCACAGAACCTATGAGTATGTTAGATTACATGGCAAGGGGAATTAATATTGCAGCTGGAATTAAGGTTGCTATAGTCATCTGACCTTGAAAGAAGGCCCAGTGTAATTACAAGCATCCTTATAAGTGGAATAAGGAGGCAGAAGAGAGAGAACCAGTGATATGGAACTGTGAAAAGGACTTGATCCAATGTTGGTGGCTTTGAAGGTGGAGAAAGGAGGCCATAAGACAAAGAATGTGGATGGCTTCTAGAAACTGGAAGGAGTAAGAAAGAGATTCTCCCCTAGAACCTCTAGGAAGGAACACTGCCAACCCCTTGATTTTAGCTCAGTGAGACCCATTTTGGACGACTCCAGAACTATAAAATAATGGACTTATTTTGTTTTAAGCCACCAAGCTTGCGACAATTCATTACAACAACAATAGGAAACTAACGTAAATTTAAATATATTTTAAAATTTAGTGTATCTTAGACACAAGGCTAACACTAGGAATTACTTTTTAGGAAAAGGGCCACATTGCTTCACTTCCAACAGAAAAAAAATTCTTATCTATTATTTTCTAACTCTAATGGAAATCTTGGGGCATCAT
The DNA here is from genome assembly GCF_003031525.2 of Neophocaena asiaeorientalis asiaeorientalis. Taxonomy (NCBI): domain Eukaryota; kingdom Metazoa; phylum Chordata; class Mammalia; order Artiodactyla; family Phocoenidae; genus Neophocaena; species Neophocaena asiaeorientalis. The sequence continues at coordinate 7,911,555 of NW_020175528.1, forward strand.
TATTTTTATTATCTCAGTGTGGTAGATTTTCAAAGTTTACATTTAAAATAAAGCATAAGTTAGTGTATGACATATCCATACAAAAGTCAACATTTTTACTTATTTAGTTTTGACTTTCCTGGGTGCAAGGATTTTGACTTTCATCCATTCATTTATTCAACAAATATTTATTGAGCACTTAATCTGTACCAGGCACTATTCTGGGATTTGCAAATAGAGTATTGAATAAGAAAGGTAACATGGACCTTATATTCTAATGAGGGAAGAAAGGTAATAAACCAATAACTGAGTAAATAAGAAAATTACTGGATGATGATAAATGTTAAAATATGATGATGTGACTGCAGTGTGGAATGGGTGGTTAAGGAAGACCTCTGATAAGTGACATTCAAACTGAGATTTGAATGACAGAAAGGAGCCAAGGATGAGAAGACCTGTGTAAAATCATAGGCAGAGGAAACAGCTAGTGGAAAGGTCTCAAGCTAGTGTTCCAAAGCCAAAAGAAGAAGGGGAGCAGTATTAACTGTGTTGGATATTCCTGAGAATTCAAGAAAAATAAGAGAAAAAGAAAAGGAATTACTGGATTTGACAAAGTGAAACCCAATAAAAGGTCTTACTAGAGTGGGCAGAGGGGATATGCTAAGGGGAAGAAGTCAAGACATCAACTATAGACAAGTTTTTCAATAAATTTTGCTATAAGATGGACAGAGAAATCAGAGAATACTGCAGGGTGATGTGAGGTCAAGCAAGATTTTTTTTTTTAAAGGAAATACTAAAGCATCTTGTATACTGAATGATCTGTGGAAGGGAGAAAAAGATGATGTAGAAGGAAGTGGGGATAGCCAGAACAAAGTCCTTGAAGAAGCAAGTGAGAGTGGGTTTTAAACCAATGTGGAGAACTTGCTCTTTGAAAGGAGTAGACAGAGCACGCTCACCCAGAATATAAGGAGGGAAAGTTGAGGGAAGGTGTAGAACTTAATATGTCAGTTGGGAATTCCTTTAGTGGGAAGATGAGAAAGATCATCGTCCATTGCTTCCATTCTCTCAAGCATATGAAATATTCTTTTCCATTATGGTTTATCAAAGGGATAAAAAAAATTTTTTTTTAAAAAGAACAAATAAATCCTTTCTGCAATTAGGATCACTATATTATCTTTATTCTCTCTCTCTCTCTCCCTCTCTCCCTTTCTCTATCTACATATAAATATGTATACACACACATACATATACTGTATGAGCACATACAAAATATATTCAGCAAATATTACTGTACTTTGACAATGTGAGGGAGGTTATCAGCCATATTAACAGAAAGAGCCTCTTCTTAACTGGGGCCCAAACTTAAAATAGCTCTTTAGCTTGGGCAGCAGCATAACCCTTTCCATGCAACATCATTAACATGCAGGCAATTACGGATTCACGTACTGAGTTTAAATCATTTCACAAGACACAGTGAAAAAGCAGAATAAGTAAATTATCCCTTGCTCGCACTGGTGGCCAATAATCAACAGAGAACTTTTGTGTCTTCTATTCAAAAATGGTCTGCTTTTTCATCGCCAAGTTTCCTGAGGGAGATCGTCAGAGAAACCAAAAAACACATGTTAAAAAGAACGTTTTGCATAACTCTTATGTCCTCTTCTTGCCAATATGAAGACAGTGACAGTAGCATCAGTGTTCAGTCTCACTGAAAAAACCACAGATATATTCTGGGTGGTCCGTTTGCTCTAACGGCATCTCTCTGTCCTTTTTCACACTCAAGCATGGATTGCTCAGATCTTCTGCTTCTCTAGATCCTTGGCTCATAATTTGTATCTCTCTTGGCTGGAAAGAATCTCATACTACAACATGCTTAATATACTGCAGGAATTAATGAAGCTATAATAATGATCTCAGAATCATGCAATCTTTCCTGACTCAGAGTTAATAGCTAAAAATATAAAGAGAAATAAATCAGATACTGAGTCCAGAGCCAAGTAAGGATAAAACTGCAGTTGTGTAGCGACTGGAATAGCCAAGATCCCAGCTGGGGTTAGTGTGAAAAGACACGTATTTTGTGCCTTGTACTGAATTTTTAGCACAAGATTTGGAGTAAGAGATGCAAAGTCAGGGTTAGAGCCTGGTGATAAAAATATGCATAAATTAGTTTGCATCAAAGACAGAATGGCAGAACCCTGGTCTATCATTTAATCACCAGATTTCAGATCTTTCTCAGTCCATGTCGTCTAATGGCCTCTCTTGGGAAGAGCTTGGAGACAAGGCCTGTGACAGGCCAGGCATGAGGAGACAAGAGCCAGAAACAAAATTAGGTTAATGCTTTTAAGTTATAACCCACCAGCCACTTCAGCCTGCCATTAGTATATCAGAATCAGGGCATTAGTATAAGGAGAGGGTGGAAAGTTTCATTTTGTTAAAAAGAAGATGATGACAAATCAAAGCAATGTGTCACTCCAAACAAGCATTAGGGAAAGAATAATGATTGCAAATGTCAGGAACATTGGTTTATACTTAATTGAAAGGTTACAACTACAGAAAAAAGGAGTCACTGTAAGGATGACATTTTCTATAACATAGTTGCTAATAGTTTTTTTCTGAAGCGTAAAACTATAAACTGAAAGTCTATTTGGTGAGTCATTGGCTTCTTAAGCCCATATAAGCGGTATGGCTGCAATGCCTCAGCAAAGAAAGAAAAAGAGAGAGAGAGATGCTTACTTTGAAGTGAACAGTGAAGATTATTAGTGACATTATTGGTAGCTTAATTAAGAAGGCTGTTGCTGCCTGTGCTAATAAATTGGCACAATTTCCATTCAGAATGACAGTGCTCAAGGGAAGAACTCTCTTCTCTCCTCCTCTCTCTCCCTTTCTCTCTCCTCTTTCCTGTTTTTATATAAGATATGGTATATAAGACATGGCAAAATGCTTGATGTCATTCATGTGAGAAGCAAAAATAGAAATTCAGAATCTCAAACCCAATATTAGAGACTTTGTTCAGAAATGGAGCAGATTGAAATGACCTCTCTCAAGAGACTGTGTCAGAGGAAAAGGGAAAGGGGCCATTCCTGTAAGACAGCAAAATAATACAAGGTGACAGAACCTGATGCCTTAACAGTTTATGTATGTCACCGACAAACTGAAATAGTGGAGACGTCCACTTAATCAAATCAATCAAATTGGCATGTTAATTTCAATAACCAAAGACCTAGGGTAAAGAAAAATGTTTCAAAAGGAAGACTCGATCCAACCACAAATTAAAAATAAAATGTTCTGATCATCTATTACTCTGCTACAGTATATGGCTTTGTTGTAAAAGCTTTCATTGCACGGTCTACAAAAGCATTCCTGGATTACCAGCAAATAAAATTGTGTCTTCTTGGGACAGCATTGTCTCCTTTGGGGGCTTAAATCCTGTACATGGGGTCACACATTGTAATCGATTCATTAAGGCATCACAATGCACAGCAAAATTCCTGAGATTCTCTTTACTTGCAGTTCTAGTTGACATAAAATGTCATTTTTCACTTCCGTACGACTAATGCTTAAATTATATTCATCATTACAGATATCTGGCTAACCTAGCTTAATCTGGTTTGAAATTTACTGCAAAATCTGAAACCTCAGAACTGAACAGAAACTCAAAATTTTTTTAGTTCAGAGACACACAGAAAAGAAAACTGAGGCTCAGAAAAGCAGAAAGGGTTACCCAGTAGCCACAGGGATTTAGCATAAAGCGAAAGGGCTTGCACTCAGCCATCCTTTATTATCCAGTTATGCATATAAAAGAATTTTCACAGGAGTAGGATGTTGATCTAAAGCAGCCACTATAATCATTTTATTAAAGTTGAAATAGTCTCTTAAAGTGTTAGTAATAAAAATGTTAAAACACGCATGCATTTCATTTTTAAGATTTGAATTTATGAAAATGAAGTGTTGAATGAATGAAATGTAGTAGTGCCAAATTTTAAACACATAAATCATAGGTTATCTGTTTTTCCTTCCTTCCTTTCTCCCTTTCTTCTTTGCCTTCACTGCCTCCTCCTCGGCCTCTTCCTTCTGTTCTTGCTCTTACTGCAATTCTTCTTTTGGTAGTGTGGTAGCTTTAAAATGTCCATAAATTCTTTGACACTCTTACTTTGTAAAGTTGGAGCCTAATTTCCAGGTGGGCTAGACTTGGTTACTCTATTCCAATGAATAAAATGTGGAGGAAGTAACTCATATAACTTCTGACACCAGGTTATAATTCTTGGATCACTTGCTTTGGAAGAAGCCAGTTGCCATGTCAAGAAGATGCTCAAGCAGTCCTCTGGAAAGGCCCATGTGGTGAGGAACTGAGGCATCCTGCCCATAGCCATGTGAGTGAGCTATCTTGGAAATGAATATTATAGCCCCCAGTCAGGCCATCAGATATCTGTAAACCCAGTTGACTGAAACTAGAATGTAAACTCTACAAGGGCTCAGAGCATTGACTGTTTTCTTCACTGACTGCAACTTCATAAGAAACTCTGAGCCAGACCCATCCAGATAAGCTGCTCATGATATCCTGACCTAGGGAAAAAATAGATAATACATATCTGTTCCTTGAAGCCTCTAAATTTATAGTTAACTTGTTGTGTAACAAGAGATCACTAATATAGGTATGCTACGTTTATCATGTCAAATTTTATGACAGGCCTCCTAAAATTAATTTTCTTTAAAAAATGTAATTATGTAAGTATCACATATTTTCTGTACAAAAATAGAGAATTCAAATAAACAAATAGAAACAAGAAAGTATAATCGAAGTAGTCCAGATAACAATTATTCACGTTTTAGTGTAGATCTTTGAGGATCTTTGCTAGGCATTTAATTAAGCTTAATAAGGCTACCAGGTGTGTCCACAGTAAGAGATTAAGAGCATAAACTCTGGAGCCAGACTGTCTGGGTTTGAATCCTGACCCCACCACTAACTAGCTGTATCACCTTGAATAAGCTACTTAACTTTTTTTTTTTTTGCTTAGTTTTTATATCGTAAAAATAGAGATAACAAGTGTCTTATTACAAGCCTGGCTCCTAGGCTTATTGTGAAGTTTAAATTAATGGAATTAATATATAAACGCAATTACAAAAGAACTGCATTTCAATCATAGAAATCATTCCATACATTTGTGCTATCATTATTGTTATCTTGTCATAGTCACTGAACTCTTTTCTATTCCATCGTTCTTTATTTTTAGCGGCCTTTGCCATAGTCTGCCATTCTTTCCTTGAAACGTTTCTTCTTTTGTCATTTGTTCCAATAATGTTTTGGGTTTCTTTCTAATGCACCAGCTGTTCCTTATCAATTATCTTTGCTTATTTCTCCTCTTCTCATTCTAAGATCTGGAGCACCCCCATATCTGTCTTTGGATTTTATATTTTCTTTTTCCAGACCCTCTGCCCAAGAGGTCTCTTTTAGTCTGATGGTCTTATTCACCAAGGTCCTGCAGAGCCCGGCTCCCACCTCTTCCGGGAACAACCTTTCTTCTCATTCGCTACACACTTGCCACACTGGCTTCCTTTCTGCTCCCCAAACAGACCAAGCCCTTCAGTGCCTCCAAGCCTTTGCACGTACCATTTCAGATGCCTTCCTCCAGCCCTCTGCATGGCTTGTTCTCATTCTTTATCTTAGAAAAGGCCTTCCTGACCACCCCTATTTTTGTTTTTCCTTGCAAAATCTCTCAGTTCACCCAAGAGCCAGTGGAAATGAATTGTTTATTTTTACCCTCTTCTGTCTTTCTCCAAATGGATTTTCCTTGCAAAATGCCTGTCATGACACCAGGGGAGAACCTGAGAATGAAGGATACCTCCAGGGGCAGCCCAGGGACTTAAATACAAGCTGGAGAGCAGGGCACAGGTGGGACAGGTGAGAGACAGTACAAGGGACATGGCTGCCCAGGTAGAGAACAGTTTGTTTTTCTTCAGCAAGAAGCTATGCCAGAGGGCAGGGGTCTAGGATCTTTGGTGGGAGGGAGGGAGTGGAAGGGCTTCCCCCAACCCTGGGGTTCATCCACATACCCCAGAGGATGAGAAGCAAAAGGGGATGAGGATCTGCCCTTGTAGGCTCCAAAGGATGGAAGGGGGAGAAGTAGCCAGATGTGCTGCCTCAGGGAAAACTCTCCTATTTCTCCCTTTTATACAATCTAATTATGCTGTTATGTTTTGCTATGTTGTGTTATGTTTTGTTATACATCATTCATTTTTATCACACACCAACACCTTTGAGTACCTGCTATGTGGCAGGCCAATATTCTAAGCATTTACATCACTGAAGAAAACAGTCAATGATCTGAGCTTTGTAGAGTTTACATTCTAGTTTCAATGGATAAACAGTAAACAAAAGACATAATAGTTGTGTAAATTATATATTATGTTAACGTCATAAGTACCATGGTTAGAAAGAAAAAGGAAGCAGAAGAAGAAAGGGTATGGAGTTTGTTAGAGGTCAGAAAGGGGAACAGAGTTGTAGTGTGAACGGTGGTATCAGGGTAGGACTCTTTGATAGGGTGAGATGTGGGCAAATTCTTGAAGGCAGTGAGTAATTATGTCTACCTGGAGGAGGATTGTTCCAGACAGAGGGAAAAAACAGTATGAGGATTGTAATGTGGGATTAGGCCTGGATGTTCAACAAACTGCAAGAAGCCAGGGCTGAAGAAACAGGAAGAGATGAAGTCAGAGAAGAAATTGGGGGTCGGGAGAGACCATCAAGGGGAAAGTTTGTAGGTTGCTTTAAAGACAAGGTTTTTTTAAAAAAAAATTTCTTTATATTCTACTTTGCTTGTTATGCAAGTCCATTTATTGATAAAACAGCAATTTAACTATCATGCTTCTAGGTGCCTTTCATTCGTTTTGTGGGGTTCTCAATAAGACTGTAATCTAAACATCCAGGACTGTCTGTTTGCATCTCATGAAAGATTTCTTTAACTTGGAATTTAATTTTTGTTTCCGTTATATTTGTTCAGATTTATTTGTTAGGAATTCCAACTATCTTTACCTTGAATGTCCAAACTCTCTTTTAAACCATTGTGTTCTCTGCCATTATTTTTACCTTTTCTCCCTCCTTTGAATTCTGGGATAGTTCTTAAATGTAACTTCCACATCAGGATTTAGTTTCCTGAAGTATCAGTTCTGCTTTTTCCTGCTTTGAATACAGATCTCATATTGTGATAATATAGTACTAGTCACTTTTAATTCTTACTTTACCACAGACAGCAGTCTTTTCAGATCAATTGGTTATATTAAAATCTCCTTTCATCTCTTTTTTCCCCCTGCAAAGGCATATTTTGATTAAGAAAGCAGCAAACCTTTCTAAAACTACTTCTGTTTCTCATAATATTTTCTTAAGAAATATTCCTTTTTTGGATTCTTAAGTAATAGTCTATTTTAATTTTATGTTACATAATCATTTCCTTGCATACGTTTGTTTCTTTTTGTCTCTCCTTGAACAAAGAACATTCTATCCATGCTTGACATTTAACAAACCTCCACTTGAATGGATTCCCCTTGTTAGTCTTCAATGAAAAAATAAATGTTGTTAGACATCCCTCCTATCTTAACTACCAGGGTTGGTAAACCTGAGTGTCCATTACCGGATCAGTGATCTACAACTGAATGGGGGAGGAAACACGGCTAGTCCAAGCAGGGAAACTTCACATGCAGTCCCTGCTCTGGATTTGACAAAATGTGGTACCACCAACCATTTATGTCCTGTGATTTTCTTTTTGGTCTAACCTCTGCTCTCAGTATATGCACAGCACTTTATTACCTGGTGCATTCTACTCACCATATCTGGAAAAAGTCCCATCAGGATGGGTAAAGCCACCCGCCCCGAATTTCTCACCTATGAGACTGAGAGCTTGCAGCTCTCCTGTCCAATGATGGCCCCCTTGCCCGGTGATGGCCCCCCAGTGGTAGAAAGTCGCACCAGTGAACTGTGCCTAGTGGCTCTCTGTTGACACCAGCCCTCCAAATTGGAGCTGTTTTCTCAGAGAACACCTGGTGGCTTTCTCGGAAGGGGACATTGCTGTTAATCTCGGAAGTGATTCCTCTGGTCTCATACCCTTACCCTGTAATGATTAAGCAAAATTAAACAGGGAAGAGGCTTTGCTCCCAAATTTACACATACAGAGCAGATGAGGAGGTAGGTCTGCTCCAACTTTTCTCTTCCCAAAATGCTCAAAATCTCCTGCCAGAGGAAGAGTACAGAATGCATCCTTGAACTTTGACCTTTTCCTACCAATTCGGTCATGTCCCCCAAACTATTTATCCTTTTCATTCATTACATCCTAAGCATTTAGAAAAATACCAAACATAGACTTGTGATATGGATGAAAAACTTTATCCTGCCATTGGGAAGTGAGTTATAACCCAACATTTGCATTTGAACCAGTCAGCCTCTGATTCATGAAATCTGATTCAAGCTCAGAAGGAATGGTGCTACTCACACCATTCCGTGGCTATTTTAGCTCCCATATGATTGCCTTGAGGTAGAAGGCAGGTCAATAAAATTCAAGCAGGAATTGCGTTGAGATTTCAGACAGTAGTCCCTGCAGACATGGCTTTAGTAATTTTGTCTATCAATTTTCAATGTTTGCCCTTTAAGTTTAAGAGAAAGAAAGGGCAGCAAGAAGTTCATCCTGAAAGCCATCAATAAGAAGAAGAAATTCATACCATATCTTAAATCAGCTTGGGGAATTGGAAATCTAATGAAGCTAATACATTAAGGAGCTGGACTAATACAGGACTCCAATGGCTCTGTAATTACTAAGTCTGTTTTCAAACAATAATAAATTAATTGCATTTGCATTTGTTTGAACCCCAACTATTTGACAATTGATATAGTTGAGATAAGAAGCAAACTATTTTGTCCACCCCTAATTGCATTATATTTTGTTCTTAATGATAATTGTTGTCAGCAGTTAGTTTTGTGAAGAAAATGCATCTTGTTTTATTTTAACTGTGTGTGTAGAGTTTGTATAGAATGATTATATAATCAATTACAGCATTGATGCTTGTGTATCATTAATGTCATACCCTTTCCTTTGCCACTGCTTAAACTCTAACACTGTAAGACAAACATGCCTCTTCTCATCTTTCTATTATGCTGCATGCTATTAAAAGTGAAAAGAAATGCTATATTTATCTTGATATATATTAAAAAATAATGAAGAGGATAATTATCAAGGCTGCATTGCAATTTCACTGCACGGCTGTCAGTTACAAACTGCCTGATCCGCACTCTTTTAGTTCATAATGTCAGGGAAGAAATTGCGTGATTGAAATACAGTCATTTAATTAATTTCTCTCTGTTATGACTTTCAGTGCTATACTTGTGATATGGGCTCAGTGATGTGAAATTCAAGTGTGGATAAATAGAAGACTATGAAAGCTGATCATTCATTTTTGTTTTATTTGGATATTTAATCTCTTAGCACTGAGTGGCAGCAGTAAAGAAATGCTACAGATTTCAAAATATCCAACTTATAGTTAGTTAGATGTCAACAATGGCAAGATTGACAGAATGGCTTGGCATTTTCTGGCTCATAACTACAAAAGCTGTTTGGTTTAACGGCATTCACCTCAATACCACGTGATAAATACTGATGAGCAACCACGAGGCCATGAGAATGCTACTTCCCTAGTTTTAAGACAGAATTTTTCAGGACCAGGGCTTAGTACACATGAAACACAAGATTATCTTTCCTTTTTCTCTGATCTATCAAAATAACCACATACTGGAAGAGTTGACTTTGGGAAATATTAATCATAAGTGAATATGCTACTAGATTTATGAATCACCCTGATAATGGTTTAAAATAATTGCCAACACAAAGTCCTCTGACCTCTGTCATAATGAAGAGTTCTTACAGCTGCAGTTTTTTATACAACTGGAATTTTATATTATGGTCATGAACTATTGATCAGATAGTTACCTGGTAAGAATACAGATATAAATTGTTAGAAAAAAAGTAATCAAGAATTCATAAAAAGGAGATCCAGAAAATAACTGAAGATAATTGAAATTTATGAGTAATACTGAGTATGGATGAGTTATATAATACCATTTCTTCTTCCCTTTTCTGTTTCAGTGGACCTAGCTAAGTCAGTAAAGTTCAGTTTGCTTCCTATTTGTGTATCCTATAGGGGAGGAATCAATTTTCCTCTACCTTTCTAGGTTCTTCTGGCTGGTCTAAGAATTAAATCAATATGAGACAGATTAATAGGAGGAAATTGAGCAAGTTTTCATAGCATGTATACATGGGAGAGATCCAGGAAAACCGAGTAGCTCACCAAAATGGCTTAAATCCTCATCTTAAATACCATCTTCAATTAAAGACAGAAGGATACTGGGGGTAGTTGTTTAGGACTTCAAAGGGGAGGATGGCAATTCGCATGGAGATGGAAAAGCAAATGTTTGGTAAATAAATATTTGCTGGGCCCTGCAGAGACAATGGGACACAAACAGAAATTTTAACAGACTTTGCTAGGTTCCTCCCTGTCTACCCATCTAGTTCATACAATCGTTATCTGTGGTGATAACTCCCTTCCTGGAACAGGTCCTCTATCTGCATTCCTTGGGCAGTTAGGGGGAAGGTCAACATTTCTTACTGAGTCTTTTGGGCCTTGATTATTTTTAGCTCAAAACAATTCACATGCCAAAGAGACATTTTGGGGTGGCAAGTTTTGCTCCCCTACAATCCCATTTCTATAAATTCCCTTTAACATGATTTTTAACTTAATTTCCTAACAAAGTTTATCACCGAGGTGTTTGTAACTCATCTCTTGATTAGCTTAAGCATTAGGTGGGAAGTACCTTGAAGGTGGAGTCTGTTTTAATCACCTTTTCATCTTCATCAAGGAATAAACCCACTTTTGTTAATTACCAAATAACAGTTTCTTGTACAAAAGAAAGGAAAAATAAATGAAATTAACTTTTCAGTAATAGTTTCTTCTTATTTTTAGCAAATAGTGAATATTACGGCATGTTTGGCTGTTTTCCACTCAACTGTCTCTACTGCTATAATTTTCCATGTATTTTGGCTTCATAGCCATTTTAGAAATGTCATGAAAACATTAAAGTCTACCTCCTTTCTTTCTGTGTCTCATTTTCTCATTATTATTATCAGTTTTAAAACCCTTAGCTAATTCAGCTTTTTAAAAAAATCACTTTAAGTCTTTCCAAGCCCCAGCTAAAACTGAAAATTGACTAAACAGCTCTGTAACGTTTTAGGATAGGTAAGTTTAAATTTTGTGATATTTTTGTCCCTAGTTGTCAGGTCATATCATTCGTTTGGAGCTTCATTGGCTATTGAGTATCCTCTGAAAGGGAATGAAATATTTGGAACAGATATAATCTTCAGTGGTTCAGCTGGTCAATGTAGCCAAGCAACACGTTCTATTTTTCAACAGTCAGTGGAAATGAAGTACAGCCAAAGAGGGAAGAGGACACCAGAGGTTTCTAGTGTTTAACTGTTGGCTTTTCTGTTTACATACGATGGCTTATTAGGTTATTGATGAGTAAATTCAGGATAATAAGAGGAGTCCACAAGTAGGAGGGAAAAAAAAAAGGAAGAAAGAAACAGAAAATGTCTAGGCCCTATACTGCCAAAAGCTTTAACAAAATAATGGAGGAAACAGCAGTTTGATTTGACATCCCCAGTTAACTGATGAAGAGAAACTATGGGAAACTAAACATGACTCAAGGCTTTTCATGAAAATGTTGCTAATACAGAGAGCATCACATGTTGAATTTGATATTGTAAGGCCAACTGGCCCGAGGCAGGGGAACACAAACAGATTCACAGGTTGCATCAGATCGAAATTCTCAGGACCACCTAGTTCCAGAAACTGCCCTGGAGACATTCCGGACCACCCAGTTCCAGGAACTTACCTGGGGACTTTGAACCCAGCCCAGCCTTCCCACCTTTCGAGGGGCGGGACTAACGGTCCCCCAGGATATCCGAAAAGACCACCAAATAAGGAATACCCTGCGCCCTCCCAGATTCACCACACCCCCTCCCTATAAAATCTTGCCCAACCCTCGCCCGGGTGCGACTTCTCTGGCCCCTTTCTCTCGGACCAGTGAACCTCACCCAGGAGCGCTCCCTATGGAGCTCACTTTCCTCTGTTTCGCGATGCCGTTTGTTAAGATCCGACCTTACAGATATTGGCTCTGGTTTTTGTTTTTTTTTAATCTGTGTTTGGAAAAGAAGCAACTTTTCTTCCCACTCTGCATCCTATCTGTAAATATGAGCAACTGATGTAACATTTTCTTACTTATAAGATTAGGTGTATCTCTGGTATCTGAAGGCAAATAGTTTGAGAATTACTCAACCATTATCACTGAGCAGTTCTTCTCAGCATTTTAGAATGAAAATAATTTATTTTTCCTTAAATATGCTCACTTTAAAACTTAAAATTCAACAACATCAAATAGAACTATGATGAATGATGTTTTTGCCTAATGTCCAACTCCATATGACATTTTCTTCCTGCATAAACTTGTGCAGGTATAATTTCAAATCATACCCAAGTTTTAAAGCAGACCTAGTTTCTCTTTAGAATAAAGAAATAAAGGAGATTAAATTGTAGCAGTTGTAATGAAACCAGGGTATCAAAAGTGTTGAAGGGAGAGAGTAAGATTTTATTATCGGCTACATTTGAAAACCCCAGAGTAATCTCAGATATGCAGTAGGAATTATTATTTTTTGTTTGTTTGTTTTGTTTTGTTTTGTTTTGTTGCGGTACGCGGGCCTCTCACTGTCGTGGCCTCTCCGGTTGCGGAGCACAGGCTCCAGACGCGCAGGCTCAGCGGCCATGGCTCACGGGCCCAGCCGCTCCGCGGCATGTGGGATCTTCCCTGACCGGGACACGACCCCGTGTCCCCTGCATCGACAGGCGGACTCTCAAGCACTGTGCCACCAGGGAAGCCCATAGTAGGAATTATTTGAGGCTTGAATTGGTCAAGTAAAATTGACCCAGTTTTCTCAGAATCTTTTTTGACATAGGATTCACTAGTTCTTTCAACAAATATCTATTGAGTGAACATTATTGGGCAGGTGCTCTAATAGACACTGGAAATAAAATGATGAATTAAAATAGACATGGCACCCACTCTCAGGGAATTAACAACTTAGTTGGAGAGAAAGACATCACATTATCACAATTGTGTAATTACATACTGGGCTAAGTGTTCAAAGTAAAGGAACATGATTCCATAAGATGTATAAGAAAGGATTCTGTACTATATGGTATTACCTGAAAACTGGGTTCACCTTTTGGTGGGTGTCGAGCCAAAAGACACAACCAAGTCAAAGCATGGGAGAAGGAATGATTTATTACTTCTGGCAAGTAAGGAGAACACCAGGGATCTTTCCCAAATCAGTGTCTCCCCAAAAAGCAAAACTGGGGAAGTTTTAAGCTAAGCGTACATGTATATTTATGAAGAGGCTTGGGCAGTCAACAGAGTCCAAGCTTTAATTGATTGAAGTCACGAGGGTCAGAAAAGGTCAACATCATCATCCCTTAGGTTCCAGTTGATCTGGTAGTTGAGCCCTTCAGGCTAATCTTTACCATTGAAACAGAGCTGGGAGTCTTTAAAACTAATATATTGTCTTTGCTATTGTTACTTCTCTTACCTGATAATAGTCCTTTGTTTCTGCATGCTTTTTTTCCCTTAAGGTCATTAATTACTGAGAGCTGTTCAAGGGCAAGCATTGTGGCCAGGCTTAGATCACAAAATGGCTTAGGCCAAAAATGGCTTCCCTTATGTCAAGTAAGCCATGCCTGGTTCTCCTTCTCCAGGACCCCCTACCCTATTTGGTCTCAGCAGAAAGGCCTCCTGAGGAAGCAATGTTTAAGCCAAGGGAAGTAGGTAGAAGTGAATGGTGAACAGGTAAAAAGAGAGCATGGAAAAGGTATGTGCAAATGCTTCTAATAGGAGAGTGAAATTTCCCACATGGATATGGGAACCTGCTTTATAAATATATTTGGCATCACAAATCAAATGGGCAAAGAGAGTATTGTTTAATATAGGGTCAACATGCAAATTAGGGCCCATACTCCAAATCCAACCTTCCTCCTGATTTTGCAAAAACTGTTTTTTTGGAGCTTAGCCACTCCCTTTTATTTATATATTATTTATGGCTGCTTTGGTACTACCACATCAGAGTTGAGGACCATTTTGTCTCAAAAATCAAAATATTTACTTTCTGGCACTTTACAAAAGAAAATTTGCTGACTCCTGGTTTAAAAGACAGTGTTAAAGAAACTAGTTTTTGTATACCTGATGTAAAAAGGTGACTTGCAGTCATCAATGATACCTTAGTAATTTAATGGGGAAAAAATGTAGTAGATTTTTGTGTCTTAGGTGTCTTAAGAAAGACCTCTTTAGCAACCTCAGAATTTATAAACCAGAGGCAAATTCAATGGTTTTGACTCTACCAAAAGATTTCTATTCAACAAAGTATTCCTCGGAGAGGTTATCAAATGGCTGACTCACTGGAGAAGATGTTGTAATCTCTACAACCAGTAAGAGACTAATGTAGAATGCACAAGGAACTCCTTCAAGGAAAACACCAATATCTGATACAACAATGAGCAAAAGATATGAACAGGCAACTCACAGAAAAGGAAGCCTGTATAGGTAAAAAGTATGCGAAGATATGCTCAAACTCAGTAAAAAGAAGAGAAATACAGTGAAAAGAAAACCTCATGCTGCAAAAATTAGAAAATAGTATGATACCAAGTGTTTGCAAGGATGCGGAGAGGCGGGGATGTGTATGGAGTATTGGTGAGTGGTGTAGCTATTCTGAAAAGCAGTATGGCAATAGTTACTGAACTTAAATACACCTGTAATGTTGTATAGCCCTACAACGCTACTTGGAGCATATATCCCAGAATTATGGCACTTCTCTGTGAAGGAAGATGCTCAAGGATGTTCACTACAGTGTTGTTAATAGTATTGAGGAGATGGGGGCAGCCCAGTTGTCTATCACTCTATCACTAGAGGAACGCAGAAGAAAAGAGAAGGGATACATATTGAAATGCCATGCCATAGTTAAAAACAGTATTGGGTTGAGTTGAGTGAGGTCTATAGCAAAATTAAATATATATATATAAAAATTTCTTTCCTTTTTATGGCTGAGTAGTATTCCATTGTGTATATATATATATATATATATATATATATATATCCCATTTATGATGATTAAAAATACGTATCAAATATATTAGAAGCAGAGAGACCAAGGATGAGGGGAAAAATAACATTACAAGATAGTGAGGCTTCCCACAAAACAATAATGACAGCATGTTATAAACTAAAGCATGTTATTTACTCAACTTCCCGCACCAGACTTACAAACAGCATCACTTTTTGAAAAGTCACATCTGGAGATGGGGCAAGAGAAGATATAGGAACAAGATAAGAGTGAGATAAGAGATGAAAAGATGGCAATGAAAGATTGGAAGAAAATGCTGACTCTGGAATTTATTGAATGTGGCAGAGCATTTCCAGAGGGTACCATGGAAGGATTTAGGATTTGAAGGAGAGGAGAGATTTTTCAGTTCAAGTTTAAATGTAGCATCTGAGAGATAATGGTATTGCAGGACCCAGGGCTGGAGAACTGACACTTTGGGCAGGGACTACTGAATATAAGGAAGAAAAGTGTAAAGCTTTTAATGTCCCAGAGGACATGGGTCACTAGGCCTGGGAATCACATGGACCTAAGATCAATCCATGTCACCACTGCCAGAAAATCAGGTCACAGTCAGAATAAACCACCATGTTTTGTTGAGCACATTATATTTCAGGTCCTCTGCCAGTGCTTTACACCATCACATTTAATCCTCATTAGTAAGTATTATTATACTTACTAATGAAGAAAACAGAGAGGTTAATTAGCTGGCCCAGACAGCTTTCTTTATATTTACCATTCTAGAGCTCTTAGCAGGTTATGAAGCAGTGCAGGAATACTGCTTTTGCTTTTAATTAGGTTCAGCCACATTTGAAAATAGTATGGTGAGGGGTCAGTGGGCTGGGGGTAGGGAAAAATAAGGGTTCTAAAGATGCTGGTTGCTGAGTCTCTATCAGGCTTAGTTGTGCCCCTCACACCCTGCAAGATCAGATGCCAGTGTATGAATAGACATGAACTCCTAAGGTTGCAAAAAAAGACCTTTGTGGAACTTCCTTTGTGGTGCAGTGGTTAAGAATTCACCTGCCAATGCAGGGGACATGGGTTCGATCCCTGGTCCGGGAAGATCCCCCATGCCATGGGGCAACTAACCCCGTGCACCACAAATACTGAGCCCATGTGCTGTAACTACTGAAGCCTGTGCGCCTAGAGCCCATGCTCTATAACAAGAAAAGCCACTGCAATGGGAAGCCCGCACACTGCAACGAAGAGTAGCTCTCTCTCGCCGCAACTAGAGAAAGCCCGCACGCAGCAAGAAAGACCCAACGCAGCCAAAAAAAAAGACCTTTGTGTAGAGCCCATGTATCAAGAAAAATTTATATTCCAATGTAAAGGTTTTATTGTCAATCATTTTTTGGAGAATAGCTTTTAACTTTAAAAATTTTTTAGCAAAACATCTCTTCAGGTAAAATTTTATTAAAAAAAATTCCCAGTGTACAGAGCTCTTCTGCTGGAAGAAGGGCTGAGAGAGCAGAATCCAGCTCTTTGTTTTTCCTTTCCCTTTATTCTTTTTCTGAAGCACCTTCGCAGAATCCTTGGTGCTCTAAGAAGAAAAGAAGGAACTTCTATAGATTGAAAGATAGTATCACCAAGCACTTTTTATTAACCTCAAAAGGAATGTACAGTTGGCTGTATCAAATCTCACTAGTAAAAGAATTAATAGGTAAGTCGAAAAAGAAAGCATGGTTGAGTGTTCTTATAACCTTGGTAATTTCTATTTCTAATCTTGTCCCTCAAATCATAAAATATAAAGAGCTATCAAGTTTGTCCACATAAAACTCAAAACACCTGAATAAAAATAAGCAAAAAAGATTTAATATTTAAATATAGTTGACAAACAGAAAATAGGAATATTATTTTTAAACAATATAAGCAAAATTCATAAGCATAATAATAAGTAAAGAACTTTTAAAAACAAATATGAAAAACAGATCACAGCAATAGAAAAATGATCAAGGTTTAAATATAAACAATTTATATAAGAAAAATACAAATAAAATCATAGGAAAAATCTTGGAGCATACTAATAACCAAATACATGAAAATTAAAAAAAAACATTGAGATGTCATTTTTCTTCTCTTATATAAGCAAAGAGTATAGCGTTTTCTAATACTTAGTGAGAGAAATAGGCATTCTTATTAATTAATGATGGGGATATTAATTTTTACAATCTCTCTGGAAGGCAGTGTGTTGATGTGTATCAGAACGCAAATTGTGCATTTGCTTTGGCTCAAAATCTTACTTCTAGGAATACACACAAAAGAGAGAAACAAACAGGGCTGGAGAAAAAAAAAAAAAGGATGTAAGAAGAGTGGTCATTGCTATTCAATGACTACTTGATTTTCATGAGACATTTCTATAAGGTCGGTTGTATATTTTTCATTCAAATCTTATTTTTATGTACTAGATTCAAGAAGAGGAATTGCTTCAAACTTTCAGGAAGACATTTAAAATTACGAGTAGTTGGTACACAAGCTCTAAAAAGAGTTTTAAAACATTCAGTGAAGGTTTTGATACTTGTCCAAAAAGCCATTTTCTTCATTCTGAAATCTTAGTTTTAAAGTATTTTTTTCCCCCATGAGGATGGAAGACAGCATATACACACTGTTCCCAGCACATAGAGAATACGCCATTTCTAATTTTTCTTCTAATATGGGATCAGACTAATGGGTGCAATGATCAGATCCACAATATTTACATCTTCTAGAGGACACACCCATCACTGTGTCCTATCTTAGTAATTAGAATGTGGGATGGGAATCTATATAGAGCATACATGAACAAAACTATTTGCTTTAGTTTGTCTTAATTCAAACCATCTGCCATATTCTCTTCATTGTAGCCCAAGGACTTTGGACAGAATATTTTCAAGGGTTGGTTATCTCAGGTTTCAAATTCTAGGAACTCTTCTTGTCTCATCCTCTTCTCAGTGTTTAGTGAAAAAAAAAACTCTTACTCTCCAGTTTCTCTACCTATAACTGAGGAAACACCACCAGCATGACTCACTGAGGTGTGGTGACAGTTATTTTTTCTTAATTAGTCAAAATGAGCAATGTGCTAATTACTTGAGTCACAAGGCAAAAAAATCATTAAATAAAAATCACATTTGAGTGGTTTTAGCATATTAGGGCATATATTTTTATTTAAATGTAGAGAGCATCTGAATGTTAAATAAGCCACAAAATATGTTCTTGGTGAAACTAATTAACACTACAACCATGAGCACAATTCCCTTATGGGTTAATTTCTCAATGAAACTCAAAGATACTTTTTGACCTACTATAATGCTCCTTCTGCCAAGGTTAAGAGAAAGATATCACCATAATTGGAGCATATGAGTCTGTATTAAGCTGATTTAGGTTGGGGAATCAAAGATTTGCACAAGGAAGGAACTCATAATAATTAGGGTGTAAAAGATGCAAGCATAGGGGCTTAAACACAGCATGAATTAACTATTCAGTATTGTTCAGTCCATTTGGACTTATAAATTACAAAAGGTCATAGAGAGAAGATTGTAACACTTATTCCCTTTCCAGTCTAATAGCTTAAGATTTCTTAAGCCTCAGTCCTTGCAGAGCATGGACAAACATATTTAAAATTGTGAAATAATAATATACAAAGAAAAAAGATAGGTAGGTACATAAAACATAGCTGGGGGCAAAAAGAAAAAAAGCATGTACTTTTTGTTAGGTAATCCTAGGAATCAAGGATTAAATTTCACATATCACTCTGATAGTTTTCGCTTCCATTTTTTTTTTAGATTTATTTATTTATTATTTATTTATTTTTGGCTGCATCAGGTCTTTTTTTTTGCGGTATGCGGGCCTCTCACTGTTGTGGCCTCTCCCGTTGTGGAGCACAGGCTCCAGACACACAGGCTCAGCGGCCATGGCTCACGGGCCCAGCCGCTCCATGGCATGTGGGATCTTCCCAGACCAGGGCACGAACCCGTGTCCCCTGCATCAGCAGGCAGACTCTCAACCACTGCACCACCAGGGAAGCCCTGCATCAGGTCTTAGTTGAGGCACAAGGGATCTTCCTTGAGGCATGCGGGATCTTTGTTGCAGTGCACAGGCTTCTCTCTAGCTGTGGTGCATAGGCTCCAGGGCGTGTGGGCTCTGTAGTTTGCAGCACGCAGGCTCTCTAGTTGAGGGGCGCCACGAACTCAGTAGTTATGGCGTGTGGGCTTAGTTGCCCTGTGGCATGTGGGATCTTAGTTCCCTGACCAGGGATCGAACCTGCGTCCCCTGCATTGTAAGGCAGATTCTTTACCACTGGACCACCAGGGAACTCTCTTACTTCCATTTTTGTAATCTATATTATTATAAATTAATGTTGCTTTGGCGAACTTGATTTCATTGATAAAATTGGTATTGTCCTTACTTGGCAATAGAGATTTCAGTAAATTGATGATTTCATGATTTCTGTGTATAATTTGTACTGGGAAAAACCTGCAAACTAACAAAAACAAAAATAAACTTGGACACTGTGGTAGGCAGAATAATGGTGCCCCCTGCAAACTATCCACAACCTGAGAATATTTTACCTTCTATGGCAGAAGGGAACTTTGCTGATGTGATTAATTTAAGGATCTTAAAATGGGGAGATTATCCTAGAATATCCAGGTGGCCCAGTGTAATCCCAAGAGTCCTTATGAGAGTCGAGAGGGTCAAATTCAGAGATAAGACCATGAAATGATGGAAACAAAGGTGGAAAAGGTGATGCTATATGGGACAAGGATAGAAGAAATGTGGGCAGCCTCTAGAAACTGTAAAAGGTAAGGAATTGATTGTTCCCTAGAGCCTCCAGAAAAAAACACAGCACTGCCAATACCTTTAATTTTAGCCCAGAATAACTGATTTTAGCTTCAGATCTACAGAAGTGTATGATAATAAATTTATGTTAATTTAAATCACTAAGTTGGTGGGAACTTGCTGCAGCAACAATAAGAAACTATTATAGAAACTGTAAGAAGACACAATGCATCACCAACTACCTGACTGTATTAGTGTATACTGTATGATATCACCCCCTCCACACCCCACCCTTAATAAAGTCATCAACATGAATATTAGAGCTAGAAGAAGATTTGAGAAGAAGTTCTCAAGAGTCCATGTCTTTGTTATTAGGGAAATATCGAAACTAAATACATCTTTTCTTTCCCCCTTACAGTTAGCATTAATTTAATTCAAATCAACAAAAAGATATAAAGGACTTTTTTTGAGCAATGTGGTCTATTGAATCACTGTTGAGGATAAAACCATAAAAGAACATGTTTTTCTGCCTGTAGGCTGCTTTCAGTTTAGAAGAGATAAATACAAAATCAGTGTAGAATAGGAAATGACATATGAGACTTGCATTTAAATAAAGTGCTGAGAGTTTACAGATTAGAGGGTTGAATTTACTGAGAAAGGACTCCACATGATGGTTAGGTATTGCAAGATGTGGTGATGCAGTAAGAAAGGAAGAGGTAAAAAGAGTAAGGATGGTGAAAATCAGATTAGAGGTGGCTGAAGAGTGTATGAGTGAGGAAGTGTTGACAGTGTAAAAGCATTATTGCTTCGATAAGTTTTGTTAAGCCTGTACTAAATTCTTTACTGTGGAATTCTACTCAGCTTATAAACATGCTCGAACCTCTCCTAATTTATAAGCCCCATCACTTTCTCCCCCAACACCTCAGGTATGATCTTGTAGTTCCATTCCTATCACAGGCAGCCTTTTTGAGAAACTAGTCAACAGTTGGTGCCACCAATTTCTTACTTTTCATTTTCTCTGAAACTCACAGCAAATCTGATTTTTGCTCCCATCGTCACCCCGTAACTGCTCTAGCCAAAGGTCATTCCACGTTTAATGAACAGATTTATGTCCTCAATTTATTGGAGTTAACCAGGAGTTAGACTTGACTCCTCTCTCTCCTCCTCTCCCCTTCTGGCCCTTCCAGATCTCTCCTACATTCCTGGTTTCATTCTTGGTTCAGTGTTCTGCCCTTGGCCCCTGCTTATTCCACTTACCTTGGATGATCTCAAAAGCCCTGTGTGGCAGGTACTGTTGGTGCATTGCCAAACTCCCTTATTTCCTTCCTATGGGTGTTGTACACTCATTCTTTGGCTTCTCTGTGCTTTGCTCTTAATGGTTGGCATTTACACTCTTCTTCAAAGGACTTCCTGAAGGCTATAAGAAGCACTTTGGCCTCTTGTGCAGAGATCCAAAAGTACCTGAGAGTGTATGTACCCTGGGGGCAGCCCAGAGCTAAGACTGACTTACACAGAAATAAGACAATCTGGCTCCCTTGTCTTTATGCAAGGCAAATAGTAAAATAACATTTAAGCTTCAAAGCTTTCACGGGACAGAGGTCAGTACTTTGCCTAAAATTGTACCCATATTTGGTGCCTTCCCCTTGCCTGTCCTGTTTCTCTCTCTGCCATGCTGATTTTTTTCTAGAAGTACTTTTTTAATAAATCACTTGCTCATGAATACTTATCTGCTTCTGGGGAGACTTCCCTAAGGCATTCCCCATGCTATCAATTGTGGTACATTCTATATTATGCCAACCCCTAGTCAGTATCTTTAGTTCTAATCTCTTTACTGAAGAAGCTTCAGATTGGGGGTCCACATATCTAGGAGATATCTCCACTTGTTTGTCCAAAGCTGACAACTCAAACTTTACATAGCACAAACTGTATTCCTATCACATTCCTCCTTATCATCAATATTATTCTTACTCCTGTATTTACTATTTATCTGTGCTAACAGGGAACAAAATTATATGACTTGGCAATGAATATTTTTAAAAAGGGACTTCAATAGCAAAAACATAAAATAAAGCATGATTGAGGCGAATCCAAAACAAAAAAAATGACATACCAAAGAGTTTTATATATTTCCAAAAATGTAGCTGTAAGCCTTATGGCAGCCAGAAGTTAAACAATTAACTATCCATAAGCAAAAGTTAATCAGTTTCCTAAAACAAATCTAGTTATACTTGAACTAACTAAAAAGAAATTTCCTGGATATCTTCTTTAAGAGAACACTGTATACCAGTTATAAATATATTATCCACAATAGTTTTTCCAGAAACATTGGAATTTTCAAAATTTCAAAAGGCTGATGCTGGTATTCTTCATATCAAAATTAAATTTAGTAAAAAGGGATTGAAAAGGGACTGAGATATATGAAAGTTATTCTATTATTGTAGACTTAATGTTCCAGGTACTTAGAATATACCAATAAACAAGCAAAGAAGATCTCTGACTTTATGGAGCTTATATCTGTTTAAAAAAAAAAAGAGAGAGAGAGAAAACAGGCCCCAAATGGAGTCACCTGTGCTAAGCCCATGTCACCAAACCAATAATTAATACCTATCCTAATTGCAGTTTCTGCCTCTTCAGGAACACAATCTTAACCAGTTGGTCAGAAATTTCTTGGTCAGCACCAGTGAGGTAATCCACCAGATAGACCCTGTCATTCCCCAAAGGAAGCTGACTTTACCTGAAACAATCTACTCTTTGCTAATAAATTCCCTATCCTGTCTCCTTCTGCATATAAAATCTTCCATTTTGTACAGCTCTTTGGAACTTCTTTATATTTGTTAGATGGGATGCTGCCCCATTCATGAATCGTTAAATAGGGACAATTAGATCTTTATATTTATTCAGCCAAATTTTTTTTAACATATCTTAATGGGGGGAGACAGACAATAAACAATAATCATAACAAATAAATAAGGAGTGTAGTACAGTGCAAGGAGATGAGTATGATACAGAACATAAGAGGAGGGTAAAGGAATCAAGAGTGAGTGTTTGGGGTGAGGCTGAAATATTAGATATGATGGTCAGGTCAGTTTCACTGAGAAGATGGCATTAGGGGAACTTGGAATGTGGTAAAGAATAAGCTATGTGGATATTTGGGGAAAGATCATTCCAGGCAGAGAGAACAGCTTGAACAAAGGCTATTTCTGGAATGTTTGAGAAGATCCAAGAGGCCAGTGTGGCTGAATCAGGGCAAGTATGGAGGATGGTGATAAGACACAAGGTGAGTCCTGAGGGCCAGATCAGGTAGGCCCTTGCAGACCACTACAAGGACATTGGCCTTTACTCTTAGTACAATGCAGAACTATTGCAGGGTTCTGAGCAGAGGAGTGACACAATATGACATACCTAAAAGGATCACTCTCACGTTGTGTTGAAATCAAAAGGTGGGGAGTAAGTAAAAGAAGCAATGAGACCAGTTGGGAGGCAATTGCAGTAACACAGAGGAGAGATAATTTTGGTTCAGCCAGTTTGGCAGTAGGGGAGGGGGTAAGAAGTGGTTGGATTCTGGTTGTATTTTGAAGGTAGAATCAACAGAATTTCCTCAGAGGTTAGATGTATGTTGTGGAAGAAAGAGGAATAAATAGACTCTAAGTTTTTGCCCTGAATGAATAGAAAGATTGAGTTGCCATCAATTAATGTTGGAAAGGTGGAACAAGTTGAGGCAGACTGGATTTGAAATATCTGTCATACAGCTGCATGGACATGTCAAGAAGGCAGATGTATATGTGAATCTGAAGTTTGGTACTAGGGAGGATTTCTAAGAGAAGAGAAAATAAACAAGGATTGAGAGCTGAGGTCTAGAGGAGAGGTAGACCAGCAGAAGAGATTGACAGGAAGTAACTAGAGAAGTAAGAGAAAAAAAACAGAACAAAACAGAAGAGTGTCATATCTGGGAAGCCAAGTGAAGAAGATATGTCAAAGAGGAGAGAGTGATCTCCTGAGTCAAAAGTTGCTTATAGGTCAAGTAAGATGAGAGTTAAACATTTACCATTAGATTTAGGAACATGAAGCTTACTGATGACTTGGAGAGATCATTTTTGGTGAACTGATGGAGGTGAAAAACCTGACTGGAGTGGGTTTGAAAGAAGCTGGGAAGAGAAGAAACAGGAAACACTATATCCTTTATATGTAGATAGTTACCTTACAAAGGAATATTCTCAATTCCTCCCTCCTGTCCTTTGTGACATTTCTATCATTCGTTTCAATGATACAACATCATATGTTGTAATCACTCCTATGCTATTACTATTTTTTTTTAATTTATCTTTTAGGTCAATGAAAAATAAGAAATATAAATATTTTATTTTACCTTCATTTATTTCTCCTCAGACACTCTTTCTTTATGTAGATCCAAGTTTCTGACCTATATCTTTTTTTTTTTTTTTTTTTTTTCTGAAGAACTTATTTTAACATGTTTTGCAGGGGAGGCCTGCTGGCAATGAATTCCTTTAGTTTTCATTTGTCTGAGAAAGGCTTTATCACTCCTCTTTTGAAGAATAATTTTACTGGGTATAGAATTCTATGTTGTTTTTTTGTTTCTTTCAATACTTTATATATTTTACTCTATTCTCTTCTTGCTTGCATTCTATCTGATGAGAAGTTGTTTTCCTCTGTAAGTAAGGTTTGTTTCATTTTGTTTTGTTTGGTTTTGCTCAAGCTTCTTTCTGGAATTTTCTTTTAGTCTTTGGTTTTCTGAAAAATTGAGCATAGTAAGTCAAGGTGTGGTTCTGACTGTTTTAGTATTTATCCTGCTTGAAGTTCTTTGAGATTCTTGGGTCTGTAGTTTGATATCTGTTCTTGACTGTTGTTACTTCAATTACTTTTTTCTTTTTTGTTTTCTCTTTTCTCTCAGGTATTGTGATTGCATGTATGTTATACCTTTTGACATTTTCCCACAGTTCTTGGATGCCTTGTCAGTTGCTTTTGTTTTTACTTTCATCTTTTTTCTCTTTGCATTTCAATGAGGTGAGTTTTTACTGACTTTTCTTCAAGCTCACTAATTCTTTCTTTGGCTGTGACAAGTATACTGATGTGCTTACCAAAGACATTTTTCATTTATGTTACAGAGCTGTTGTTGTTTTTCTCTAGCGTTTTATTTTGATCCTTTTTTAGCATTTCCACGTCTCGCTTATATTATCCATATGTGCTTGCACATTGTCTACTTGTTCCACTAGACTCTTTAACATATTAATAAGAGTTATTTTAAATTCTCTAACTGATAATTCCAATATATATGTCACATCTGAGTCTGGTTCTGATGACTGCTTTGCCTCTTGAGACAGTGTTTTTTCTTGCCTCTTGGCATGCCTTGTAAATTTTTTTGTTCAAAGCAGGACAAATTCTATCTAGTAATAGAAATTCATAGAATTAGGCCTTTAATGTAAGGATTTGTGTTAATCTGGTGATGAGTTGCTTTTTGTTTCCTGTTTGCTGTAGAGGCTTTAGCATCCTCTAGTGACCTTGTCCCCCACCACCACCCTGCAGTCTCTCCTCTTTATTTTTGAGTTTTCCTAAGTACTCCTCATAAGTGAGCATGTGTGTTTTGTAGCTCTTTCAGCTGTAATTTACCGTTTTTATACTGGAGCCCTCTGTTAATGTGATGTTATAGCGTGTGGGGGGGGATTTTATACTCTTCTGACTCTTAGTCTTTTAGGGGGCTTATGTCTTGGCTGGAATCTTTACAACTGTTTCTCCCATGGTATAGATTTTGTTGTTGTTGTTATTCATCCTGCCCCCTATTCCTTTTCCTGGCTCCAGAGTTTCAAATTTGTTTTCTTGAAGATCTAACCCATATTTTTAATGCTTTTCCTTCCACTAGGTGAGCCAGAAGGCTATAAGAGACAGAAGTGGAAGAAGGCTCTTCTCTCAACTGGAATAAAGCTCTGAAAAAATGTCTTCCCTTGGAGAATAGACCTTTGTTATGGAGAAAGCTCTGGGCATATTTTGCAATGATTATACGTACACTCTTCATGCCAGAGCCACAAGGGAATCTTTCTCAGATCCTCACAGTGAGAACCTGGTGGAATCCCTGGAGGTAAAGGCCAAGAAATTGTAGGAGTTCCTCTAGACTGTGACCCCCAGGAGTTTCTCACTAGTATGCTGGTTCATACTCAACCACTAAAAATTCGTAAAAATTATAAGTATTCCTATCTGTTTGTGGCTTCTGCATCTTCTGCTTCCAGGTAAGCAGATACCAGCTGTGTCTTTTTGGATGAATTTCTCTCCAAAATTTAAAGTGGTGGTTTTCCCTGCAACCTCAGTTCTCTGGTGCATCCAAGTTTTTATCAAAAACCAATTTGTTCAGCTTTTTCTTATTGTAAGGATGGGAGGGATGACTTCCAAACTCTTTATATGTTGGAGTTGAAACAAGAAGTCCTTTACCTGACTTTTTAAACTTTAACATTGTTTTGTGATTTTAAATAGGGTGGTAGGACTGTTCCTATCAAGACAGTAAACTTTAAATTAAAAATTTATATATAATGAAGATGAGAATCAAGTGCAGATCTGAGGATGAATGTCCAGGAAAGAAGCAATGGTATGTGTAAAGACTGTGAGTCAAGGAGGCCAATGTGGGCAGAGCAGAATGAGTGATGGGGAACATAATAGAAGATTGACCCAGAGAGGCAATGGGGAAAATAGTATAGGTCCTTTACAAGCAATTGTAAGGGCTTTGGTTTATATTCTATGAAAAATTGAGTCTTTGGAATATTTTTAACAGAGGGATGGCATGGTCTGGTGGGTTTTAAAAGCATCATTCTGGTTCCTATAGAGATTAGAGTAGAAGAAAACAAGGACAAAAGTAGAGAGACCAATTAGGATATAATTGCATAACCCTTGGACAGGATCATGGTGATTTTGACCAGTGTGGAAATGGTGGACATAGTGAGAACTGTTCAGTTTCTGGGCATAAAATTAAGGCCAATAAGATTTGCTGGACTGGAATTGGGGTGTGACAGCGAGCATGATGTAAAGCAGAACTCCATATAACTTTTCTCTCAGCAATGGAAAGAATTGACTTGCCCCAGATGACAAGATGGTTTTCCAAACTACGTATCTGACTAAATCTCACATATGATTAAAGTCACTGACCACCTCTCCATCGTGTCCAGGCCGGTTTGCTCAGTATGGCACCCAAGCCCTCTCTTGCCCACTGTGACTTGGCATTTGGCATTTATCTAACTCTCTAGCCCCAGCCCTATCTATACCTCCTTGAGTTTTTTGTAGCATTCGTGCCGAGATCTTTGAGATTCTACTGAAATGCCATGTTGTCTCAGGTTTTAGCATATTTATACTATCATTTCTTTTATTCTTCATTCCCCTCAGATGGCTAACTCCTACTGATATTTACAAATTCAGTTCACATGTTACCTCCTCTAGAAAAGCTTCTTTTCTTTTGTTCTCACTTGTTCCAAGTCCAGGGAGGCTGTCTGTGTCTCCGATGCTCCTGTGATCCTGTGCTTACTGCCTGGAACTACCGCAAGTGTCAGGCTACCTACGGGCTCCCACATGACTGTGATTATCTTTGGGGGTTACAGTGAACAAAGACCCTATAACATTCATCCATGTGTGATGACAGCAGCTGACACAGTCTACACACTTGATATGCATTAATGGGATAAGAACTGATACTGTTTATTTGTTGGTTTTGTTTATTTTATCTTGTTTTAAATTTTGGAGTTTAGAGAGCTCAACAAGTTTTGGAAAGTGCCTGTAACATGTAAAGAAAAATTCTTTTCATTATTCCATGGGCAAAACTAAAGGTAAATAACCAATGCTCACGTGGTAGCACACTTTGTTTAACAATTATAGGGTCTCTTTCAGTTTTAGGAGAGAAAAAAGAACTCACATGTGTAAAATTTTTATAGAAACTAACATCTTAAGTATGTTATTAGTAGATAAAAGCATATGGGCATATTTTCAATTGTTTTTCCCCTAAATATTAATGAAACTTTTTATTTGGAACAATTTAATTCACTAGTATTGTTTTCACGCTCATAGTTAATGATAAATAGCCATGACTACTCTGGGTTTTCCCTTAGAACACCATATTTTAATTTTTTTTGAAATCAAATAATCATATGAAACAATGGAAAATTATATAGAGAGTCCAATAAAGTCTCTTATGTATTCACTGAAAAATAGTGTGGATCCATGACTTGGAGAAAGAACTGCCTTCTTTGACAATGTTCACTAATAAGAAAATAAGATAAAATTTGTCCACAAAGAAGACCACAATCTAAGACAAGCCAGATGAAATTGTGTTTAATCTTCAAAATAAAAGGTCTAGATATCAGCTAGCTAGGCCAGCAGCACCGGCCAAGACTCAGGTGTTGGAAATTAATTAAAATCCAAAGAAAAATTTACAGATGTCAAAAGCAGAGCAATTTGGAAAGAAACTGTACCTTAATGAAAAAACATGTATTTGTTGTATAATAAATGCAAAGGCCAAATGTGTTGCAATAATTTATATCAAGAGCTAGTCCGTTCTTTCATGAACAAGGGATATATATATATATATATATATATATATATACACACACACACACATATATACAGTTGTTTGTTGTTTTTTTTTATATTTACAAGACTACAGAAGAGAATCAATATATCGAAATGCATTGTTCTATGTTCAAAATTAACTTGAACTTCAGGGGTTCTGATTTTGTAGTGAAACTGTGTTAGAGCTTGAGTTTCTTTTAAGAATAGGAAATATAACTTTTTCTTATAAGCAAGATTGAGATACAGGGAGGGGGCACTCTTTGACATGAACTGTCTTTGAAAACCTGAACATTTTGATGTTACACATACAATTCAGGAAACTTATTGTTCTCTTTTCTAGTATTTCCCTTTGAGGAAAAAGAGAAGAATTTGGAAGATAATCTACAAAGATGTGCCCAAGAAGCCCATCTTACAAACCTTCCTTTTCCTTTAGTGCCCTGGTGCCAATAGACCATTAGGAAACTCTGAAGTTAGGGGGAGTTGTTGGGAGATTGGGTGAGTAGAAAGACACACATGGGATTTTGCTTGTTTCACACATTTGTATACAGTGCCCACTGACTGTATACCAAGGCAGATGCCTTGTATCCAAGGTGTCTCTGGGACAGTAATCTGGGTAATTTGGATATTCTCAATCTAAAAGCATAAAGATGTATCCTTTTTGTGCTCCCAAGAAATTAATAACAAGCAGCACTTTTTTGACAAATGGAGAACTTGCACAAAATTAAATACACATTTAATTACTCACAGACAAGTTCAATATTTGCATATTTGGAATCAAATCTAGTATATTAACTTGTTTAGAGGATAATTTATAAAATGCATACATATCTAATTGTACTTATTTTATTTATTTTTAATTACACAAGGAAAATATATGTTCTTCATGGAATGTTTAATCAATATAGATAAAGAGCTCATTTTGATTAACACCCTAAATGCAAGCCCCAGAACAGAAATGAGCATTGGTGTCACCTTTTACACACACATAAGAACACATTAAAAATATATACTTTGTGCATTTTTCAACTGATACCACTCATTACATATGATTCTTCAACTTGCTCTTTTTCTCTTTCCACATGGTTGAAAAATTTTTCCATGTCAGGGCATATGGATGCAGTTTATGCCATACCCCTATTTGTGGATATTTAGATATTTAGGTAAATTATTCTCTTCTTCCCTTTCTTCCCTCTTCTCCTCTTTTTTTCTTCTATTAATATAATATCTCTCCATAATAGAGCTTAGAGAAAAAATTTCTGGATTAAAGTATATACACACTTACGTTTTCATAGATATTTCCTAATTACCTTCTAAAACTTTATATTAAATTATACTTCCATCAGCAACATATAAGAATGCTAATTCGTCCCCACCCCTAACAATACTCAATATTATTAAGCCCCCAGTGGATAAAATACATACCTCATTGTTGTCTACACTTACTCTGTTCTCATGAACAGTAAAGCTGAGCATCCTTCCATATGTTTATTGGCTGTTTGTACTTCCTTGACACTGTATAAATATTAAATAAACGAATGATTAAATTACTGAATGAAGCAATACATTTAGAGTGCTAGAGAAATGAAAGTTAATCACTGACACCCAGGAAAATGAAAACGTTTCCCTGACATAATGATTACAATCTTATTATGCCAAACACTGAAATTAAATAGCACTGCTTTATTTTTATTATACACAGAGAGGTCATTTATGATTCCTGGTTAACAACGGGACTACGTTTAATATGAGTTTACAAGCTCACTAGGTATCAAAACTCATCCCAGTTAGATTTATTTTCCTTTAGTGTGTGTGAGATTCTAGATTTAGCACCTGTAATTCAGTGCATTATAAGACTACCTATTACATTTGGTTGTAAATTAGGTTTGTGGGTTGTGGTGTGTGTGTGTGTGTGTGTGTGTGTGTTTGCATGCTTGGTTTATTTTTAATCTTTGAAAGAATTGTGTGAAAGTTCACATTTGGAGTCCTCTTCTACTCCCATCATCTCACAATTTCCCCGTCTCCTTTTCTACTCTGGAGCACAATTTCCTCTTTCTCATCTCTTTGCATCACCATAATATGCTTTCAGAACCTTCATATGCACCGAGGACTTACAGTATTACCTCTCCCAACAGTACTTTATTCAAACAGTAATCCAAGTCTTAAGCTAAATGACAGAAATTCCAAGTGACAGAATTGCTGAAATCAGCTAATCAGAGGAGAAGCTAGCGTACTTCTGATCAGTGGGAACAGTTCTGATGCTAATATCTAACTCATTACATAGGCTACTGTCCAGTATTAAATTAATTGAATTTTGCCGTTTAATTGCCATAGGTATAGCTAACTTACTATGTGTGAAGTACTCCTTAAGTGCAATTTTAAAACTTAATCCTATGGCATCATTATCCTTCTATTTAAGAGGTTAGGAAACTGAGGCTTAAGCATATAAACGAAAAAAAAATGTGTGAAATATGCCTTTTATAAGTAACATAGAGCTAATTGTCAAAGCTACATTTTGTTGATGGTTGTGTATAATATTAAGATGCTGCAGATGGTCATGAGATCATGAAAACTTTGTAAACACTCCCAAACATTTAAAGTGTCTCAACTTTAAGTAGAATAATATAAACAACTGGAATAAAGGCCATTTCCAAATTAGGCAAGCGCTTTCATTTTAACACATTTATTGAGTTCCTTTGACATTGCATAAAAAAAGGAACAAAAGCATAATATAAAAACCAACAACATACTAAATTGGGAGGATCTTAATCTTGAAGGATCCAGCAGAGAAAAGGAAAGTCCATAAAGCATGTGGCATATCTGATGTCAAATTTCTTCATACAAGGACATTGCTATAAAATGTAAATATCTTCAAAGGATTACCCTTCGCCATCATGAAAATATGCACATTTTCAAAGGGGGTGAAGCATTTTCTAATCTGAACATCTTTAAAGGGGGGAAATCAATAAATGGCATGGAAAACTTCAAAGCAGGACCTCCTGTCAATGACAGAAGTTCCTCAGCAAAGCAGAGGCTTTGAAGGAGGACTCCCAGTGCTGGGAAAGCTTTGAAGTGACTGAAAACAGACATTTATAATTACGGAAAGGTGCGGTGTCCAGCAGGGATAGTACAAAGACACGTCTGAGGTAGGTACAGACGGAGATTGGAAGGTGGCAGGGACACTGACCTTGCACCTCCCAACCTAAAAGCCTTTCAGGTCAACTCAATAATCATATGTAAAATGGCAAGTGTGGAGTGAGAACAGTGGCGAGAGGCAAAAAACCAAATTATTTTAGAGCTCACATTTCAAAAAAGAAAAAACCCTTGGTACCCCCAAAGCAGTTCTTAATACAGACCGCCTGTGCTGGGTTCTTGTGTAGCTGCCTGATCTATTAAGCTGTTATCAACACTCAGCTTTCTGCTAACAAGTGTCCGTGAGTGTGAAAAATTCTCAGAATCAGCTTTTTTAGGTCCCTTAGTCCCCAAATTGATGACACTGAAATCTTTTCCATGTAGTTCTTATGTGTCGGGCAATGTTCTAAAGGGTTAAACATTATTAAGATCTATGACTTAACTGTTGTTTAATTTGAGTCCAAAGTATTCTGAGCCATTCGTTGGTATCTATTTCCCAGAACTCAACTGATGACCTTTTTGAACTCCATAACAGGTGGGCTAACACAACGCTGAGTATCAAAGGCAGCAGATGCAAAATCACAGGAGGGTGATTTTAATGTTTTAATCCCTAAACTAGATTTCTTTCTCTTGTTTTTGCCCTATTTTGCCTGACTTTCATGGGACACAGTGAGCTAATGACATCCTCTTGCTTCTTGGTGCATTTCTTAGGGAATCTGCTTTCCCCAAATGATTCTTTCATTCATCAACATTTTTTGAACAGAAAACGTTCTAAGCTCTGTTCTAAGTACTTGGGGTACAGAGCTGTACAAAGATAATCTCTCATCCTCATGAAAATTGCAATCTAGGGACACAGGCATTGCCCAATTATCAAACAGAAAACTGTGAGTTATCCTGTGATAGGGGCTTTGAAGAAAAAGTGCATGAAGGATGTGGAATGCTCAGAAGAATCAGGTAGGTCACCCTACAGCACTGAGAGTTAGGCTGAAATCTAAACGATGAGTAGTCAGTAAGCAGGAGACTTGGGGGTGGCTGGGTGCATCAGGGAAGTATGGCAGGTGCAGCAAGTACAAAAGCCATGAGACAGGAGGACAAGATGAATGATGCTTTTATGGTAAAGGAGTGGGTAAGGTATCTGGGAGGAGCCAGATGGAGCAGACCTTGTTAAGGACTTTGATCTTCACCCTAAAATCAATCAGAAACCTTTGAAGAATTTTAAGCATGTGTTTGGTAGCATCAGATTTGCATATTGAATAGATCATTTCTGCTTGAATGTGAAGAATTAATTGAGAGAAGGGAAGGGACAGGAGCGTCTCAGAGGAAACTAGTGAGGAGACCACTGCGGTGATTGAGGCAAGAGATGATGGTAGCTTGGACCAGGGTGATGGCAGGGATGGTGATGGAGGCAAGTGTGAAGATGCAAGAGACATTTTGGGTATAAAATTGATAAGATTCATTGTGGGAGAGTATAGGTAAAAAAGAGGGGGGGATCAAGGATGGAGTCCAGGGAATTCCCTGGCAGTCCGGTGGTTAGGACTCAGTGCTTTCACTGCCGTGGGCCTGGGTTCAATCCCTGGTTGGGGAACCAAGATCACACAAGCTGAAAAAAAAAAAAAAAAAACAAGGATGAAGTCCATATTTCTGTATTTTGGGTGGGTGGGTGGCGCCATTCACTGAGGAAGGACACTCTGGAAAGGGATTAGATTCAGAGCTAGAATAATTAGTTCAATTCTCGTTATATTAAATCTGAGACACACGTAATTTTGAGGAATACAAGTAGGCAAGTTAGATAGCCATTTGTGTATATGGATCTGGAGGAGAGATTTTTGGCAAAGATAACATTTAAAGTCATGGGCTTGGTTGATCACATTAATAGAGAAGAAAAAGGGACTTGGAACAAAAATCTGGGCATCCCAGAGAAGGAACCATATGTAAGAACAAGAAAGACTAATCAAGGGGTAGGAGGAAAACCTGGAGAACGTGTATACTGGAAGAAGGTCAGTGAGGAAAGTCAGTCAAAAAGGAGAGCACGGGGCTTCCCTGGTGGCGCAGTGGTTGAGAGTCCGCCTGCTGACACAGGGGACACGGGTTCGTGCCCCGGTCCGGGAAGATCCCACATGCAGCAGAGTGGCTGGGCCCGTGAGCCAGGGCCGCTGAGCCTGCGCGTCCGGAGCCTGTGCTCCACAGAGGGAGAGGCCACAACAGTGAGAGGCCCCCGTACCACAAAAAAAAAAATAAGGAGAGCACGATCGACATGCAGATACTTCCTCTGAAAAGCACTTAGTTGACTCAACTCAAGTTCCGCCATCTGTGGAGCACCTCCTTCTCTCCCACACAGCTTTAGGGATCCCTGTCATTCGGACTGCTTTGTACATACACCTCGATGACAGGAGTTTCTCAGGAGGTAATCTACACCCTACCTGCACTTTGTTCTCTTCCCTATCGCATCCATCACCATGTTCTGCAGTTCTATTTGATCACTTTACCTTTGAATTCATCTGCTTTTCTCTGTCTCCCCTGCTTCTACCTTCTCCTCTGCAACTACTCTTATCTCTGTCCTAGCCTAAAGCATTAGTCTCATAACCTCTTTCCCTCATGGCTTTTGTGACCCAGATCCATCTCTCCCACACTACATCCTGACTGGTGTTTTAAAAGTGCAACTTTCACCACATTCTGTAACTTTTTTTGTAGAAAGCTTTTTCTTTTTGATGCATAACCCACAAACACAAAAGTGCACCTATCATCATTATACAGCTGTTTAAATATTACGAGTTGAATAGACTCACATTACCAGTACCCAGATCAAAAACAGAACTATAGGGGCTTCCCTGGTGGCACTGTGGTTGGGAGTCTGCCTGCCGATGCAGGGGATACGGGTTCGTGCCCCGGTACGGGAGGATCCCACATGCCGCGGAGCGGCTGGGCCCGTGAGCCATGGCCGCTGAGCCTGTGTGTCTGGAGCCTGTGCTCTGCAACGGGAGAGGCCACAGCAGTGAGAGGTCCGCGTACCACAAAAAAATAACCCCAAAAAACAAACAACAACAACAAAAAAAACAGAACTATAATAGACTCCCCAGAAGACCTCCTTCTGTGCCTCTTACTGCCCCACCATCAACTTCTCTTCCCATAGATTAGTCAATAGATACTTTTTTCCGTTTTTGAATCTATAAGCATGGAATCACACACTGAACTTTGGCATTATGCTTGTAAATTCATCCACATTTTGGATGTAATGATAGTTTTTTTCCCCTTTCTTATTGCAGTAGAGTGTTAATGAATATACCAAAATTTATTTATGCATTACATTACTGATAGGCCATTTCTACTTCGGTAATATTACAAATACTGCTGTTATGAAAATTCTGAAATTTATCTAGTGATCAAATGTTTGCACTTCTTTTGGATAAATATCCAGGAGTAGAACTGATAGCATTTTAAGAAAGTTCCAGTTGTTCCACATCCTCAGCCAACACTTAGAATTTTCTTTTATATTTTGACAAAAAATACTAGTGGGTGCATAGTGGTGTCATATTATAGTTTTATTTGCATTTCACTGAGGTCTAAGAAAGTTGAGGTACCTTTTTGTTCATATATTTATTTTACAATTGGGCACGATCTTTTGTGAAGTGCCTGGAAATATCTCTTTCCCATTTTTTAAAGAGTTGCCTACTTTTTGCATACTAATTTGAGGGAGTTCTTAAACAATACATGTCTTTTGTCAGCCCTTAAGTATCGTAAATCTCTTCTACCACCATGTAGCTCGCCTTCCATTGTTTCAGTACTGCTTTGATAAAAGGAGTTCTTAATTTTAATGTAGTCAGTTTTTTTCTCATACTCAGAATTCTTTGTTTTTTCTTTTATCTCAGAGATTTTTACTTACATCAAATTTCTGAAAATATTTTCCTGTTTTCATCTCAAAGTTTATTGATTTATCTTTTATGTCTATATTTATAATCCATATGAAATTGGCTTTTGTGCTTGGAATGAGTTAAAAGTTAAGATTCATTTTTTCCCACATGTACCTCCAATTAACTCAACACAGTTTATGGAAAAGGACCTACTTCTGCTGATGTATTTGTGTCATCTTCATCAAAATTAGATAACCACATAGTGTGAGTCCATTTCTGTATTCTCTCTTCTGTCCTATTGGTCTATCTTTCCCCTCTACCACACTGGCTTAATTACTGTAGCTTTTATTAAGTCTTCATTTCTTGCAGTGTCAACCAACCAGCTTTGTTTGTTTACTAGCATTGTGGGTGCATAATTGATGACACCCCGAGGAAGTCCAAATCAGAATGGATATATAGTCATATCTCTCATGCCAGTTCAGCTGGCACTAGTAGCTGTTTCTTAACAGGATGAGAGCAGAGATCATTCTCACCCAACTTGAGAAAAATAAAAGTACCCTCTCTGCCATATGTTTCTAAAATGTTCCTCTTAATTCCAAACTTGGTCAAGTCTATAACCGGGAACAACCTTAGAAATGTTTTAGCGTGCTACATTCACTTAACAAAGTTAGACACTGAGTGACAGAGAATTGAAGGGACCTGTGTCAAGTCAAGCAGCTAAGTGGTCAGAGGCTCAGGCAGGGGACCCTCTCCTGACTCCCAGTGCTGTGCTCCCACCCTCACCTCTCCTCCGTGCTGTGCTGACTCTCTGCTACTATTTCTCTAGCTCTGTCTGCTGGCAACATCTTTTTTTTGTAGATGTATCACTCCCAAACAAGAAGGAAATTTACATTAGAGGCTATGAGGACAAAACTGGCAAGTTGGAACTCAGAAACATTTTTTATAGGGATTTTCCTCCTAATTTTCCCTCTCTATCCCAGCTTTCACTGGGTCATGATTTTCTTTCTGTAACTCCCTCATTCCGTTATTTGAATTAGGTCCTGTTACAAATCTTCCCATGCCCTTCAGTTCCCATTGTTATATTCCAACGACTTAACTTTGATGTTTGTCAACACAGTCCCACTAGTATGTTCATGAGAAACATTTTCCCAAAAACATGGCTGCTAATTCCTTCTGATTTTCCTTGACATGCCTGCAAACTCTTTCTTGATCTTCTAGTTTACTTCTTCTAAAGCCCGCCTCAATAGTTATCTTCCCATTAAATCTCTTAGAAGCAACTCCACACTTAAACTGACACTGTAGCTTTTGTGATTTCATTTTGGCTAAAAATCAATTAGAGACCAATATCAATAATAAAAATTATATCAATAAGACAGGAAAAATAATTCATATTCACCACTTATGTAAATGGTTAGGGTTAAACATGTTTTAGCTTAAGATAGATGGCATAGATTTACTGAAGACATAAGACTTTAGATTTTACTATCAGACTTCAGATTCCTGATACAAATAGAACACAAAGTTCAAATATGCTGTGGAAAATCATTATTTGGGAGAAGGTAAAGGCTATAATTAATTCCAGTTAATAATGACTGCAATTAACTATAAACCTTTTAATTAATGTAAAGCTCAATGTTATAATATCTGTGTAAACAGGAAACTGGGTATCTTACTTGCTGATTCTTTTTTCTTTATTTAAATATCAACCAGACTTCTGGCCATAGAAATGGCATCAATAGTTTATGTTCTAAAAAAATGGTATTTATTATTAATATTCTAATGCTATAAACAGGATGATAAAAATTAAAATAGAGAATAAGAGACAGGCAATCAGAGTTTGTGTTGTGCAATATTTTGCTCTTATGCATGCGTCATAATATTTTATCTAGCTGGTTCATATTTTGTTCATTCAACTAGAATGTGCATTCACAAACATTAGAGAGATCAGAGCTTTACATAAAGCTAGTGTTTGATATATGAAATATGAATATCAAAGACCTTTCTAAAATTGTTTAATAGCTGTGACACAGTAGAACTTTCTGGGTTTTATTTGCTCCCTGAGAAAGAGCTGGCTGGTTTGTTGCAATTAAATAAGCATCATCACTAAAACACATCCTACGGTAGCACACATCTGTGGCCAAAGAATGTGGCTCCATCACCGTGTGCAAATACACATGTATCTGGGGCCTGAGCACAACCTGATTTTCTCATCTCCTTATGACAAGATCCCGATTGAGTCTCTGCCTGAGTTTCTGTGCTAGAAAAATCTATAGCTTTCTGCGGTCATTTATACTTTATCATTTCAATTGTGAGCAAAAGAGACACATGAAAGGAAATAGACATTTTTTTCAAGAAAGCATCAGATTCCACAAATCAAATTTAACTCAATGTATCATTTTTTTTTCAGATTGTTTTATGTTTCCTATATCACAACAAGTGCAATTGATTGAAAAAGGGCTGAGAAATGAGATTTGGCACATTTTCCACGGGATAAAATATGATCTAAAAATTACCTTAATGATTACTGATACTGAAATGCTAAATAGCTCAAATGTTTTCATCTGGATTAGAAGATAACCATCTTATTTCCTGTGAATTTTTCTCAAAGTCATATTATTTTGTAACTTTAGTATTGATCTCAGGCTTTATATAAAGGAGGGCTCATTTTATACATTGCAAGTAAATAGCAATCTAGGTGATACTCCAAGGAAGGCTGATCGATTATGAGGTTCGAGATTGACAACCAGATACAGTAAGGGTGATTAATTAACAACAAAGGATCCACCGCAGGATTTCTTTAAGAAGCGTGAATGTATAATATGTTTTGATATACAGAAACATGGTTACACATACTTTCCAAGAGGACAGGTACAATGTAGAATGTACATATTCTGAAGTGGGAAAAAATGAGGCTATCTTAAGGATTTCAGAAAACTGCATTCTCCTTTTTCATCTCTTTCATTGGTTGGGACTGTTTCAGATATGCTCTTATTGTATGATTAGAAAACCCTAGTCTATGGCACACAGAAAATGTTCAATAAGCAAATGCTAAGTGAAAAGTTGGAATGAAGAAATTTGAAACAATTATTCATTCACAACAGAAAATGTTTCTAAGCCAAGGGTTATTTGTGCTGTTTTTTGAAAATTATTTCCTCGTTTGGATGCAGTTTTGTGGTGTGATGTACCTTTGCCTAATTGTGATTGTGTAAAATATCTGTTTTTTAGAGGCATTCCGGAACCAGTAGTGTGTGTTCACATTACATATTCATAGTCTTCTGGTTTGAAGAGAATCAATCCTCAATGTAAAAATGACCTTCCTGCCAACACCCTTTCTAAGTTCCTCATCAGCATATGCCTGAACCATGCCAATAGCTTCCTACCTAGTACCTGCATCCCCAAAATAGCTACCCACTCCATTTCAGCCTTCGACCTTCTGCCAGGTTAATCGCCACAAGATCCTTCTTGTGATACATTTTAATACATTTTGAAAACAAAATTGTAATACATATTGCTGGAGCTCCAACCACTCTAGGTTATAAACTATTTTTATATCCCCCTCAAACTCTAGGATTGAGGAACATGCACCAATGAGATACTCAAGAAGTGCTGAATAACAGAATGCATACTACCTGGTTCCAGTCCCGAGCCTGCCCCTTACTTGTGTGACCTGACTACTTAAGTCATAGAAGTGTCAGTGTCCCCTTTTCATAACTGGGAGCAATAGCAATATTTACTTCATTGGTTTATTCTGAAAATTAAATTGATAATTTGTGTGATGTGCTTAGCATGGTAGCTGCCACATAGTAAGCCCTTGTGAATGTTGCTATAGATTGACTGCGACTAGTGTTAACAGGAAGTTATCCTCTAACCCTTCCTTGCCACCTTCTCACCCCAAAAATAATACATACTCCCTACTACTCATCTAAAGGAGCTTCTCAATAATTCATGGATAAGGAAGAGCCTAGTGAGTAAACTGTTCACAGAGCAGATGGAATTTGCCACAAGATGGGGTGGGGTATGTTCGCAGGAGCCATGGACCTAAAGTCAGTTTCAAACCCTGAGCCTTCACTCAGGTTATCTTTTTTGAACCATGCCATTTTCATTAACAAAATGGGAATAATACCTACCTTGTGAGGTAGTTATAAAGATTAGTTATTATAAAGTACAAATTGCTAATAATTATTGAGCTACTTACTTGCTCTGAGGCTCAAGTTTCTTTTCTGGGAAATGGAGATAATAACATATGTCTTGCACAAAAGTTGGGAAAATTAGCAATGATAATACTGACTAATACTTCTTTAGTGCTTATTATGTGTAATTTCTAGTTTCATGATGAACAGTTTATGACAGTTTTTCAAACCATGGAATTGGTTAAGTGGGAGCCACAACAGGAAAAATGATCAAGTTGGAAAATGTGTGATAACCATAGTGGACAGGTATGTGGAAGCTGGCAGAACACCCCTTTTGGAATTCCTCGAAGTAACTGCCTTAGATACATGGGAGGTAGAGTTGGAGGATTTATTCTACTTGTCAATATTTAGGATATTTTCTCATTCCCCTCCCCCTCCTTTTCCTCCTCTTCTTGTTATTAGCTTATTGGCACTATTTTTATCTCCCAGATCCACTCATGGTAAGCGTAGAGATGTGACAAAGTAACCTGAAAACCAAGACATTATAGTCAGAAATGAAGAATTTCTTTAGTTTCCTGACTTGAAATACAGAATGATACATTTATAATATTTATAGCTCATTTATGCCTAAGTAATTCCTGAGTAAACCTTGTATCCTATAATAATTTTATTTTGCTCACTTGAAACAAAATAGGGAGAAAAAATAAGTGAAAATTTGCTCTTTTATGTGTGTATTTGTGTGTTCTCATCCAGAGGGATTTTTAAGCTAATTACCTCAGAGAATTCCTCAAACTGAAGTTCTCCTGAAAATTTGTTTTTCTACAGCCCAAAATATTCACAGTTCACTTCAGAGATACATGCAATAAAGCATGTTATACAATTTAATCAATACATATTTGAAATGTTTATGATCAAACAAATAAAACTTATTTTGTCAATCTCAACTATTTTTCTTTAAAAAATGTAATAAAAGAATCGTAGTTAAAATGAAATATAAACAAAGATGTACCACCAGTTACTAATCATATTTGTGAATAGCTATCCATGTGGAGATCTTAAGAATGTAGCATGTTCTCTAATGACAAGGAAATTAAAAATGGAATGAAAATAAATTTTGGAATGATAAAATAAAATTGACCTACAGCTCTATGTCAAGAAAATTAAAAAAAATGAAAACCACCACACCTTACCCTCCTCCTTAAAATATTATTTATTTAGATGTTCATAATTACCTGGATGGGAAAGAGTGGTTGATAACAAAATCCTTTTTGCTAGCAAGACACAAAGAAAAAAATATCAATAAATTAGTTCCAACTTGCAAATATTTACCTAATGTAAATAATCTACTTCAGCACCAAAATCAAATATTTTCAAAATATTTTTAAGCATCTCTTATTTCATGTCCAATCTTGAAAATACAGATGGTTTTCCCTCTGTACTTCCCTAGCAGTAGGAGAACCCTTGTGTTCTTTCCTGATGCAACATCCCCATCTGGTGAAAATAGATCCTTGCAGTCAATGGCTCATTAGGGTAGGAGTCATTGGTGGCATTTGCAGACATAAATAAAGCTACTCTAGAATAAAAGGTCATAACAATAACACAATTTTTAAATGCCATTTTGAAATTACTTGCCTTAGATTCTAGTAAAAAAAATTACAACAAAGTTGTGCTATTGTTATTTTGTTGGGGGAGGAGGAGACTAGGGAAGTTTCAGGAAGAGAATACCATTTTAGGTGTAATTACAACTGGTTAAATCTGGCATTTATTTCAATCCTCCATCACTTGGCAAAAACTAATCCTGAGTCATTCTAGAATTGATGGAATAATGTGCAGCCATATAAACAATGACAAGGAGAAGGAAAACATGTGAACAAAAAATTTTGGACATTTCATTGCCTCAATATTTCTCAGTGAAAAAAAAAAAGAAAGCAAAAATGATATGACAATCCATTCACCACTGTTACTAGTCTCAAAAAGCAAACAGTGAGTGAGCCAGAAGACTAGACACATGAGGTTTGCTGAGACATTTTAGTTGCAGTTATCCATGTTCTACTTGCTCCTACTACTAGGGGTAATGAACAGTCGGTCCTACGATTATACATGTAAAAAAAAAAAAGAAACACATATAACTGTTCCTTAGCTCTAGCTTATATTTGGAGAGGCATTTTGTGGAAAATATCTGAGAACTATCATAACATGAGTACAGATATTTAAGCTGTTTTGTTATGGATTTTGAATGATTTATATAAGAATCTATTACAAATATGCTTGATAAATTGAAATAACTTTTTGTGTCCTAGAAAATATATGAGATTGAGGTAAATGGAGATTAGGAGAGAAAGTGGGTAATTTCATCACAGAGACAATCGATAAAATATCTCTGGGTTATCTATTACCAGCTGAGAAGAATAATTCGTGGAATCCCAAAATTTTCTCTCTCTCTCCTCTGTGTGTGTGTATAAACTATATATATAATATCATATATATTATATAAAATTATGTAATATTATATAAAATATAATATATATATACATATTTACTTGTTTCTGTTCCTCTGTCCTCCAAAGGTGATTTATGGTCAACTAAAATTAAACATAGGTGTATTATAGCCATAAAATAATTGACCTCATATATATATATATATATATATATACAGACATGCATACAAATACTATAACGGCTCTGGAAAATTGGGTAATGAATTTGACTAAAATCTATGGAGATTTTTTTAAAAACCCTATAAGCTGCCAGCCAATTGGTTATTAGTTTAGTTCAGTATTCACAGCCAGCAGTGTTGTCAGTTACTATGATCTCTCATCCTCTCTGTCTGTGTTTCTCTTTATTTATAACTCAGAGTCTGAGTTATACCATAGGAAAGAGGGCAATTTTTGTTCTTGGAAAAATTGCTTTCTCATTTTCTTTGCATGATAGTCACTAATGTATAAAAGCCCTTTGTCTGGCTAGCAGCTCAATTTTATTTTTATTCCATTAAAGTTCTGTA
This sequence comes from Neophocaena asiaeorientalis asiaeorientalis, assembly GCF_003031525.2. Classification (NCBI taxonomy): domain Eukaryota; kingdom Metazoa; phylum Chordata; class Mammalia; order Artiodactyla; family Phocoenidae; genus Neophocaena; species Neophocaena asiaeorientalis. The sequence continues at coordinate 7,954,177 of NW_020175528.1, forward strand.
AGATTTTGATGTTATTGCTCACAGAATAATAGAAAAAATAACAAATTTAAAAAATTTTTTCTTAAAGGAATAAAATATTTGTTCATTTTAGAAAGATCAGAAGCCATTTTAGTGGGGGGGAATATATATAATAAATTAAGTATAAATTAAAAACAAAGGGTATATTTTAAACAGGTAGCAAAGTATCACTGTCAAGTTAAAATACATGCATTTATTAGTATGCTTTGAGAAGTTTTTGGTTCTAAAATACTAATACAGCTTTTTCCCAGACTCTCATATATCTTCAGCAAGTAAAAAACATAGAGTTAACCCTTCTCTTTTCTGATTTTCTGCTTCCAGTTTCTGTTTATTTCTACATATATAACAATATTGTGTGGCTCCTTTAAAACCAACACTTAAAAATATCAACAGCCTTTAGTCAAGTCTGGTTGGTTCTTTGAAAGCTGTATACCATAATGGTTACAATCATGGAGAGTGAGTTTGAATCCTGTTTCACTTATTAACTATGTGACTTTAGACAATAGATTTAGACAAGGCACAGCCTCTGGGCTTCTTTTTCCTCATCTGAAAAATGAGATTTTATATATAATAGTATGTAATTAAAAATAATTAAATAGAAAGAACAGTGCCTGCCACATAGTATGTGTTCTATACATTCTAGTGATTGTTTATATCAGCCTGGAAAATTTTTGTTAAATCATTAATTCTAAGTGCTCATGGATTATCCTTCTAACTAACTTTGCCTCGTTTCAGTAATTGCCTTCCATAAGCGGAAGTTTTGTAAATAATTTTAATGATGCTCTGGAAGAAAATTACCATTGTTTAAATCTAATAATCTAAGAAATTGGTTTAAGCCACAGTACAATATATAGTAAAATGATATTTTTAAATATTTTTAAAAAGTATCTGTTCTCACAGATTGTTTTTTCTTTCCTATTAAAGTTTCCATTTAGAAAATTGTTCAGCTATTTCCTCCAAACTGGTGCCGATTTTCAGTGAAACTGTGGCTATTATATCTACTTCAATAGACAATACTTTTACATATCACATATCAGTGTCGATATATTGACAGTTTTTAAAGAAAATCTTTTAGTCACCTCTTAAAAAATACAATATTAAAACTGAAGTGACTAAAGGCTACAAATGGAAAATTTTATTCAAACTCTCAAACTGAGATAAGACCATCCATGATTTAAGGGAAAGCATAGACCAGCAAATGTCCTTTGAGCCATCAGTCAAAACCACACAACTTGTTTTATTGAATAAATCACCATTTCTTTGAAGTTTAAATTGTGACATGTCAGAAACAGTTTGAAACACTGAATACTTCTAAAATATTTCAGGTCATTTGAGTTTTTATTCCAGAAGCAAAAACTTCTAATTAGAGATTTTTAGCAAAGGTTGAGATTAATTTATTAGATTTAATGTGCAGGGAAAGTGAGAGAAAAAGACTTTCCTAGTGTACCAAACTGTTATTTTTCTTCAAGATTATTAAAGGTTTTCACTATGGAGTCTCCAGCTCAATGATATCTAGATTACCAGAAAAATATATGTAAAGTCACTGCAGGACTTTGAAAGCAAAATATAAGACACAAGTCCATTTTAAGCCTGCTGGTGGTCTGAGGGTTTTTAAAACATTATCCAGCAATGTTTAGTACTTTGTCCTACCAGAGTTGTCTTATCTAGAAAGTATTTCTACCGTGTAAATGACATGCCCAAAAGAGGACTGTAGCTATACACAAACAAGGTTGAGTTAACTTTTTAATAACTTTAAAATTCCCAAACTCTAACCATTGTATGATTTTAAAATACAGATGTCCATCTCTGTAAGCTTCAAAGTTAATGAGTGCTCAGTCTTGAAAAACGCTGCATTAAAATATCATATGATATTACTTATATGTGGAACCTAAAAAAAGGGGTACAAATGAACTTATCTATAAGACAGAAATAGAGTTATAGATGTAGAAAACAAACATATGGTTACCAAGGGGAGAGGGGATAAATTGGGAGATTGGGATTGATATATACACACTATTGTATATAAAATAGATAACTAATAAGGACCTACTGTATAACACAGGGAAATCTACTCAGTACACTGTAATGGCCTGTAGGGGAAAAGAATCTAAAAAAGAGTGGAGATATGTATATGTATAACTGATTCACTTTGCTGTACACCTGAAACTAACACAACATTGTAAATCAAATATACTCCAAAAGAAATTAAGAAAGAAAAACACTGCCCTAGAGTTTGGGACCTACCTAGTGAGACAGAGATCTAACATATTTGATATCCTCTAATGTCTTTCCTTTATTCTGGGAAATTAATCCAAAGGAGCCACAGTCCTACCTTCAGGAAAACATAGGGTTCCCTGAGGATGGGTCATGGTTTCTCATAGAAATATAGTAATAATAAGTATGTATTTAATCTATCCTTGCTGATATTTTGAAAGGTAGAGAAATTGTATAAACAAGCACATCAAAAATTCGGGAGATTTGTAATAGTGTGATTTTTAAAGGTTGATCTAATCAGGTTTCAAGGAATGGTTTATTTTGACTGGTTATCCTTTATCAGTTATACAACTTGTAGTGTTAGTATTGTGGATTTTGAATTTTCAAAGTGTCCTCTAACCATTCCTTGGACATTTCCATGTTTAGGGAAACAGCAAGGAGTAGCAGTTAGAGGATAGACAGAAGTAACTGCAGATGACTGGATAAGCAGAAACCAGGCTGCCCACATGTGAAAGAGGAAATGAACTAAAATAACGGGCAGACCTTGTTGCTTACCTATTTTATAAACAGTAGTTTGTATCTCTTAATCCCATACCTCTTCCCCTTTCCCTTGGTAACGACTAGTTTGTTTTTCACATCTGTGAGTCTTTTTCTGTTTTGCATATACTCTCATTTGTATTGTCTTTTAGATTTCACATGTAAGTAGTATCATACAGTATTTGTCTTTCTTTGCCTGGCTTACTTCACTAAGAAGAATATTCTCTATGTATAAAATAGATAAGCAACAAGGATATAGCCATTATCTTGTAATAACTTTTAATGGAGTATAATCTGTAAAAATACTGAATCACTATGTTGTAATCACCTGAATCACCTGAAAGTAATAGAATATTGTAAATCAACTATACTTTAACTAGAAATAATAATAACGGGCAGAATGTTTGGAAAGAGACCAGATTCAACATTTCCAAGGAAGATTGTCAGGACCTAATGACTACCTAAAAGTGGGAAATAAAGGTGTAGATAGTCAAGTATGATTTCAGGATCCTATTCTGGAAGAAAAGATAGTTGATTGGGCTATTAATTATATTAGGAAAATAAGAGAAGTGAAAGGGAGGGAAGAGATAAGTTTATATTCGGACGTGATGTTTTTGAAGATGTTCTGAATGGAGATGGCTAGTGGGCAATAGGATAAATGGGTTTAGAATAGTTTTTTATAAAGCTATTTTCGAAAGTCTATTTTGGAAAGAGACTTGAGAAAGTAGAGACAGCTATAAATGTAAGTATTAGTTCCTGCTTAGTAGTAAAGGGAAATAAGAAAAGGAAGTACAAAGAAAGACTTATTTTGTTTTGTTTTATTTGGGTGTTGGGGAAGGCAGAACTCTAAGATGGTTCCCAATGAATGTCACCCTGTATGATCCTCTCCAATTTAGATGTGAAGAGGACCTGTCAATACAATATGTCACTCTCATGATTATGGTAGCTTATATGGCAAAAGGGAGATTATCCTGGTGATTCTAACCTAATCAGGAAGGCTTTTGAAAGAAGAGTTTCTCCAGTTGATCTGAGAAGAGGAAGTCAAAGGGATGTGCTTCAAATGGCCTGGAAGAAACCAAACTTCCATTTTTTGAACTGCCTACAGGGTGGTCATTGGCAAGGAACTGGAGGAAGCCTCTAGGAACAGCCTCTAGTCATCAGCCAGCAAGAAAACAGAGACCTCAGTCCTACACCTCAAAGAACTACATGTTGCCAACAGGCTGAACAAGCTTGGAAGAGAGTCCTGAGCCTCAGGGAAAATAGCAGTCCTGGCCAACAGCTTGATCTCAGTCCTGTGAGACCCTTTGCGGAGAACTCGGTCATGCCGTTCACGAAACCTGACCCATAGCAACTCCTGACCCACACCCAACCCAGAAGATAATGAGTTTAAGCTTCTTTTAAGCTACTGAGTTTGTGGTAATTTGTTACGCAGCAACAGAAAATTTACACAGGTGATTTATGTTGGTTTTATTTTTAATCTGTGGTAAAGGATGAGGAAAAGACTCAAGATAGAAAAAGACTGAAGATATTGGAAAAACATAATGGGCATTGTAATGCAGAGAACCTGGACTTGAAGGAAATAAGGGATAGAGAATATGTTTTTGGATATTTTCATGTGTACTACTGGAGGTTGAAGGGTGGAAGATAATTAATTCTGGTCACCTTTATTTTCTCTATCAAGTATAAGGGATAGTGGAAGATTATGATTGGGAATTCATGGTAGGAAAATGACCTTTGGTATCAGATCTCCAATTCCACAGAGCCAGGCACTTTCCTTTTTAGAGAGAATCCTGTGGAAAGTCCAAGTTTCCCCATTCTGAAAGAAGAAGATTACAGAAATGAAAGAATGGGTTCTTATATCTGAACTGCATGGCAACAGTTCATGGTGGTGGCTTATTTGAAGAACCCATGGTGGATGTGGGGAGTCACTTTGTTAGCATATTCTGGGCCCCATTTTTTCCCCTAAAGCTTTGAAACACTGAGCATCACAGAGAAAAAGAACACAGAAGATTATTTTTAGGGCTCTTCAAATGACCTCCCTATATTTTGTTCACCTTCATTTATACTTTCTATTAAACAGAATTTTACTGATGGAGATTATCTCTTTTCAGAAAATATGATAAAACTTGTCATAAAACTTTGATTATGATACTAATTTACTTATTTGATGGTTATTAATATACTCTAGTTTTCTATGTCTTCTTCAATCAATCTTAGAAACTTATGGTTATCTATGAAGTGGTCACGTGCATCTAAGTCTCCAGATTATAACCAATAAGTTGTTTACTGTAATTTCTTATAGCTTTTAAAAAATCTCCATTCCATTTGTTGTAATAGACCCATTTTTGTTCCTAATGTTATTTACATGTGTTTGATGTTATTTCATTGATTGATCTTGCTGGTATTTTAAAACTGCATTATTTTTTTCAAGGAACTTATTTTTCTTTAGAGGCATTTTTTATTGTGTTTTTATTAATTTCTGTTCTTTTTCCTTTTCTTCTGCTTTTACTTTCCTCTGTTTTGTTTTTGTTTTTCTCTTTTGGCTTCTAGATGTGAATACATTTATTTTCAAGTAATTTAGAATGGACTTAGGTTCCAAGCAAAAGGGAAGGGAAGGTTTGGCATAGTTTCCTTTTTGACTTCATCTTTTATTGCATTGTAGTCATTCAATGTAGCCTATATAGTAGCTATTTGGGGGATTTTTTTTTTTGAGATTCTTTATGTGGCCTAAAAGTTATTCAATTTTCTGAAATGTCCATGTGTGTTTGACAAGGATGTGAATATTCTACTTGTGGAATGGAGAGTTATTACATATATATATAACATATATATAATATATAACATATATCAAACTCACCTATGTTTTTCAAATCTTGTTAAACTTCTAATTTGTGCCTGCATGATTCTGTCAAGTTCTGAGAAAAGTATGTTAAATTTTGTCACTGAAACTGGATTTGATAAAATCCCATTTTTAATCTGTCAGATATTGCTTTATATATTTAAACCTAAGTTATTAGGTACTTAAAAGTTAATAATTATTATATTTTCTGACAAATTGTTTTCTTTATCAGTATGGAATGCTGTTCTTTGCCACTACTAATGATTTTCCCCTTAAATTCTATTTTGTCTGATAAATAATATTGCTATATCACTTTTATTTTTATTAGAGTTGCTCATTGTACATTTTCCCACCATTTTTTCTGTATAACTCTACACAGTTTTCACCCCTTAGGTGTGTCTCTTGGAAACATACTAAAGTTTTAAAAACTAGAATCTATGAGTTCCTTTTTAATAATAGGTGAATCCAACTTCTACTTTCTCTGCATATTTCCCTGCATTTGAATGAGATTTTATTCCTTCTGACTCTACATATATTATTTATTAATGTAAATTGATAGTCATATTTGACCACAAATGTGTAACTGATTAACACAAAATTTCTTTAAATTGGGAGATTCTTTTATTTACTCTAAAATATTTTTTGAGCTTCTATTATATGTATTCACTTTCCTAAGTGTTTAGAATACAAAAGTGAACAATTAAGACAAAAAAAACCCCTGCCCTATGGAGCTTATATTCTAATTCATAATAATATTTATGTGTTAGACTCTGGTCTTAGAACTTTACATATACCACTTCTTTTATTTCTGACAATAAGTCTATGAGGTATTTACAAGTAAGGAAATCATATCATAGACAAGTAAAGTTACTAGCCATATTGGGACAGTCAGAATTTGAATGACCATGCAGTCTTACTCCTAAGACTGCACCCTTAATCAGTGTATTCAGTAGTAATGTTGAATGGTTTTACAACAAGCATACTTCCTTTAATTTAATTGGTTTGGTATATTGCCCAAAGCAACAAAGCTTAGGTCCAAAGATTTTTAAAAATTGAGTCCTGGGGACTTCCTGGTGGTGCAGGGGTTAAGAATCCACCTGCCAATGAGGGGACACGGCTTCGAGCCCTAGTCCGGGAAGATCCCACATACCACAGAGCAACTAAGCCCGCATGCCACAACTACTGAGCCTATGTGCTGCAACTACTGAAGCCGGTGCACCCTAGAGCCCATGCTCTGCAACAAGAGAAGCCACCACAATGAGAAGCCTGCGCACCACAACGAAGAGTAGCCCCTGCTCACTGCAATGAAGAGTAACCCGTGCTCACTGTAACTAGCCTGCACACAGCAACAATGACCCAACGCAGTCAAAAATAAATAAATTTATTAAAAAAAAATTGAACCCTATATGAACAGAACTTAATAGTTATCAATAAAATATTAACACATTTTATTATTTATATATTTTATGAGAAATGCAATTTTAACAACCTCATTTTTCTCATATACAATACTTAATGGGTCCAACAAACTCATAAGAAAGAAAAGAACAACGTCCTTAAATACAGATTGTAAAACATGTGAGTGGATCTTATCAGAGATCTGACCTATGATTCATTGATGGTCTTTAAAAAGAACATATAAAGGGAAACTCTCCTTTTGAATATGCACGTATTTGTATCAGTTGGAATGGAAGGTCTGAGGTTTTGAGAATGGGACCCAACTGCATTGCTGTGCTTACAGTTGTCACACATTGTTTCCTATGTTATGTTCTCCTATGTTGATAACAGATCATGGATTAATTTTGGTACTTCTATTTTATTACCACCACAACTTTTTTCTCACTCCCAGTCCTTCACTGTTCTCTGTTATCTTCCTCACCATGAGACTGTGAGGCATTCATTAGACATACAGCTTTACGGACTGTTTCATGAGATGTCCTACAGTTTTGTGGGGGTTTTTAAACATCTTTTTAGAGTATAATTGCTTTACAATGGTGTGTTAGTTTCTGCTGTACAACAAAGTGAATCAGCTATATATATATACATATATCCCCATATCCCCTCCCTCTTGCGTCTCCATCTCTCCCACCCTCCCTATCCCACCCCTCTAGGTGGTCACAAAGCACCAAGCTGATCTCCCTGTGCTATGTGGCTGCTTCCCACTAGCTATCTATTTTACATTTGGTAGTGTATACATGTCCATGCCACTCTCTCACTTCGTATGCTCAACATCACTAATCATTAGAGAATTGCAAATCAAAGATGTCCTATAGTTTTAAAACCCATATAAAGGGCTCAAAGCATTAGAATAAGCTATAGAAAAAAAGAAAACAGTGTTTCAACTTAAACTTAATAGAAGGGAAGAGACCAGTATTTTTGTTCCTGCTCTGTGCTAGGCATTTTTGAATATTTGCTCATTGTATATTTGTTGAGTTACTAAATACTTCATTTCATTGTGCTTCACTTTATTAAGCTTTCCAGATACTGCATTTTTTACAAATCGAAGGTTTACAACCCTGCCTCCACCAAGTCTATGGCGCCGTTTCTCCTACAGTATTTGCTCGCTTCATGTCTTTCTGTCATATTTGGTAATTTTTGCAAAATTTCAAACCTTTTCATTATTACTATATGTGTTATGGTGATCTGTGTGTGATAAGTGATCTTTGATGTTGTAATTGTCCCGGGTGCCAAAAACTGTGTCCATATAATAAACTTAATCCATAAATGTTATGTGTGCTCTGATTGCTCCACTGACCAGCTGTCCCTCTCTTTGAGCCTCCCTATTCCGTGAGACAAAACAATATTGAAATTAGGCCAATTAACCCTACAATAACCTTTAAGTGTTCAAGTGAAAAGGAGGGTTGCACATCTCTCACTTTAAATCGAAAGCTAGAAGGGGATATATGTATACATATAGCTGATTCACTTCATTGTACAGCAGAAACTAACACAACATTTTAAAGCAATTATATTCCAATTAAAAAAAAAAGACTTGAAGAATAAAAAAGTGCTACTCCAGTGAACACACCGATAAGAAAGAGAAATAGCCTTATTGCTGATATGGAGAGAGTTTTAGAAGATCAAGCCAGCCACCACATTTCCTTAAGCCAAAGCCTAGTCCAGAATAAAGCCTTAACTCCCTTTAATTCTGTGAGGGCTGAGAGAGGTTAAGGAGCTGCAGAAGAAAAGTTCGAAGCTAGCAGAGGTTGATTCATGAGGTTTAAGGAAAGAAGCCTTCTCCATAACATAAAAGTACAAGGTAAAGCAGCAACTACTGATGTAGAAGCTGCAGAAAAGTATCCAGAAGATTTAACTAAGATAAGTAATGAAGGTGGCTACACTAAACAACCGATTTTCAATGTAAATCAAAGAGTCTTCTATTGGAAGAAGATGCTTTCTAGGACTTCCATATCTAGAGTGTAGAAGTCAATGCCTGGCTCAAACCCTCAAAGGACAGGCTGACTCTCTTGTTAGGGAAGAATGCAGCTGGTGACTTTAAGTTGAAGCCAGTGTTCATTTACCATTTTGAAAATCCCAGGGCGCTTAAGAATTACACTAAATCTCCTCTGCCTGTGCTCTGTAAATGGAACCACAAAGCCTGGATGACAGCACAGCTGTTTACAACATGGTTTATTGAATATTTTAAGCCCACTGTTGAGAAAAAACATTCCTTTCAAAATATTACTGCTCATTGACAATGAACCTGGTCACCCAAGAGCTCTGATGGAGTTGTACAATGAGATTAATGCTGTTTTCATGCCTGCTAACACCACATCCATCCTGCAGCTCATGGATCAAAGAGTAATTTCAACTTACAAGTCTTATTATTTAAGAAATACATTTTAAGACTCTAGATGCCACAGATAGTGATCCCTCTGATGGATCTGAGCAAAGTCAATTGAAAATCTTCTGGAAATGATTCACCATTCTAGATGCTATTAAGAACATTTGTGATTCATGGAAAGGGGTCAAAATATCAACATTAACAGGAGTTTGGAAGAAGTTGATTCCAGCCCTCATGGATGACTTTGAGGGGTTCAAGACTTCAGTGGAGGAAGTAACTGAACATATGATGAAAATAGAGAGAGAACTAGAATTAGAAGTAGAGCCTGAAGATGTGACTGAATCACTGTGATCTCATGATAAAACTTTGAAGGATGAGGAGGTGCTTGTTATGGGTGAGCAAAGAAATTTTTCTTGAGATGGAAACTACTCCTGGTGAAGATGCTGTGAAGATTGTTGAAACGACAACAAAGGATTTAGAATATTACATAAACTTAGTTAAAAAGCAATGGCAGAGTTTGAGAGGATTGACTCCAATTGCAAAAGTAGTTCTACTGGGGAAAATGATATCAAACAGCATTGCATGCTACAGAGAAATCGTTTGTGAAAGGAAGAGTCAATCAATGTGGCAAAGTTTACGTCTTATTTTAAGACATTGCCACAGTCACCCCAGCCTTTAGGGTACCAGCACCACCCTGATCAGTCAGCGCCATCAACATTGAGGCAAAACCCTTTACTAGGAAAAAGATCATGACTCTCTGAAGGCTCAGATGATGGTGAGCATTTTTTAGAATAAGGTATTTTTAATTAAATCATGTACCTTGTTTTTTTAGACATAATGCTACTGCATGCTTAATAGACTACCTTATAGGATAAACATAACATTTATACGTACTGGGAAACCAAAAGTTTCATGTGACTCACTTAGCTGTGACATTTGCTGAGTTGAAGTCACCTGGAACTGAACCCACAGTATCTCTGAGGTATGACTGTATAACGTCAAAAACTATTTAGTATATTCATACAGAATTAAGAAGAACAAAAGCCATAGATGTTTCTTCAGGTTTATTTTTGATAGTATCGTATTTCAAGTTGACATCCTAATTCAAGCCTTTAAAAGGAATCCTTTAACATAGTTTCTGGTAAAATTTCAATTTCTAGGTATTTTCTAAATTTATATGGCCAGCAAAAAGAAGTTTTATTCTTAAAATGTAAAGTAATTGTTAAAGGTCAACCATTCAGCAGAGCAAAAAGGAATCCAGTTCATGATGTCTCTATTTTTTATTAGTTCACCCTCTAGCTCTCATCTTATATTAGTAGTTAGTTAACAAAGAAAGAGAACATCAAAGGTTACCTAGTAGAACATGACACGTCAAACTCAGGAAGAAGAAAATTAGCATCTTTCCAAATTTAGGCACTTATAACAAGCATTTTAAGGGTTCATAGTGCAGTCAATTCCTGAAGAATAAATACAAGACAAGACCCAGACCACTTTCAAGGTGGAATTAGAATGGCATAATTCAGCAGAGTTAGTATGGATCTCTTACTAGGAGAAGCAAAAGAAAAAATAAAACTACAGAAGGAAACCCTCTGGGAAAGCTCTCACACATTTGGGCGTGCTGTCTGGTTAGAGTAGGCCAAAATTTGATACTTTTATTTCCAACCTTTGACCCTGCACATCTGGAAATCCAATGTGAGTCAAACAGAAGGAAGTTTTCTTTTCTATTTCAAAAACTTTGGGAAAAAAATGTAAGCCACCTAGCATCCACTCTGCTAGCAAAAGCTACTAATATTCATGCACTTGTAGGGAACTATAAAACATGAAGCAGTTGGTCAGGAAATAAATGTCCCAGAAGTTTGGCAGTATTGGCACATTGTTATTTCTGATGATGGATTTAGACAATGGCTAGGCAAAATAACTGATGCTGTTTGATGTCCTAATTTAATAGACACCCTCTAATTCTAGAATTTAAACTGTGCTGAAGCATGCTATATCAACATACATGCACAATGCATATATATTTTGCATTTTAAAGGAGTTTCCATCTGCAATAAAATTTGTAATCATTATATTTTAAAATGTAACAAAGTAATGATGTGTTTTGTCAAAGTGGCTTAATTTATTTGGACAATAGTAAAATTAAGAAGTTATGTATATGTATAGCTGATTCACTTTGTTATAAAGCAGAAACTAACACACAAAGCAATTGTACTCCAATAAAGATGTTTAAAAAAAAAGTTATGTCACAAAATATATATGGGACATTTTTACTTTTTACATAAAAATTATTTGTTGTGGCATATTAAATTTTTATTTGACCACCTCTAATATAGAGTCATTTAATTCTTGCTTACGTGATAAGCAATTACCACATAAAGAGAGGCAGACAGGCAGTAGTATAAATGGAGAAGAACATAAACCATAGGGTCATAGGTCCTTGAGCTTAGTCATTCAGACACTTTCTAGTTGTGCAATCCTGGAAAAGTTATTTAGCTTTAGGAGCCCAGTTTCTTCATCTATAATAGGCATTTTGCTGGGAGTATACAGCAGGATTATTGTGAGAAGAAACAGTGATTTATGTAAAGTATAGAGTAGGCAATAAAGGCCATCACATAGTTATCAACTTTATTATTAAAATGTTGGAAAATCCATCTAGCAGAACAAGATAAATTCCAGAATTATTAATTGCCCAGGCAAATCTAAGTTGTGGCTGTGATCTTAATTCTAACAGCCCCAGGGGTCATGGTGGCAATGTGAAAGAGAAACCATCTTCCCTTTGTACACAGAAACCACACACAGGGATAATTGGATGTTGGTCAGTTTAAAAACACACACACACACACACAAAATTCTTATGGCATTTGATTAATTTATATTGCAGAAACCATATCTACTCTATTGTGAATATTAAGTATCATTTAGTAAATGTTAATCATTAGTAATGGGTCTATTCACAATTCACAGTGAACATTATTCTTTTAGCACCATATAAAAGACACTATATTACCATGCAGTTTGCCAAAAGTGAATTGACTTGGAAATAAAGCAATTTCTATTTGCAGTTTATTTACTGCCTTTTATGAGACTGACTTGATATTTTCCGGGATTTTTTGTTTTGTTTTATTGTTTTGGCAAGAATTTTTTTTTTTTTCCGCAAGATTTTGATCCATGCTAGGAATTTGTACTTAGCTATGTGGCAAGAATTCAAAATATTTACATATTCCCCCAATTTTATGTACATCAAAAAAGCACTATCTTCATTTGAGTTTTTGATGCTACCTTTTTTAATAGGAATTAATTTGTATTCTTATCAACAATTGCCTAAAACTGTAATCTTGAGTATATTCTGATACTACATATGACTATTGTTTTTATTTGAAGGATAGTTTGATATATAAATGCTTACCATAGCCTGTATTTCCTGGTCTCTACATAGAAAAAAAATTATATTTATACAGTTACATTAATTCCAGAATTTATAATTATAATATTTTAAAATCATTGAAAATAAATAACTAAAAAGAAAAAAATAAAGTCAACACCCCCATGCAGTATACCTACTGTTTTATGGAAGCAAATGAATAGCTAAAGTACAAGTGGCCAAAAATGCTCTTAAATCTGAGCTTACACGTAGGTGGGAGGGCAGGTAACCACATTTAGTCTCTTTAGAAAGTGCATGCTTTCATTTTCAGCATCCACAGTTTTTATTATCACCATAGGAGTTCAGAAGCATAATGTTCGGGGTTTCTTTTCTTTCTTGTTATTTTTTTCTTTCTTTTTTATCTTTCTTTTAAAATCTCATGCCTGTGTTTTCCTTTCCTTTGCAGTTCACACGGCATAGTGCTTTCTGAAAATACACATGCAATTCCCATTATCTATAATGAAGCTTGCATGCATCAAGGAGAGACCAGATTCCACCGCATAGTGTCTTTCTTGTGTGGTATTGTGAGCACCTGGTCTACCTTATGACAAGCTCCTTGACAGAGTTCTTAGGACACATTGTTTATCATCAGGGAAGGCCATTCTCATCCACAACGTACAGAGGCAGACCCTTTCCAGATGGCCACCTGTCTTGCCACATGGCAAAATCACAGGACTTTATTTTTATTTTCTCATGTAGACAAATACTTTTACAAGAATTCTTGAATGTGCTTTGTGGGAGCATTCAAATGTGGATAAAAAGCAATTGGTGTACTAACAAGCATCAAAAGTAAATGTACGGGGATTCCCTGGTGGCGCAGTGGTTGAGAGTCCGCCTGCCGATGCAGGGGACACGGGTTCGTGCCCCGGTCCGGGAGGATCCCACATGCCGCGGAGCGGCTGGGCCCGTGAGCCATGGCCACTGGGCCTGCGCGTCCGGAGCCTGTGCTCCGCAACAGGAGAGGCCACAATAGTGAGAGGCCCGCGTACCGCAAAAAAAAAAAAAAAAAAAAAAAGTAAATGTAGTGTGTACGTAGCGTATGATTCTTTTAGTACTCATCATTGATTGGGGACCAGGAACAACCATTTTCTCAACTTCAGAACCCAATTAGAACTTATATTCTAAATTCAGAGGCAGCTTCTAGCCTCTGGTATTCCATTTCCAATAACCAATATCAGAATCTCTGCATTTATCACAGAAATAACCAGTCAATTGGAATAATTGTATTCTACAATGTATATGCCACTTACTACATCTCTGAATTTATGGTTATTTTTGACAATGCGGAAACCGATGCATGTTGTTTTAGAACAACTTAAACGGATACCTATAGCCACGCAAGCTGATGGCAGAACCCATTCTAAATTTAACGGTAAAAATCTATTGATCCTGTTTGCTGACTGTTGGTTTTTAGATGAGTTTAACATTTAAATGAGTAGGCTTTGAGTAAAGAATATTACTCTCCATAATATGGGTGGGCCTTAACAATCAGGCAAAGGTCTAAATAGAAAAAGGCTGACCTCTATCAAAGAACAGGGATTTCTGCCAGCAGATGGCCTTCGGATCTGCAGCGACAACTCTTTGCTGGGTTTTTAGTCTGCCAGGGTACTCTACAGATTTTGGACTTGTCAGCCTTCACAATTACATAAGCCAATTCCTTAAAATGTCTCTCTTGTCTCTCTTTCTCTCTCTCTTTCCCTATCTATCTATCTACCCATGTTGTGGTTCCGTTTCTCTGGTGAACCATAATATACGAATTATCAACTCTTTTCCACTTTTCCCACTGTAGATTACACGATTTTTAAGTTCCTTAGAGATCCATCACCTACAGTGTACAGTATAGCATTGTAGCATTGTAAATTCTACTCAAAGAGAAGTATCTAAGATACTTAAGGGTGCACTTGAAAAAATTATAAAATGGAAAAAATTACAATTGCATTTCATAATGGCAGCTACATAGCATAGGTCTATTTAAAATGAATAATAAGAACATCAACCACACGGAATCCACACTCAGCAGTGCTGCCCAGAATTTAACTGTTTGATAGCCAAAAATATTTCCTAAACAAGAACTCAGCAAAAACAAAACAGGAAGGAATGAAGGGAAGGAGGGAGGGAGGGAGGGAGGGAGGGAGGAAGGGAAAGGAAAAATGGGTACTTCAACAAAGCATGTATATAGCTGAAATCTAGTTAGGCTGACATCATTCAGTACTCATTTTAGGAAAACTAAGCCAATCTAATATTCACAAGTATCAAGCCAATGTATATAGTAAAGACATAAGATTACTGACATGGTATTCTTCAATTTTACCAACACTAAGATTATAACGTGAGCCATTATGTCCCTATAATTGTTCATTCTTGGTCTCTTTCTTTTGATACGCACACACACACACACACACACACACACACACACACACACACACAGAGGGGAGAGAACACTTATTAATTTCCCAAATATTTATTGAGCACATACTATATACCAGATATCATGCTGGTCACCAGCAATAGAACAGTGAACTACAGAAATAATCTGTGTCCATAGAGATTTTACAGTTCAGTAGTAAATACACTGAAACAAAGAGGAAATCACATTACAGTGGGAGAAAGTGCTGTGATTGGAAAATTGGAGTGTATTAGGGAGCACAGTGGAGACATAACTAACCTGACCTTGAGCATCAAGAAAGGAAGTCTAAGAAAAGAAGTTAGAAGATATTAAGCAGGCAGAGAGACAGGTAAGAGTGTTGAGACACATTTCATTGATAAAGATGAGCTCAACTATCCAAATCCAAATGTTCCCCCTTTCTGTTTAGAGGCTCTGCGCTATCAAGAAATCGCTTTTATTCACTTTGCACATGGGACTTCAGTCTTTGTATTTGTGTTCCCAAGTGTGACACTTTTAAAAAAGAAACAATGTATAAGTGACGAAAAGTCAGCACGATGTTATCATTCTGTCATTTGTAACCTCCATCCCCAGAACATTATCAACGATATAGGCCAGAGGAATGGAACAGAGGAAATGATTGTGCAGACATAATTTATGCTTCATTTGGAGTGCAGCCAGAGATAAGTACAATCACATGCAAACTCTACATTTACAAAACCCCTGCCTCAGCGTTGTGACTAGAAGCAGCAAAGAGAGACAAGTGAGATTAGTTTTTCCCAAACTCTGCTTTGTGTGTGGTATCAGTTTGTGTTCTGGAAAAACAAACAAACAAAACTTCAAGGGGACCTGATGCTAGGGACATTGTTTTCCTAAAAAGTTTCATATAGGTGGGTTGAAAAACTGCATAGATTTAGATAGTTATTTTTAATGCAAAACTTGCCTGAGATGTACCATCTCAGAGAAGACTAGAAAATTGCTGTGACATGAATGAAGGCATGGCATTCAAGCTGCCCAGCTACACACAGGCAACCTCTTCTAATAACTGTCTCATCGTATGTCATCTTGTAAATGCCTGCTGATTCAAATTATGTATGTATGATGTATCTGGTGGTTATTGTATATTAAACATATAAATTAAATCTGGTGTCAGCCCACGAAGCTGTTCATGTTTCCATGAGACAACTTTTTGCTTCTCTTTTATACAAGCAGGCATTAGAGTTCGTGAGTCTTTGGTGTTTGGAAAATGTGTTATAATTTTTAAAGTTTTATGGTCAAATATGTTTTGGAGATGCTGTTTTGAATAATTTGAATGAAGATAATTCACTGGTAGATGATCACAGTGAAACAGTCCTGGAATAAGAATCAGGAGTCTGATCATTTATATCATATCAAAGAAATAAGCTAATCAAATATTACTACTTTTATTAGAAATGAGACCATACATCTCTTTTTTCTTCCATGTGAAACGACACTTAAATGTGCTGATAAAAGCAAAAGAGCTAATCATCTTCGTTTATATGGGCAGGTATATAAAGGTATACGAAGAGTTTGTTCTTTTTTAAATTTTCATGTTGAAAGTGGACACATTTCTGAAAATGGAGTCCCTATTTGTCACTTCAGAAAATGCTGGCCTTTCCCTATAGTCACGAGCAAATAAGGAAATAGAATATACCCTATGACCGTTCCATTGCTATATACGAATAGGTTATTAACCTCTATTACATGTTAAAATAAATATACAATATGGTATTGCAGGCTGTGGTAGTACAATGCTTAGCATATTATAGGCATTCCATAACTATTTGATGAATGAATGAGGCAAAGAACTGCTGTGGAAGGATGTAAGAATTTGAGTCAAAAGTCTTGCCTGGATTCAGATTCCAGCTTCGCTTGCTATAGTCATTTAAGAAAGACATTTCTCATGTCTGGACTCCTTTAGAATATTTTTGTAGTAATCAAAAGAGATAATATATAACTTTATAAAGATGATTTACTGCTGTTATTGCTGTTATGGATATAAATAGTCATAACACTAGTATTCTAAGTTGCCTCATGGAAGAAAAGTTTTAATTTAGCATTAAGATGTAAAAAAAAAATCTCTTTTTAGGAAATGGCACCTAATTGGAGAGATTCTAGCCCAGCTTTATGCTTGGGAGCCCTAAACATCAGAAGCACACACAAAAATAAACTTAAGAACATATGGCTTGCTGATAATAGCTAAAAACAATTCACATGTCCATCTTTAGAAGAAACTGTAGTATGCTCAGCTATGCATGCTTACATATGCAACAACATTGGTGAATCTCAGAAATATTAGGCTGAGCAAGAAAAGCCATGCATAAAAGAACACATGCTGTATTATTCTGCATATATTAAGTGTATTATTTTATTGTTGATGCAACAATAACCACATCCTTGTGGCTTAAAACAATATAAACATTCTCTTACAGTTATGTGGGTTAAAAATCTGACATGGGTCTCAATAGGCTAAAATTAAGATATCAGCTTGTTTTTTTCTTTTCTGGAGGTTTTAGGGGAAAATTCCGTTTCTTTGCATTTCCAACTTCTAGGGACTACCCATGTTGCTTGGATCATAGGCCACATCCCCCATCTTCAAAGCTAGCAACGTTCCATCTCTCTGTTTCCAGTCATTCTGATGTTCTTTTCTGCCTCCCTCTTCCACTTTTAAGGACATAGGGTCCACCCAGACAATCCCAGACACTCTCTCTATTTTAAGGTTAGCTGATTAGCAAACTTAAGTGCATCTGCAACCTTAATTCCCCTTTGCCATGTAACTTAATGTAATCACAGGTTCTAGGGATTAGGATGTAGACATCTGTGGGTGATAATTATTCTGTCTACCACATGAAATTAAAGAAGAAGAAAACTACTCCAGGACAACAGGAATCAGAGCAGTGATTACTCCTGGGTGTGGTGCAGGGATTAACTGGAAAGGGGCATGTAGTACTTTTTTAGGTTGATGAAGATGTTATGTATTTTAACTGGGTTGTAAATTACGTAGGTATAGATATTTGTCAAAATTTAGTGAACTGTACCTTTCTACTGTATGTCTATTCTCTGTGAATTTCAATGTATGTATATTATACTCAGATTTGTACAATTAAAATAATAAAAGAACACACAAGCACATCACTCGAGATCCAGAGTTTATTCCTGTTTTCCA
This sequence comes from Neophocaena asiaeorientalis asiaeorientalis, assembly GCF_003031525.2. NCBI lineage: Eukaryota > Metazoa > Chordata > Mammalia > Artiodactyla > Phocoenidae > Neophocaena > Neophocaena asiaeorientalis. Next base: position 7,972,560 of record NW_020175528.1, read on the forward strand.
GATTCCAGTTTTTCCTGTCAATAAACTAACTTGAACTTCAGAGAGTTTGCAAGCTGTGAATTCAATTTATACTGTAACTCAACAATTTGCAGAGACAGTCTGTTTCAGAAATCTGTCTTGCAATTATAGAAAAGAAAAGATTTTATGTTTTGGCAGTCTTAGAAAATTTCTGGCTCTTTATTTGCACCTTAAGCTGAGAAGCTACCCTGAATTCATCATTTGCTTTTTTAAAATTCTCCAGTGCAGTCGAAATAGCCAAACTACCCACAGTCCTCATGATCTTATATCCACCATTATGATCTATTACAAAATCTACTTGAGATTCTAAAGTCTTTCCTTCTATAGGTACTTTACTCCAGGAAACTATAAGTGATCATTTAAGCAACTCTTTGGCCTCTACACACCATGCACTTAACCACTGTCCCTTTTCCTACTGGCAAAGAGGTCATTTTTGCTATTAAATCTAATCATGTGAGAGAGCAATTAAAGATTTACTTTTTTTTAAATTTGGAAATAATTTCAAACAGAGAAACTTGCCAAATTTTAAATAGTACAAAACACTCACTCTTTATACACATTCACCTGTTTTTTAAAATTACTACATTTGCTTTATTATTTGCAGCCCTACATACACACACACACACACACACACACACTTGTTTTTTTCTGAACCTTTTGAGGGTAAATTACTTAAACCATGACTTTTTATCCTTAAAGATTTTTTGTTTAGTTCTTCAGAGTAGAGATATTTTCTTGCATAATCACAGTATAGTTATCAACTCCAGTAAATTTAACATTGATACAATGTTTTTACCCAATAGTCTATTTGTATGCAAGTTTTGCCAGTTGAATTAATAATATCCTTTATAGCATTTTACTTCTCTCCCATACAAGATCCAGTTTAGGATGGGATGTTGCATTTGGTTGTCACATTAGCCTCCTTTAATCTGGAACATTTCCACAGCCGTTTTTAGTCTTTTAAGACAAGATGTTTGAATGGCTTCCAAATCCCTCTGTCGGCAAGAGTAAACATCTGGCTGCTACTGCCTGTGGAGAACAACTGCCTCTCCCTACCACCTTCCAAATCTTACCCAAGTTCCTCCAGGTGACTAAACAGGTACCATACAAGGAGAGGCATTGTGGGAAAGGAGACCATGGGAGGGAGTGGTGGTGATGATTTGGCAACAGACAAACAAACAACCATATATATATATATATATATATATATATATCAACTATCAGAAGAAATAAAGAAGTTTTTAACAATACGAGTATTTTATAATTTTATATGTTTCATACCTGTTGTAAATAAGGTAAAATAAAGCCCTGAAAAAATATTTTCAACTTTAGGCATTGGCTTAAACACGGTTGAGGACAAAGCTATGATATTGCGGGCTAATGTCATTTTAAAGAAAAGGTGTACCAGCTAAATTTGGGGTAAAATCCAGAAGTATTCTTTTTGCCATGTACAAAAAATAATTTGAATCACTGCCCCATTGAGAATCACTACTATAAGCCTTAACGTATTCTGCTATCATCTTCTTAACCTCATATTTTATATTATGGACTGCATGTCTGTGCCCCCAAAATGCATCTGTTAAGATAAACCAAGGCACATTAAATTTTTCAAGAGTTTGAGCATACATCCATTAGAATCAGGTAGGACCAAACCAAGAAAGGTTTAGGAGCACTCTACCCACGAGAGCTAGGGGAGAGGGTTTTTTCATAAAGAAGAGTCAGAGGCAATAAGGAAATTATTTGATTGGCTATAACTTAAGTAGTTGCCTTATTTGGAAAAACCTGGTTGGCTGTTTGTGATTGTTGTTCTTACCTTTCATTTTTCTGGATTTGAGTGCATTGACTCTGGCTCATATTTTGGTTTGCTTATGTAGGTGACCAAGGCATTACAGCCACCTCATCCGTTAGACCTGCCTCATTTAATTAACAAATTGAATCCCCAGCATGATGATATTTGGAAGAAGGGCCTTTGAAAGGTAATTAGGTTGTGAGGGTGGAGCTCTCATGATTGAGATCAGTGCCCTTTTAAGAACAGGTCAGGGGATCAGGTTGCTCTCTTTCTTCCATATGAAGATAAAAGAAGTCGACAGCCCACAACTCAGAAGAGGGCTTCACCCGAACTGACCACGCTGGCATCCTGATCTGGGACTTCTAGCCTCCAGCACTGTGAGAAATAAATTTCTATTTTTAAGCCACCCAGTCTATGGTAGTTTTATATAGCAGCCATAAGTGACTAAGATGCCTTGTTTTCTTTTCTTTTTTTTAAACATAGCACTCCTCACTATCTGACATTATGTCACATATCTGCTTGTTTTTTGTCTGCTTCTCACTCCCCATTTCACTAGCAAGCTTGTTGAAGGCAGGGATTTTATCTTATACATTGTTGTATCTCCAGTATCTAGAACAGTGCTATGTACACAATAGGTGCTCACTCATGAATGAGTGAATAGAGGAGGATACCACAGAGGGCTTTCACCACTCTAAAGAGTCAATATGGCATGAACAGCTTCCCAAAGTCATTTCACTTAAAGCTCTCCTCTAATAAAAGCCCAAATTGCCAGGATGGGGTTGATAATTAGCGACAGGCATCCTATTTCAAGCTTTCATATACAAGATTACATTGCATGTTTTAAAATATGAATTGGGAAATGATTATTGAATGAAGGACAGATAGGCATAACATATTGCAGCATTTTATTCACAAAATATAAAATATATAAGAAAATATTGGGACTTAAACACTTATGAAAATTAACCTCTTCATGGATAATTAAACTACAAAACCAATAGGTGCTTCCCTACTCCTGTGGCTTGTTGGACATCATTAGGCCCATGTTCCTGAGTAGAAATAATCCGTTGGGTATGATTAATATTTGTCCCGAGGGAATGAGGCATATGCTTAACACTGTTATTTGACATCACAGCTTCCTCACTCTGTAACTCCATTTTCCTGACTTCTGAAGTTACTTGAATTGAGCCCTAATTCAGAGGTTCCATGAAGAACGCCTAGCAAAGTCCTCTTCAAGCTGGGAAGGTGGCCTTTGTCCATTAGTCTGCAAGTTTAAAAGAGATCTGCAAGGAGCAATGGTGAGGGAAGAGGCCCCACTCAGGCAGTCAGATTGGCCAAATCATCCAGGTAGTCAATGTGATATTGCAGGCACATATCGCAACCTAAGTGAGCTTCACAGCCATCTTCATTTAGCAAAACACAGACTGGTTGTTAAATAATAATAATAATAATGAGGTTAAAGGATTTAACTACCACATCCATGTAATCGCAGACTCTGGTCCAGAAAATACAGTAACTCTCTACCTCTAATTATTATTCTTGAGCATCTTGTTTCTCCATATCTCAGAACACCAAGAAAATGAACTTCTATTTGTCTCTCTTCAAATACAGAATGGTTTGATGTTATGATAAATCAGATGACACTAAAATTAATAACTATCAGGTGCCGTGTATTAGTATAGTAATTTATAATGCAGCTCTTCTAGTGTGATGAATTATCTTCCTAATGATGGCTCCACCATAATATACCAACTGATAGATACTTCTAAGTTCACAGAGTAACACAGAGTCAGGTACATGACTTTTTTTATTACAGAGAATTATATCAGAATAATTTTTGTATTCTTTTCCACATTCTACTGTTTTTCTTCTTAATGCATATAGCATTGTTATATCCTATTATTATTATCTAATCCTGAGTCTTCAATAAAAGCACCAGTGAGTAAATGATTAAGAATGCAAATCTGAAGTCCAGAACTCTTGGGCACCCCTAACATTACTGTAGAAGACAGACCTTAAGGTGGCTCTAGGGATCCTTATCTCCTGGTATTTACCCCTTGTACAATCTGCTTCTCTCAAGTGTGAGCAGAACTTGCTTCTAACCAGTAGAATATGGCAAAGACAATGGGTTATCACTGCCATTATTACGCTATGTTATATGGCCAAGATCATGGGATGTCACTCCTGTGATTACTGTATATTATATGATTCCACCTTGCTAGAAAACTTGTTCTAGAGGTGCCGTCTTCCTTGCTGACTTTGAAGAAGCAAGCTGCCATGAATTCTAAAGCTGCAAGAACATGAATTCTGTCAACAATCTGAGGGAGCTTGAAAACTAATCCTTTCCCAGTTGTTCTGAGGAGATGGAAGACCCAATCTGCACCTTGATTCCAACCTCGTGCAGGACCCTGAAGACAAGAATCTAGCTTAGCCAAACCTCAGCTGTGAGATCACAAAAGTTTGTTACTTTGAATCACTATGTTTGTGGTAATTATTATGCAGCAGTAGAAAACTAGCACAATTATACCTAATGGACCTCACCCTAAACTTCTGATCTAAAGTTATCGATATGGAATTTCTTTGGATATTACTACAACTTCATGGCCTATCAGATTTTTGGCAGGGGAGGGGAGGCGCCCAGGAAAGTGTGTACCTGAAATCATAACAGTTCAAAAAATATTCATTGACTAATTCCCAGGTATTTTATTATACGCTAGGGCAACATGTATGAATAAGATACTTTACTAGTTTTCAAGGAGATTATAGTATAATGGTGAAGAAAAACACAGAAACCAGTTATTTCAACACACATAGGCTCTTGCCATAGAGTATAGAGAATGGGGCAGGGAGGGGTATACAGTTACAGATGGCCGTCTTGATGAGATGATTCTAAAATGGAAATTGCTGTCCAGAAAACATGCCTTGTTGAAACTTCTGTGCACTAGGAAATTGATTAATAGTGACTGTAACAGTAACAACAACTAAATAGGTAATATTAATATATCGTTTGCTAGGTACCAGATATTGTTCTAAATGCATTATTTAATTAGTTCCCACAACAATTCAATGATGTGAATCTTAGCCTCATTTTACAGATGAGGAAACTGAGAGTTTAAAGAACAGCTCAATAGTGACAAAGAGAGAATTCATTCCTCTAACTTCTCCATGACTCCTGGACCTATGTTCTTCCCACCAAAATGCTATCTTATGAGAGAGAGTCTTTTGACCTACCTCTCCTCTGCCCTTCTAAATTGCATGTGCAACAAGCAACTCTATGCCAATAAAATGGACAACGTGGAAGAAATGGACAAATTCTTAGAAATGTACAACCTTCTGAGACTGAACCAGGAAGAAATAGAAAATATGAACAGACCAATTATAAGCACTGAAATTGAGACTGTGATTAAAAATCTTCCAACAAACAAAAGCCCAGGACCAGATGGCTTCACAGGCGAATTCTATCAAACAATTAAAGAAGAGCTAATATCTATCATTCTCAAACTCTTCCAAAATATAGCAGAGAGAGGCATATTCCCAAACTCATTCTACGAGACCACCATGACACCTGGATACCAAAACCAGACAAACATGTCACAAAGAAAGAAAACTACAGGCCAATATCACTGATGAACACAGATGCAAAAATCCTCAACAAAATACTAGCAAACAGAATCCAACAGCCCATTAAAAGGACCATGCACCCTGATCAAGTGGGATTTATCCCAGGAATGCAGGGATTCTTCAATATAGGCAAATCAATCAATGTGATACACCATATTAACAAATTGAAGGAGAAAAACCATATGATCATCTCAATAGATGCAGAAAAAGCTTTCAACAAAATTCAACACCCACTTATGACAAAAACCCTCCAGAAAGTAGGCATAGAGGGAACTTACTTCAGCATAATAAAGGTCATATATGACAAACCCATAGCCAACATTGTCCTCAATGGTGAAAAGCTGAAACCATTTCCACTAAGATCAGGAACAAGACAAGGTTGCCCACTCTTACAACTATTATTCAACATAGTTTTGGAAGGTTTAGCCACAGCAATCAGAGAAGAAAAAGAAATAAAAGGAATCCAAATCAGAAAAGAAGAAGTAAAGCTATCACTGTTGCAGATGACATTATACTATACATAGAGAACCTTAAAGATGCTACCAGAAAACTACTAGAGCTAATCAATGAATTTCGTAAAGTAGGAGGATACAAAATTAATGTACAGAAATCTCTTGCATTCCTATACACTAATGATGAAAAATCTGAAAGTGAACTTAAGAAAAATCACTTTCATTTACTATTGCAACAAAAGGAATAAAATATCTAGGAATAAACCTACCTAAGAAAAAAAAAAACTTGTAGCAAGAAAATTTTAAGACACTGATGAAAGAAATTAAAGAGATACAAATAGATGGAGAGATATACCATGTTCTTGGATTGGAAGAATCAACTTTGTGAAAATGACTCTACTCCCCAAAGCAATCTACAGATTCAATGCAATCCCTATCAAACTACCAAGGGCATTTTTCACAGAACTAGAACAAAAATTTTCACAATTTGTATGGAAACACAAAAGACCCCGAATAGCCAAAGCAATCTTGAGAAAGAAAAACGGAGCTGGAGGAATCAGGCTCTTGGACTTCAGACTTAATTACAAAGCTACAGTAATCAAGACAGTATGGTACTGGCACAAAAACAGAAATATAGGTCAATGGAACAGGATAGAAAGCCCAGAGATAAACCCACGCACATATGGTCACCTTATCTTTGATAAAGGAGGCAAGAATATACAATGGAGAAAAGATAGCCTCCTCAATAAGTGGTGCTGGGAAAACTGGACAGTTACATGTTAAAGGATGAAATTAGAACAGTCTCTAATATTTCACACTGGTCAGAATGACCATCATCAAAATATCTACAAACAATAAATGCTGGAGAGGGTGTGGAGAAAAGGGAAACCTCATACACTGTTGGTGGGAATGTAAATTGATACAGCCACTATGGAGAACAGTATGGATGTTCCTTAAAAAACTAAAAATAGAACTATGATTCAACCAGCAATCCCACTACTGGGCATATACCCTGAGAAAACCATAATTCAAAAAGAGTCATGTACCACAATGTTCATTGCAGCTCTATTTACAATAGTCAGGACATGGAAGCAACCTAAGTCTCCATCGACAGATGAATGGATAAAGAAGATGTGGCACATATATACAATGGAATATTACTCAGCCATAAAAAGAAACGAAATTGAGTTATATGTGGTGAGGTGGATCGACATAGAGTTTGTCATACAGAGTGAAGTAAGTCAGAAAGAGAAAAACAATACCATATGCTAACACTTATATATGGAATCTAAAAAAAAAAGGTCATGAAGAACCTAGGGGCAAGATGGGAATAAAGACACAGACCTACTAGAAAATGGACTTGAGGACATGGGGAGGGGGAAGTGTAAGCTGGGACAAAGTGAGAATAGTAGTGTATATATGGACATATATACACTACCAAATGTAAAATAGATAGCTAGTGGGAAGCAGTCGCATAGCACAGGGAGATCAGCTTGGTGCTTTGTGACCAGCTAGAAGGGTGGGATAGGGAGGGTGGGAGGGAGGGAGATGCAAGAGGGAGGAGATATGGGGATATATGTATATGTATAACTGATTCACTTTGCTATAAAGCAGAAACTAGCACACCATTGTAAAGCAATTATACTCCATAAAAAGGTTAAAATAAATAAATAAAGACTGGGCTAAGCAAAAAAAAAAAAAAACAATGCATGGAGAGATAAGTAGATAGATATATAAATTGATAGATAGATAACTATGCCTAAGAAATATCAAGGTTGCTTCAAGGGAGCATATATATTGACAGCCAACATTGCTTACTGCTAATTCCATACCAGGGAATTACACTAAATTCTTGACATGACTTTTTTCATTTAATCTTTACAAGAACCCTACGCGGGAGATACTCATCCTATTATACAGATGAGGAAAGTGAAGATGGAAGAGGTTTACAACTTGTCCTCAGTCATAGAGCATGTGAGTGGGATTGTACCCCAGGTAGTCAGTCTGATGTTCGTGTCTGTGCCCTTAACCACTGCACGTACTGCCTCCTACTTAGGTCTATAGTTTGCCTTCCTAGTTTTTGTTTCTATCAATTGTTATGAGTTAATTACACTCTAAGTAGGAGTATTTTGAGGACTTTTCTGGACCAGTTATGTGGGGAAATGAGGTTCAAAAAGAAAATAAGCCTTACTGACTCTAATTGGGTGGTGGCCTCCCCCAAAAGATCTTTACATTGTAACCCCTGGAGACTGTAAACGTGACCTTTTTTGGAAAAAGGAGCTTCTCAGATGTAAGTAAGTAAAGGATTTTTGAGATGAGATCATCCGGGATCCCTGGGTGGGCCCTAAATCCCGTGGCAAGTGTCCTTATATAAAACATACGAAAAGACAGTCACATGGAGGAAAAGGCCACGTGAAGACGGAGGTAGGGATGCAGCCACGAGAAACACCCAGAGCCCCCAGAAGCTGGAAGAGGCTAGGAAGGATTCTTTCTAAAGGCTTTGGAGGGAGGATAACCCTGCTGACATCTTGATTTCAAACTTCTGGCCTCCAGAACTGTGAGAAAATAAATTTCTGTTGTTTTATGCCATCAAGCTTTTGATAATTTGTTACTGCAACCCTAGGAAGCTAAAACACTGATTATCTATTTTTCCTATAAAGGATTTATAATACTATCTTCCTTGGCAGAGAACTGAAAATCATACTTTAGAAATCCTGTACTTCAGGTGGTTCTTGAACCCTATCAAATAATATATATATTTTTCTGAGAAATCAGTCAACACACACCCAATCCTCAAAGGGGCCTCTGAGCTAACTCAGGACTATGAGTTTTGAATCAGAAAAATGCACATCACAGAAAGGCCAGAAGACAAATGTGAACAAAATATGACTTTCTTTGGGCGTAATCTTTGGAGAACATTGTGTTTCTTGAAAATGTGTAGCAATGGTCAATAGCTCAGTTCCATAGATAAGATAGAAAATATCTTAACCCTAGACAAAAGGTCTCCCCAAAATAAGTGACCTAGATCACATACATTTATTTTTTAATAAAAGAATATGCTTTTGTCAACAGACTTAACTGTTGTGTGCTTTATGTTCAAGACTGGACAGATAACATGGTGCTGAAGATAAACAAGGGCTTTGCATTTGGATGATTCTGGATTTACTTTTAGTTCTAGCACCTGCTGTCCATATAGCCAGAAAGAAATTTATGAATTTTTTTCTTCTATGACATGTTACCCATGAAACCATAAAGAAATTTACTAATATCTTTGAGCCTTTTTTCTCCCCTTTGCAAAATAGGAACATGCACCCTGCAAGGTTTTGTGAAGATTAAAAATAACGTACACAAAATTGGAACTCAAAAAATGGCACTTCTTAACCAAACAACAACTATAATAGTAGAAAATACCCATAAACCTTGTGCTGCATCTAACAACACTCTAATTACCCAACCCAGAAATCCATTAATGTAGAAATCCAAAAGTATTTATTAATGCTTTTGGAGAATAACAATGAGATTCTTTCTAAATCAGTTACTAGCGTAAGGAAAGGGACCTTTCATCTCAAACTTAACTTTTAAATATTAAAGTGCCACTGGATTTTGCATTTGGAATTTTGACACTAACTGTGGGCACAACACATCACATTTCAGCTACTGTGGAGATAGTGTCAACATTCAGTTGATGATTCTGCTCAAATCTTCTGGATGACAGTCCTCATCTTAAGGCTGTGATGAAGAAATCAGTGATGTCTGACTTAGAAAGTCCTTTTCAAAGTCCACTCCCTATCTTGTAAAACTCAATTTACAAAACTCAGTTGGTCCTTTTGATCACTTTCACTAATCCAGTTTAAGAGCTTAAAGTCCCCCCAAGTGGCCCTTAATTAATGGCTAATATGAATGCACGAGCGCGCACTTGGACTGTATCTGGAAGTTAACAGTGCATCTGTATCTTGAGATTTGATAATTACCTTCCTTCTGTGAACCTCTGATTGAGACAATGCATATAGTGGTTGTTTACAAACTTCAAATAAACCTAAGAGGTATATCGATCGGTCTTATTGACTCCTATCCTATAATTTTTACTTTACTGATTCTTCTTCTTCACCTACTCTGCATGGGGGTGGAGAAAAACCCACTACCAGACTATAATAAAGAAAAGAGTGTCAATCATCACTTCTACAATTCCTAAAGTGTAATCATTTTATATTTTTAGAAAAGCTCATTTTTTAGCTTATTGAAGAACAAATTCAAATTTTACCTTATTGGAGACCAAGCATTTTCTTAGGGAATATTTCCCAAATTAATTTTCTTTCCAAGGTCTTTTAAATTGATAATACATTTTTGCCTATTGTTAAACCACTTAGATATAAATAAAAGCTTTCTCTCATCTAATTTGTCTATTGTTTCTTTTGATTCATTCAAATGGGTGTGTCATATATTATGCATTATAGTCCATTTTACCAAATGCAGCAACTGGAACACTATTTCACTTTAATTTTGTCAAATGAATTGGCCAAAGAAAGTACATGATGTGTTAATCAAAAATATCTGGATATTTCATAAGGTAGTGAGAGTTTTAATAGAAATTGTAAATTTAAAAGATGGATTAAAATACCTTAATAGTAAGCATCTATATCTATTAGAATGGCCAAAATCCAAAACAATGGAAAAGCAGGAACTCTCATTCATTGCTGGTAAAGATGCAAAATGGTGCAGCCACCTTGGAAGACAGCTTGGCAGTTTCTTAAAAAACTAAACATACTCTTACTATTCAATCCAGCAATTATACTCCTTAGTATTTACCCAAAGCGGTTGAAAACTTATGTCCGCACAAAAACCTGAACACAGATGTTTATAGCAGCTTTATTCATGATTTCCAAAACTTGGAAGCAATAAAGATGTCCTTCAAGAGGGGAAGGGATAAGTAAACTGTGCTACATCCAGACAATGGAATATTATTTCGTGCTAAAAAGAAACCAAAGACTCTTTTATTGCTCTTCTGATGTAATTTCTAATTATATCTCGTTATTTAGGTAATTATAATTTTTTGTCCAAATGGGAACTTTGTAGAATTATAATTCTTATTTCTTAAGTAAATATAAATATTTTTAAAAACAATAAGCATCTACCTGTTGATATTTATATTCCAATAGCCACTCTCCTTGAGGACTTAAATGCTGTGATGTCTAACAGGGAGCCACTGGTCACATGTGGCTATATGTATGTATATATATATATATATTTTTTTTTAAACATCTTTATTGGAGTATAATTGCTTTACAATGGTGTGCTAGTTTCTGCTTTATAACAAAGTGAATCAGCTATACATATACATATATCCCCGTATCCCCTCCCTCTTTCGTCTCCCTCCCACCCTCCCTATCCCACCCCTCTAGGTGGTCACAAAGCACTGAGCTGATCTCCCTGTGCTATGCGGCTGCTTCCCACTAGCTATCTATTTTACATTTGGTAGTGTATATATGGCTATTTATATTTAAATTAATTAAAAGTAAATAAGATTTCAAGTTTCGTTTCTTGGTTGCACCAGCCGCATTTCAAGTGCTCAATAACCACATGTGCCTAATGGTTTCTATATATTGCACAGCGTAAATTTGGAACATAGGGCTTCTCTGGTGGCGCAGTGGTTGAGAGTCCGCCTGCCGATGTGGGGGACATGGGTTCGTGCCCCGGTCCGGGAAGATCCCACATGCCGCGGGGCGGCTGGGCCCGTGAGCCATGGCCGCTGAGCCTGCGCGTCTGGAGCCTGTGCTCCGCAACGGGAGAGGCCGCAGCTGTGAGAGGCCCGCATACAGCAAAAAAAAAAAAAAAATTTGGAACATACCCTTCTTTGCAGAAAGTTCTATAGGACAGAGCTGCTTTAGAGGGACAGCAGTGACCTCTTCCGTTGACCTCCCTTGTTTATGTTAGAAAATTAGGAGCAGCAACATTTTGTCATAAGATTAAATTATTTCAACTTCTCTTTGGTGCTGAAAATAGTCCATCCTCTTTCAAATGTAATTTGAAGATTGCAGATTGCAGAAATGACCCCTGAAATTGTAGATTCACTGATCTTGCAGAAACCATAATTGTTTCCTAGCTGTAGTGTGTAAAATAATATTAAACCATTCACCGTGATTAAAACACCCTTAACAAATTTATATAGAAATCATCCAGAGAGGTAGTTGCTGTTGCTGTATATTCCCTTGTAGTATCATGCTTTTTCATATTTTCATAGATATACATGTTCTTTTGGCACCGGCTTTGATCAGTTTGAAATGAAAGACCCAAGAGTCTCTCCTTCCTGGAGAAACACACACACACACACACACACACACACACACACACACACACACCCCAAAACCTCTTTTGTCTTTTACTCATTGTCACCAAAAATAAATAAATGGTACAAATGGTTCTTTTACTGGTTTTAAAAGTAGAGCCAGAAATTATGTGAAGTTGGGACTCTTGAATTATTCATGTGTTCTGATTGAATAGGATCATTATCTCTGGGCTTACAAGCTAATAAATACTGTCTAATGCCTGGATACTGTTTTGATGTAATAGTGTCAGGAAAAAGAAAAAACAACTGACTTCTTTGCAAGCTTGGGCCTAAATTAGGGAGGAGCTCCCTGATGAGTTCATTGCAAAGAAATGTATGTGTGCCAGTATGTGTGTGTGTGTGCAGGTACACACACGTTTGTGTGACTGTGTGAGTCTATCCACAAATATGAAATATCTTAGACAATTCTGTGAGTCTGCCTTCTCTCATCTCTCTAAAGGCATTTTAAGTTAGACATGCAAGTCAAGAGTTGCAGAATGGCTTGTCTGGTAACTTCGCTGCTATTTTTCTCTCCTTTCTCTTTTCTCATCTACCATATAGTACGTAAAAGTATTTCAGAAAATGCAGGTTGAGTCTCAGTAAATGATTATGCTATCTAATCGTTTGCCAGTGAACAGTCAAATAATCTTAAATTATAGACCAGTGAGGTTTTCCCCCAGATTGATTTCAACGAGTGAATTTGCTTTCAGTTTAATATCACCATAAACCAGGAGTGTAGAAAGCCTGAATTAAGGTTGTGCTCTTAAAAGCAATCGCAGAAAGATGTGCATTTGTAGCAGGTTTGAAAGCACAGAGATAAATACAGTTGACAGTTTCACAGAAAGTAAAATTAGAGGTGGACTATATTACAAAATACCTTTATAAGCTAATAGTTGTAGAAATGTAGCAGAATCTGTTAGACATCAAAGAAAAATATCCTTATTGAGTATGCTGATTGGTTTAACAAAATACACACTGTCTTTTCTTCTTTTAGAACACCATATTTTTTTTCAGGTGATGTGGGCTCTATTAAGGGTAGACGAACATCTGACAAAGAGCCTGTTAGCAATTCAGTTGTTTGCAAAATTTACGCAGGACCAAAAGTCTTTCCTCTGAGACAGCTGGCTGGGTCTTACACAGAGTACATAGGTTTTCCAGACTGCTTTTCTCAACATCTAACACAAGCTAATAAGTCATGCAACTTAATTAAGTTTTTTAACAGGAATTAAAGTGTGTGAACCATCTATTGGAGCTGGTGTGAATATTATTTCAATACTGTCGCCCTAGCAGGGCTGCCTGCCTTTTTCTATCTCATATAGGAAGCAACGGAGGACAAGTGAGATCTTTAAAAAAGTAAATACCCTTTATTATCCAGTAGAGCCAAAACCTGAGATTTTATTGTATTTTTCTAGAAAACGGCCATGGAATTTTATTCCTAGATTGAAGAAAACAAATTTGAATTTGGAGGGCAAAGAAAAATGTCCAAGGTGGGTAAACTATAGGATTCTGTTTGTGACTGTTACTATTTCTACCTGTCTTTTAGAAACAGGAAGCGCCCCTACAAAGTGGGGGAATATGGCATTTCATGCCTTTGCCTCCCGGAAGACACAAACTGCCGACTTCTCTCCAGTGCTTTCCACCTGTCAGTGTGCTAGGTGTGGACCTGACAATGCACCCACACTCAATTCCGCAAGACCGGCATGGTTGGCAGGACATTCGAAAGGTGCCCGTCCCCAAACAGGGCCTTTGGCACTCGGCTTCCTGTTCCCTTGCACCGTGACAGGCTGCACACAAGACAGATACGTGGATCAAAGACAGCGCCTGTGGATACACCCAGCAGGATCCAGGGAGCATTACTAGTGTTCTCAATAATTTGCTATTAGTATCGCAGAAAAAGTGAGGAGTGCACTATTGAGTGATAAAAAACACATTTTATCAGGAAAATATACGGAATATAACACAAGATGTATTTTTGATGTTGGATGCAAAAGGGTCATCCAGAGCTGTAGAAGGGCATGCAAGAAAGGAAGCAACGGCACTAGTGGGGAAACTTCCAGGTCCCTTCACAGAGATAATTTTGTTCAACTGTGAAAGTGTGAAGGATGAACATGAAAAAATTAGGTGCAAAGAAAGACAAGAGAGGGGGTAGCTCTGCCCTGACTCTTGTCGTAGTCTCATATCATTTTTATGATGATTCTTTGTTTTCCTCTTACAATATGGAATTTTGGTAGACTATTTATAATTCGAGTTCCGACTTTATGTAGAATTTTCTGTCATGAGACTCTGATCGGTCACACTCTTAGAGTAGCTCATATTCAGTTAGCATTGCCTCTCTCCCCACATCTATGAATACATGCTTTTGCTGGTCAGCCCTCTGCTGGGTTCTCAGAAAACAATTATGGAAAGGAATGTGCATGTATATTTACAAGGTGTATGTTTATAATTCAATATTAAATTTATAGAGGCATATACAAACCAAGAGGCATGCCCAACTCCGTGATGTATGGGCGTGTTCCATACCGCTGAAGACTTGGAGGCTTACTCTCTTTGTTATTTTACTTTCAGATCTTTGGACGCTACAGAGTAATGTAGAGTAATGTAATACCTACCATTACAATGCTCTCCATTTGCTACCATTTACAGAACCCATGTTTGAAACTTATTACTTGATATTCCCTCAACTGGACATTCCACTTCCTCTCCCATCAGGACCCAAGTCAGCACATCCTTATCTAGGTACGCCTTCCTTCAGTCATCTGGTACCATTTGCCAGCACATAAAGATCTCAGTCTAAAGAATGAGAGAGGAAACAGGGCTTTCCATAGCACTACCAATCTTTTCTCTCTCTTCTTTGCCCCCTGCTATTAACCAACAGCCTAACTGGCCTTGTTGATCATTAATTTGATCTCAAAGAGGAATTAATGAAAATAATATAACTATATAATAGACATAATGCAGCCATTAAAATAATGCTATAGATGAGTATCGATGTGGAAATATGCTCATAACCTAAATAAACAACCCAAATTACAGAACACTGCTAAACCTCCCTTTTAGTCAAAACATATGTGCATGCATGTGTGTAAGGAGACGTACGTAGTAAAATATTGGAAATAACACAAAAGACCATCAATAAAGGGAATGTTTAAGTAAGCTGTGGCACACCGAACTTATGGAATCTTGCAGATGTTCGAAAGAATGAGTTGCCATATATCTAATGTATAGAAAGATGAGAAGGTACTTTTGACAGATTGTTAAGCGAAAGAAGCAGCCTGCAAAATAATATATAGTATACCTCTATTGTAAAAAAAAAAAAAAATCCCACAAAACTATATTATACCTTCATTGTATAGGTATATAAATGGGGAGGGGACTGGGATTGGTGATAAGCAAAGGAAGTTTAGTTTTATCTATATTGTTTGAATGTTTTACAATAGGGATGTAATCATGACTCACATGTGTGTAATTTAAATATATATTTAACCCCCCTCAAAAAATATGTACATCTTATTACAGAGCTTTATGAAAGTACATAAATGCACATATGAATATATACATTTATGTATACATTGGTATACATGTATGTTTGAGCAATGGGATTACAACTGTTTTTTTAGTTAACCTTTCTGTTTGCCTATATTACTAATCTTCCAACAGTGAATAAGAATTGTTTTTGTACTACTATTAAAATTACTAATATTTTTTTCAAATGTAGAAATCTACCAAACTTTTTCATTATATCTGTATAGTATAAATCCATAGCCATGTAACTCACATTTTTCTACGTGATAGAAAATTCATTTGTCAGCATTAGTTTGAAGATATAAATGAGCCGCCTGTGGAGCTAGTAAATGCATTGAACTTCATGGGGAAACTCAGATTTCAATCTCATCTAGTCTCATCACGTGTAACCTTGCAAAGATGCATAAGATGTCAAGTAATATTTTCTTGTATATAAATGAGAGGACTGGATTAGGGATTGGGAATGTCTCTTCAACTTTGAATATCTATGATCATTGAATATCACACATAACATTTGAATTCTCTAAATAGGTAGACCTATTTAGAGAAAATATTCTAAATATTTGGGGGAAATAATACTCCTCACAGGTAAAAAGGCTACTAAAGTGCATGCATTAGAAACTATATAATATTTATTATCATGAAAACCAAAATTAAAAATAACAATAGTAAATACCACTTGAGTACTTACTATGTTCCAGGCACTGTACAAAATTATTTACATGATTTAACTTTTTAAATTCTCAAAGCAAGCTTATGGGTTATAGCTATTTTCACTGTTTTACAGGTAAAGCTGTTCCCCTATGAGGTAGGTTAGTAAACAAGTATCCATTTTTTTTCAAGAAGGAAAAATGATAAACCATAGTCAAAGTAAACAGGTGGGATTCATCTTTCCAGTAGGTTGATTCTACACAAAACATTCGTTAAATTCAGAAATTCTAAAGCTTTGCTTTTTTTCCTATTTCATACAATGACTAGAATATAATTAAACGAAGGTTGTGTGAGAACCCACCAGCTCTAAAACTAAATGATTATTTAGGATCATATTTAGAAAATGCAGTATAAAGAAGAAGATAAGTGGTGGGTCCAGGACTGAGAGGGGAAGCTGGTGGGAATGCATTTTTACTTCAGCTTCCTCAGACCTTGAGGAATCATCTTCGGCAACCCAGCACTGCAATTCCTGGAGTGGCCACTAGGTGTCAGGCATAAAGTCTAGGTGTGGCAATTAAGGTGCCCCTTTCCTCTGGGGACTGTTTTCAAAAGGGAATAAACTCCCTGCGATCCTCCTCATTCTGCCTTATGATCAATGACACTACAAGATAGAATGTCATGTGTAACCCACGCACTACCAAACTTTAAGTTGCTGAATCCTTTGACAGTAAAGAACAGGTCTGTATATGCCCCACACATAGTATAGTACAATATATGTTTGACTGAAAGTGCTCAAAAAATATTTGTTGTTTGGTTTTTGAAGGGCTTCTTCATAGATTTTAGGTATTCCTTTCTATTGTCAATTTTCATAGTTTGGATGCTTTCATGGGGCTGATGTATGGTAAGCACACAGAAATATTCTTAGAACCTATTAATGGAGACTCCTATGGTGACCAGGTTCATGGTATATATACATACGTAGGAGATCTAAAATAGCCATGGCTGTCTCTTCCTTACTTCCCTCTCTTTATGAAGGGTGAATAGTAGCCATATCTTTCCCTACCACTGGGATATTGTGAATGGAAGGCCAATTATCTGCCTTCAACTCTTCCAAAGAAAAACATAATTCAATATCTTAATGAACAAACTTCTAAAATGGGAGGCTATCTTTCAATTAGAATTCATGTCAAAATTAAAGCTCAGCTCAGATGGTCTATCTCAAATCAAGATTCAGAGATGAATAAAATTAACCGGAGGAGGACATGCTCTCCAGGTTGAGGCAACAGCAGGTCTTTAGACAGTGTTTGTAAGCAGGAAACTGTGTGGTGGGAAATGTGCGGAGGTCTAGGGAGGCAGGATGTTAGCATTTCAAAGGGCTGCTGCAAGTATTTGAAAATAAGTATGAGGCCAGAAACTAGAAGACTAGACTTCAATCTCCAGGAGGACCAGCAGAAGAAACCTGGTCAGGGAGAAACAGGACCGACAAGGCAGTGATGCTGAGGTTAACAACAAGAAAGAGATATGTACGCAACCGATAAAGTAGCAGTCCAGTTTCTAGAACCAAATACATGGTCATGGAAAGATACCAGCTAGAAAACCAAAGCAAAATGCTTGAAGAGCGATTGAACCATCAAATTATCATCCTAAGCCATACAGATTGGATCTGGCAAGTCACTAGTTTGATCCCACAGCTGGGACAGGTGTAAATCTGTAGCAAGTAGCCTATAAGTGAGAATATTCAAAGAAGTGGAGTTAGGGAATTAGATATTTTTGAGATTTACCAAAATCCCTCTCACTTGCTAGGTATGACAGGGAGTTCCATATCAGCAGAAAGTGTGATTTCTGAATTTTAGTAAGGCAGTTCGATAGATTTTTAAAATATTTTATCTTTAAAATTATAATAGCTTCCTTTCAACTAAATTTCTTGTATTTCTAATTTCTGAGAAATATCACAATGATATGATCAGAAAGAAGCCTATTAAGGGTTAGCCTCATGGACATGTTGATGTTACTATAGGTCTAACACTTTCAGGTTGCCTCACAAGGGGTACTATACTCACTGAGTAAAATGAAGAGGGAAAGACAATCTTTCATAAACTATGAATGGATGTTCACAGTTTGAACATGCAAAACTGGAGCCACATAATCTTTTTCCATTATTTTCTATTGGGAGGCAAACGAATATATTAAAATGAGACATAAATAGGCCTGAATGTTGAATCTGTCACTTACTAGATGTGTGATTACTGGGGATTTATCTTTTAGAGACCCAGTTTTCTCAACTGTAAAATGGGAATAATTGTATCAAACATGAAGGCTTACTGTGAGGGTTAGAAGGTACACAGGCACAGAGGTAGTACTCAGTAGATGGTTATTATTATTATTTGAGTGGGTCATTGTTGTTATTTCACTGAGTCCATAAGCACCTAACCACTAGTAGCCCTATCCATTGCTAACTAGAGGGATTCTATTATGGGATTTTAATGAGTCCAGGTTATATTTCTTATAAATTTTAATTTCCCTTTCTATAGGATGAGTTTATTGGAGACACCACAGAAAGTTAAAGAGGAGTGCTTCGAAAACAAATTGTCACTCCAGCTTTCCATAGGACAATATCAACTCCCTCAAATGAACCATTCAAAACCTACTGAGAGTTCCAGTAGGTCTGGCCAATTGCTGAGCACAGTGCCAATCCCAAGTCCAGGACAGCTCCTGACATCACAGGCTAAAACTGAAGAGAATAATCAGGTGCCCACGGGTCACCTCTTTGCCTTAAGACTGCTCATGTTGAACTAAACAAACCCAACATTTGTCACATCTTTCTCTACTACTTGGCTATTGAGAATAGGAGGGCAATTATCTGCCTTCAGCTCTTCCAAAGAAAAACATAATTCAATATCGTAATGAACAAACTTCTAAAATGGGAGGCTATCTTTCAGTTAGAATTTATGTCAAAATTAAAGCTCACCGGTTGCTGAGCAATTATGTGCATAAAGTGGATGGAAAACACCTCAAAATGAATAGTGTTGACCCTACACGATACTGAAAGCCATCCTAGAATATGGATCAGGCTAAAATCCAAAGAGTTGCTTCATGTGATAGTAACCACAGTGACATGGAACTGATGCCTCACTTACTTTGTGAGGCTTAATCAATATACATAGGGAAAGCCAGAATGCTTCACTCTTCCCGGTTCTATTTCCTACGTTATAAGGAAAAGATAGTTCACAGGAGGATAAAATTTGTGAGACTAGGTTCCTCCAGGTAATCAATACATTACTGTAAAAGTCAATTAATTCATTTGTTACTTGTCTGATAATTGATTTAGCATAATCTTTAACAAATTTTTGGGCATTACATGGTAAAACTCAAAATAATTCAAATTATTGTAGTTAAACTCTGAGAAGGGTGTTATTTTATACCATCACACAACCCCCCCCCCCACGTATGCCACAGCTTTCAGCCCTCACACAAGCACATCACATACCTTTCAACAACCCCCAAATCCTTGTCAGTACCTGACCAAGTGGCATGGTTAGCATTCACCTGGGGAAAGCTTAGAGCTTCATGGTTGATGTAAAATATCTAAATTGTAAAACTGATCACCCGTGTGGAAAATGAAGTCTGAAAAGTCATTTTGCTAAAAGATTCCACAGGCAGGCGGCTTTACAATTCTTTTATTCGTCACTAGGTGACTATTTCAATCCTGATAGCAATTATTTCTGAATGTCTCACTCTCTTCAGGTTGCCAGCCACTGCCCTTCATCCTTTCTGTTTCTAAAGGACCTAAACTTCTCTCATTACTAAAATTACTCAGAGTAATTCCTTCAACTTCCCTGTTCTTGACCTTAGATACCACTATAGCTGTATTCTTTATGAGAACGGAGCTACCCTTCCCCCTTGAAGGTACCACCACATCCTAGGATGAACCTACCTTAACCTTTCTGGCTCTTTGCCATCAGCTTTCCCTCACAGACTAGATAACTGACAGGGTTACCTACACAAGACCTGCTGTGGCCAAGGATGGAATTTGAACAACTTGATTTCTAAAGTTTATCCTCTCCTCTACCCCGCAAAATAATCTTCTCCAATATTGCTTTTCTCAGTTTATGGCACCACCACTTCCACCAGCTTCTCAGGGGAGAAGCCCAAAGTCCCTCCAATGTCTCTGAGTTGTGTGGTACTTTCTGTATATCAGACACTTTTCAAAGTATTTTACGTGTACTTGCCCAGTTAATCCTTTCAACAGGAAAGGTACTATTTAGCATAATCTTTAAGAAATACGTACCTATTTGAATAGGTACTATTCAAATAGGTACTATTAATATACCAGTTAAACATAGGAGAAAAAAGGAGGCATGAAAATTACCTAAGTTTTCCAAGGTCATAAGCCCAGTAAGTCTATCTGACTTCAAAGACATTGCTTATAACCGCTAGAGTCACTTACTTCACTACTTTTCCCCTTCCTTTATCGCTCTAACCAACGATGAACTCCTGTTTGTTCTACCTCCATAGACCTGTTTTTCCGTCTCCATTCCTACTGACTTAGAGCAGGATTTCATTTCTAATCGCCTTCTAACTGATTTTTCTCCCCTAGTTTTTTTCAGTTTCTCTTCCTTCTGGTCCGTTTCCAAAAGGCATGGCTCTGATGATTTCTCTGTGCCTCTCAATAATACCCAAGAGCATCCCTTTCACTTCTGAATTAAACATACCTCTTCAGCCTGACAGTCATTGTTCTTTGCATTATTACCTCTCTATGTCTTTTTTGGGCTATTTCCCAAACTGGAGTACTGTATTCACTTCCCATGAGTTTTTAATCATATGCTCTATTTTTTCCTTAGCGTTGGCCCCATACCAACTGTGCAGAATATACTGTACTTCTGAAACAGGCAGATTATATTATGCTTCTAAACCGCAGAATGCACTGTGCTTCCCCTAAATCAAAGCCTAGTAATGGATGAAGATTTCAAATCTGGCTTCAAACAGAATTCCAGGCACCTATGGAGATGACTAATCTTCCTTTCCTTTGCCTAAAGCACCTCAAACTCAGAAGACTGCTGACCAAGGAAGAGACCAGGAAGATCAGTAAATGTGTGCCCTCCCCTTCTTCCTATAAGCTCCCAGTTCCCAAGGGGGACAGTTCTGAAAGCCATTCTGATATCCCCTGCCCTTCTCTGATTCAACACTTGAAACATCCAGTTTAACTCCTAATTCTCCTATTATATCTTTTTTAAACTACCCAACCCATACTCCTCTGATGTGAATCGCTTTGGACCACTAATACATTACTCAGACCGAGAATAAACTTTCACCTTGTCTTTTACTGTCTAAATATCCAGTAGGGAATTCCAGCTGGACTTGGCTTTCTCTTAGGTTTTACTAGTTCCCTCTCTCTCAAATCTGTTTTCCCTTTGCTCTCAAAGCATCACCCAGGTGGGTGGTCCAGGCCAATGATGGGCTAGGGATTAATGATGGCAACTCTGCATGAACCTTGAGCATGAATGTCTTCTACCCACCTGAGCTAGGTAAACCTGGCGATACTCTGCTATATTTCCAGGCCCATCTCATTTACCCTCTGTCTGGGGAAACCCTCAATTCAGATCATTTAATAAATCCCCCTTTATTTTAACTTTATGCCTCATGCTCTAAGCTATGTACTTTATGTGCAGTGCACATTTAATCTTTACAAAGAAAAGGTCATCATTATTGAGCCTGCTTTTTTAGATATGGAAACTGAGGTCTAAGAAACTGTGGCACCATCAGGGTCGTACTGAGTTGGGATCAAACTTAGGTCCACCTGACTTTTAACTACTGTACAGTAATTTGGTGAATGTGTTATTTCATGTAGTTGAGTACCGTAATTATTACACCTCTTTTTTGGGGGGCCATAAAGGCAGATACCCTATCTTCCTCCATTTTGTATCCACCTGTAGCAGCTAGTAGAGTGTCTTAAACATATTAGGACCTCAGCAAATATTTACTGGATTGAACAATTGACAATAAATCATTTGAGACTTCTAAGGAAGAGGTTAGTCTTTACACTCATGTGAGTTTTCAGACTTTAGACTCTCCACGTACATAAAACAAAACAATGTGTACCGTCCTCCTCTGTCTTTCAAAGACACTGGATTTAGAAGTTGGTTGTATTTGACAGTTGAAATGAGATGCATGAAGACAAGACTAGAGCTCCTGCATTTTTATGTCACTGATACCATTCGGCCAACTCAATTGGAACTCTCTCTCTCTCTCTCTCTCTCTCTATATATATATATATATATATTTGTGTGTGTGTGTGTGTGTGTGTGTGTGTAAATCTTTAGAGTAGGGGCAACAGAGGATGGGGATAAACTAGAGAATAAATAGTCCAAATTCCCTTTGCCTAATTTAGAATTTGTGGGAATCCAGGCGGAGAGAAAAGCTAGGTTTGCTGTTTCTCTTTTTCCCTCTCAGTGGCAGGGAAAAAATAAGGCAAATGCAAGGACGATTAGGTTAACTGAGCAAATGAACAACACAAGCCACATTGAACAGAAACGTTTATCTGGCTACTTAAGAGAACGCATTGAATTCGTACACTTGGGGGGCATCTTTCCAAGTGCAACTGGCTAGTTAAAATTTAAGGAGAGCCTTGGGTTGTTGTGGCAATAGCCTGCTTTTCCAGTTACAAACAGTTTTCACCTGCTCATTAAAGCAGGGCTTCTATGCAACTCTTGGATTCAATTCAGTTCAATTGAATAAGTATGTATTGAGTGTCTGTGTTGTGCCAGACTGGAACCCTGTGTTCAGTGCTTAGTTCAATTACCTGTGTGTCCTAGACAAAAATAAAACTGTTGCTTCCAAAGATCCTGTAATTCAGATGTTCACACTCATCTTGACTGGATTTCACATCAATGAACTTAAATTGATGTCATGTTATCCTGGAGCTTTGAGGAAGTGAGGTTAAGGAACTTGTGCAAACTGGCAACAGAAACCAATAGACTGTTGACATTTCTGATGGGGAGAACAGCGCCCCCTTTCTCATTTGCCTTCTGGGCCTCTGTGGAAGTCTTAACTTTTTAGCACGTTGTTTGATTTTACACAAAGACACACGGCACCCCAGTGCGGCCGTCAGCTGAACCTGAGAATCAATAAAAAACAATCCAAGTGTTAACGCGGCATCGCGCCCAAACCCACTTATTTCATAATATATTAAATCTGGAGCTTAGACTTAACTGAAATCCCAGTGAAATGCTACCTATTAAAATAAGAGGATTTAATAGGTAGAGCTCTCAGAGAAACCTTAAGAAAAAAGAACCTTGAGTGTTCAGTTGTGTTCCTTTAAAAGAACACATTTTAGATAGGTCTACACTATGTCTTCACGTCAGCTGGGTCTGTGAGATTAAAGTACAAATAAACATATAACTGGTTAACCATCTTCCAGGAAAATAACTAATATCAGGTAATTTCCTCCTTCAAAGCTCGGAACGCTGTAAGCCTGCACAAATAGAATAACTTCGTAAAATCACTATTGTTATCACGTCTCTTCGGAACCATTGTGTGTAATTGCTATGGAAATGTAAAAATGCCTCTTTTTTTTTTCCTCCTCTCAACTAGCACATGGTAACCCATTCAGTCTTTTGCAAGTTTGCTGCAAATGATGCCAGGCAAAGCATCCAATGAGACCCTCAGACATTAGTGTGTTAGACATTATCTCTAACACCTCTGGACCAAAATAACAAATAATATGCCTAGAGGTGCTGCCGTTTGTGACTGCTAGTTTCCCTGCATGGCATATGCCTGGAGAGTCTCAGATGAGAGGTGATTGCACAAAACTGTGATTGTGAGATGACTTAGCAGAACCCGTGATGATGTCCTAATGGCCTCCCGCTGAGGGGAACAGGAGTAATTGTTTGTCAGGGGAGGGAGCACATCTGTAACAAGGCATCTTCTGCAAACCAAGCAGCCATGTGGAAAGGGAAAGTGAGAACCGTAGAGGGAGACAGTGGAGAAAATGCACGGGTGGAGCCAAATACGGCAGTAGCTACAGGGGTAGGGATGGAGCCAGGGAGGAGCTCCGTGAACTAGATTGAGGTTGCGTGCTTTGGAAAACAATACAAACACTTATTTAAAAATGAAATGCCTACCTGCTAAAGTTACCAGTTTCTTCTGGCAACCTCGAATCACAATGAAGATGAGAGACAGTGAAATGCTAGGGAAGAAATTAGAGTACCAAACAGGGAGAAAGCTTTGCATAATTGTACATTCTCTAAGAGTGTTTTCAAAGCTTGGGCATTCTTTCAGCAGGAGTCCTTTCAATGTTATGTTTTACATCCGGTAGCTTCCTTTGTTCATTGCTTACCCTAGTGATCTAAACCGAACCACTGTTTTTAAAACCATACTTTTAAAATCAAGGCAAAGCTACTGAATTTACACACATTACAAACATCAATGTCATATCGTACAATTGAAGGATACTCATAGCCCTGTATGCGGCCGCACTAAGCATCCTCCATTTATTTGATCAGAAATAAGCGAGGGCAAATAAGCTTAATTAATGCTGCAAAACGCTAATTCCCTCCACCTTTTAGCCCGGGTCAAAATTATGATTTTATCTAATTTCTGAAGAACTGAAACGCTCATGCCAGTGAAGTCTGTCATTATTAAAATATAAATCAATGCACAAGAGCATATTGGCCTATGGGAAAGACTGTAAAAAAATTTAATGCCCTCCACAAACAGCTGTGCGCCTGACCCAGTGGTTTCTTTGTGTTTGCTTTCCTGACAGGCTACCAGATTGCATCTATTTTAGTACTTTTAGCACATCTGAAGGTGTCCCCAACAACTCAGATTTTAAAATATGAAATTTTATCCCGAAGTTGCTATTATTAAATTTTAGTCAAATAAACTTTCCCTCCCTCCCTTGCCTCTCAAGTCTACAAATCCAATCAGCTGTTAAATATCAGATTAAATACAACTGGATGCAGTTTTCAGTTTAAAGGTTTCGAAGCGTGTTAAGGAACATTTATATCAACGTGAGGCCCACGTTGGGAAGTGCTATATGAATGGAAATCTATGCGCAAAAATTACTTCTTGTTTCCGTTACCTGGCATTACTTGGGAGGCTTTCAACCATCAACAGCCATTTCAAATCAGAGGTATCAATCATTATCGTGGTGGCGCTGATGTGCCAGTGAATTCCACACAGGAAAGAAAATGGAGGAGGTGAAGTGAAGGAGGAAACAGACCTATGTTTGTGTCATTTAGGAATGTACACACTAAGATTTTGGGTGACCAATGAGGGTCTTTCCAGGATATGGGGCCTTCAGTGCTGGACTGAGAAAGTCCCAGGCCAGCTGGGACAAGCTGGTCACCCGAGGAATGGTAAAAATCCACATACGAGCCCATGTAATATGGACTCATATGATGATTTGATCATTTGATGATTTTAAAATCATCAAGATGCAAGATGAGCTTTCATTGCCTTATAACTTCTCACACTTCAGAATCTCTGCTTTCAATAGTTTGCCTCTAACTAAAATTTCTTGTACATTTGCTGATATCTACTCTCATACCCATACATTTCTTCACAGTATCATTCGTCTATTTTTTTCTGTACATTGATTCCATTAGAACTAATTCAATATCTATGCCCCAAGTTTCAAAATAACTTCTGATTTTTTTCTACGTTAACCATCAGAAAGAATAATTCTTTTGTAAACCTGAATGGCCATGTTGTTTTGAATGCAGTTGCGGTCTGGACATCTAAGGGCAAGAGAGGTACGTCCTTGCCATAGTGGTTCATTGCAAACGGCTATTACCTTCAAAAACAGACATGTCCATGCTCACTGGCAGTGCAGATATTATACTGTTGATACACTATTGATAACTAGATTGTATTTGCTTTATTGGGACTGAGTCTCAATTAAGGTGGATCATAACATATGTTTGAATTTGTTACAACATCTCCAACAAAAGCAATACTCTCTTGTTTCTGTCACCATTTATCAACTTTTTCTTTATTATGATGTATTGTAAAATAAAAAGATCCTGCAAAAGTGAGATCTACGAAAGTGTGATGCTACGAAAGTGAGATTCTACAAAAGTGGGATCTGAGTCTGCCAATAAGGTTTTTCTAACGTTCCTGTTAAACTGTGGCAATACTACTGTATGGTCCATTTTGAAACGGGTGTTTAGATTGAATAACTTACATGTTCAACAGCTGTAGAAGGCTAGGTTGAAGCCCAAAGTCAGCATCTGAACCTGAAAGGTGAACCTGATCAATCCACAGGAGCATCCACACAGCCCCAGAGAGTGTCAGATGATTCCAACATCTGACTTGAGACATCGATGCAAGTAAGGACTCGTGTAAGGACTTGAAGAATCCATGAGAATAGAAATAACAACGTAAAATTCATTCTTGGTAGAAAAACATATACATACATACTTTAAAAAAGTAGCTTTGAACGCACTGTGAAACATCATAAATAGGAAAGCATATAACCCACTTTTTCCAAGTTCAAAGCATTCCACGGCTCTCTCAGAACGAGCAACAGATGCTTCCTCACAAGCCTTGTTTTCATCTCTACTTTTGGCTGCTCTTAATCTAGATCAAGATCTTATCTTGGTATTATACTAGTGGCACGATGGATGACTTGTGACAGATCAACTGGCTCCAGCTCACATCAGCTGAGGACTTTACCACCAGATTGATGTCACTAAAATATTGTTTTCATCGCGTCCCTCCACAGACCAATATCTTCTGTGACTCTACACTGCACATGGAATGGGGTCCAGACTCACTGTGCTCACAGTCAAGCTGATCCCCAACTGCTTTCATTATTTTTGTCCTTTTAACTAAGTTCCTTCACTGTGAAAGCCTATGACCAAGTTGCAGAAATTCTGGAAAATAAACTTTGAGGAATTCTTATAGAATTAATGTCTCACTTCTCTGAACAGCACGTGAATGGCCCTAAATTGATGGTTAAGTGTTCTGGATGTGTATGCTTTTGTCTCTCTGCTGATTTTCAGTCAATATAGATGGCAAAATTACGTAGTAAATGCTCAAGGTCAAGTTCTCCTATCTTTATCCAACTGCCCATGTCATTCTTTTAAAGAAGTTTTATTTAGTGGATGTCAATTGTCTCAAATTTTTATTTATGTCAAGTTTGTACAAATTCTGATCCTCTCAGGTCATCTCCTACAAGCATGCAAATAGGTTTTCTGGAAAAAACAACCCTTTCCCTCTTACTCTAAAAAGTTTACCTATTCTTAGAATTCAGGACTTGATATATCCGATGAAGCCAAGAACTTTGAATAATTGTGAGAATTTCAGTATCTTTGAGGATTGATTTATGTATATCCTCAGTTTGTGAGCTATAGTATAATCTAATTAGAAATGGGAGATAATCTACAGTTTGGGGTGGTAGGAAAATGGTTGAAAAGTGATATGTTTATCCTAACCAACCATTAACATCATAAGTAGCAGGAAAATAAAGTACAAATGAATGACTTGAAATGAAAGGTAAATAAAGCCCTCACATGCTACTCCAAAAACCTCCCCCCACATTCTTTTTAATTTTATTACCTAATTTGTTCTCCCCCGAAACTTAGAAGAACAAGGATTTTTAGCCCCATCAAAAGGAAGAAAATGAGGCTAGGAGGCATTCATCACTTGCCAATGATCACAAAGTTTATAAATAGTAGAACTGGGGGAATAAAACTAAGTGTACATTAACAAATAAATGTATTAAATGAGCTATTTTTCATTTTATGGAGCGTCACATACAGGGAAGGGTTTGAAGACAGTGACTCAGTGGCTATAGTGTGTGCTTTCTATCCATGACTCAATCAATTCAACAAATATTTATGGACCACCTATCACAGACCAGGCACTGTGACTGACATGGAGAATCCATCAGTGGACATAACACTGTCCTTGCCTTCAAGTTGCCTACAACCTGGTGAAATCAACAAGTAAAGAGGCCAATAGCGTGGAATGTCATCACTGCTCTGAAGCTGAAACACATGCCTATAGGGCCATGTGACCCCGCCTTAGGAAGTCAAGAAGGCTTCATTCTATTCAACACAGATTTATTAAGCTTCTGCTATGGTCTTGACACTTTGTTGAAAAAAGGTATACAATGATGATAAATGATAATAATTACTTTGTAACTCCCAGTGAACAGCTGACAAATAATGCACACTCTGGAGTAGGTTTTTCACCTCTCGAGGCTGTTGATGTGCAAAGATGTATTTTATCTTCCATACCTCCTCTACATGTCTACATCCTTCCTCAGCTTACAGAGTTGTAGGTGTTTGTCATTCCCCCATCAGGCAATTTGTCTATAGTTTTAGTGTCAACCCTCACTTTCAGAGCTCAATACCTAGGATCAAAATGGGAACATAAGATAATCACAGTTCCTGTACAGCCTCACCTCCACTCATTTATTTCAGAAGCCACCTATTGAATGTTCTTCACCAACAGTTTGCACGCTTTGTAAGTTTCTAGCTGTTCACCAAGCTTTTGATCATTCTGTGGATCGATATCATGTTTTGGATGACTAATCCGAAGCAGAAGCTTTCAAGCCCTGGGTTTAAGAGGTTTAAAAGGCAGCAAAGACAGAAGTACAGATAGCCTGTCATTCAACTTCATAGGCAGCCCTGCAAATGGAACATAGGGCCTCTCTCGCTATGGGAGTCTGCTCTCCTGCATTTAGTCTGAGAGCCACATGGCTTGGCAGCCAGAAACCTTGCCCAGCACATCCGGCAATTGCAAAAGCAACTTTGCTGTACAGTTGCAGGATCGACTGTTTATTTATACTTGCAAAGGAAATTGTCTGCTGCAGGCCAAGTATAGGTACTGTTCACAGGCACTTGCCAGTTTCTCAGAGAAGACCAGGACCTACAGGGGCACCAGAGATGCTCTAATCTCAGTCCACATGGCCAGAAGCCCTATCACATGTATATGCTTTCTTGCCAGGCTCTGAAACTCAGTTCTTATCATTTGGGTGGGCTCTAGCCTGTAAGCGCCCCTCGCCTCAGGCAGTCACGGGAAACACATGTCCTATGTGTCACCATCTCTGAGGTATCTAGATTCTGAGAATTGCCTCCACCCACTCCTTATTTTGGCTTCTGTGTAATTCCAGGTGAGGCATTCTGCTGGTACCGCTAAGGCTGCCTCCATGGAGTGACCTCCTGGCTCTTTGCATGTGAATGTTATGGTCAAATTTCAATCTCAGAGAGATAAGTGAAGCATTACCATTTATTAATCAGGACTAACTAGAATGACCAAAACTCCAAAGTAACGGCAGGCCAGAGACAGACCTTGCAAGTGGGGTTTAACTTTTAATTTAAAAGGGCTGGCTCCTGGTACTCATAACAACTTGGATGAATCTCAAAGGCCTTAGACCAAGAGAAGAATGTCATTCTTGAAAGGTTATGTACTGTAGGATTCCATTCGTTAGAAGGTGGAATGGAGGGAAGGGTGACTCTAAATTGATAGAAGGAGTTTGGGGAGTGATGGAACTCTTCTGAATCCTGACGACTGTAGTAGTTGCATGAACCTATGTGCATGCAAAAATTTCATAGGACTATACACACCAAAACAACCACAGTAACAAACCAATGAGCGTGTGAAAATTGATGAAATTTGAATAACTTCTGCGGTTCAGTTAATCATGCTTTAGTAATAACAATTTTCTTATTTTGATAATTATAGTATTTTCTCAGGTAATATCATGGGCAAAAGCTGGATGAAAGACACACAAAAATCCTCTGTACTAGTTTTGCAACATCTATGCAAGCCTAAAAGTATTTCAAAATGAAAAGCTTTTTAAAAAGTAAGAAATAGGGCTTCCCTGGTGGCGCAGTGGTTGAGAGTCCGCCTGCCGATGCAGGGGACACGGGTTCGTGCCCTGGTCCGGGAAGATCCCACATGCCGCAGAGCGGCTGGACCCGTGAGCCATGGCCACTGAGCCTGTGCGTCCAGAGCCTGTGCTCCGCAACAGGAGAGGCCACAACAGTGAGAGGCCTGCGTACCGCAAAAAAAAAAAAAAAAAAAAAAAAAAAAAAAAAAAAAAAAGAA